>NC_090391.1:3350247-3694247 GCF_036365525.1 Heterodontus francisci
AGGAAGTCGAAGGGTGGGTCAGTAAATTTGCAGATGATACAAAGGTTGGTGGAGTTGTGGATACCGAGGAGGGCTATTGTCGTCTGCAAAGGGACTTGGATAGGTTGCAGTGCTGGGCTGAAAAGTGGCAGATGGAGTTTAACCCTGAAAAGTGTGAGGTCGTCCATTTTGGAAGGACAAACACGAATGCAAAATACTGGGTTAACGGTAGGGTTCTTGGGCATGTGGAGGAGCAGAGAGACCTTGGGGTCTATGTGCATAGATCGTTGAAAGTTGCAACTCAAGTGGATAGGGCTGTGAAGAAGGCATATGGGGTGTTAGCGTTCATTAGCAGAGGGATTGAATTTAAGAGCCGTGAGGTGATGATGCAGCTGTACAGGACCTTGGTAAGGCCTCATTTGGAGTACTGTGTGCAGTTCTGGTCGCCTCATTTTAGGAAGGATGTGGAAGCCTTGGAGAGGGTGCAGAGGAGATTTACCAGGATGTTGCCTGGAATGGAGAATAAGTCTTACGAGGAAAGGCTGAACATTCTAGGCCTCTTCTCATTAGAACGGAGAAGGATGAGGGGTGACATGATAGAGGTTTATAAGATGATCAGGGGAATAGATAGGGTAGACAGTCAGAAACTTTTTCCCCGGGTGGAGCAAAGCGTTACAAGGGGTCATAAATTTAAGGTGAAGGGTGGGAGATATAAGGGGGATGTCAGGGGAAGGTTCTTTACCCAGAGAGTGGTCGGGGCATGGAATGCCTTGCCTGGGGAAGTTGTTGAGTCAGAAACTTTAGGGACTTTCAAACGGCTTTTAGATAGGTATATGGATAAAGGAGAATGATGGGGTATAGATTAAATTGTCCTTGACAGAGGACAAAGGATCGGCACAACATCGTGGGCCGAAGGGCCTGTTCTGTGCTGTATTTTTCTATGTTCTATGTTCTATGTGACATGTTTTGACGTCTGTGATATAATCGCCTATTCCATTGTATCAATATATTTAGTATTGTTAGCTGTCTGCTTAATACGATTTCTTAATTAAAATTATCAACTTTTTTGAAGCTTCAACCGCTGAAATAATGGTGAGTGATGCCCCAGTACTGTATCCGGGAGAAATCCGTATTTTCCATAGACGCTGGCAACAGCTGTCATCAGCCATCCCGTGAGAAATTGCACCTTTGTTTCCGTTGAGGTTTCAACTTTTAATTCTTTGTATTGCCAGAAATATCAAGTTAATACCGAAAGAGAAGCAAAGCATTTTCACCTGAAAATTAACCAGTTTAGTCCAGACCGTTGTCTCTGAGCACTTCACAAGAATCAGGGTTCCAGAGAAAGGTAGCTCTGTACTGCTGGTATTGAAAAGGGTCCTGATCATTCATTGATTGAAAAAATGTATTTTCTATTGTTGAATTAGACTACATGCTCAACATCAATGATGAAATATAGCCAAAAAGAATGACAATACTCACCACGTCTAGCAGCTTATGTAGCGAGGGAAGCAGAGGTAATATTTAAGGCCGTTAACCTTTTACCAGTAACGTTCACTCTGCCTGAGATCTGAGAGAAGTTATCAGGGCAGGTGATTGCCTCGTAGGCTCTCTGCTGGTGAGTGTGCTGTTCAAAAGTCACCTCTGTAGGAAATCAATTAGTTATTAGGGAGCGTTCTATGCAGTTATTGTTCGGCTTACAACCAGCAACTTGACTATTTAAACTTGATGAGATGGCAGAGAAATGTGACAGTTATCTAGGATAACTAATAGTCTTTTAAAACTATGTTTGGATGCAGAACAAATGGCGTCTCCATTGATCGCTAAATGTAGGAGAAATACCACAGGGCAAGGCTTTGCAAGTGATTATTTGGTCAAACTGAAACAGATGGGTTTTTGTTAAATGTAAATACTGCACATGAAAATTGAAATCTAAATGAAGCATGCCGAAAATCACATCAATGGAATTCATAGGTTATGGACAATGTAGGTTTAATACACGCCAATTCAAGATTTCCCCAGTGCTTGGGAAATAAATGGATAATCCCCGTCGTTGTATTTGAAATCTCAACTTCCAACAGACCTGGCGGAAAAAGGGCAGCATCAATTGAAGCTGGAATAGAGAGAGAGCGACAGAGAGAGACAGATAGAGAGAGAGAGAGAAGCAACAAAACAGATTATGGGAAATGCATTTAGCTGGTGGCAGAAATGGATAAAGACATGTATATGAACTGGGATTTTGAAAAACTGTCACGTGATTGAACCTTTCCCTTGGGCTGGTTTTCCCGTTATTTGATTCTCTAGCTCCATTCAAGATTAATCTCTCTGCAACCCACCAGACACACCATAAATTCCCTAGATCTCCGAGGGATATATTTTGTCCTGATTCTCCCTCCACTGTCTGTCTCTCCATTTCAGAGTTGCTTGAAAGTACAGGGTGGTTATGAGTATTGGTTGACCGTGAAAGATTAGATTGGTAAGGTGGGGAATTTAAAGAGTACAGAGGATAGCAGAGTAGGGCTGGTAAGTGTGATTTCGTTGCTTCGTTTCCCGTTTTGTTCCACCCTTTGAATTCATTATTAATCGTATTGCAGTCTCTTACCTTTACTCCACATTCCATTTTACATCTTGTTTATCTTTGGTCCACATCAATGTCCAGGCAGCAGCAGCACGTTTTGTTACTATAGGGCCTTTGAAGGAATAAAACTTTCCTCGGACCTTCACAGGAGCATTAGAAAGAAAACAAATGTGACTCTGAGCCACGTAAGGAAATAATGGCATTCTTTAAGAAATATCATAAAGGAGCAAAGCGAGTTAGAGAGGTGAATAGATTTCGAAGGGAATTTCAGAACTCAGAACCCAGGCAGTGAATGCATGGTCGCTAATTGTGGAGCAATTAATATCAACGATGAACAAGCGGCCAGGATTGGAGGAGACTAGAGATCTGGAAAGATTTTCGAGCTGGTGGAAGCTACAGAGTTAAGGAGGGGCGAGGCAATCGAGGGAATTTAAAACAAGGCTGAGAATTTTACAATAGAGGCGTTGTTTGGCAGGTAGCCAATATAGGTCAGTCAGCACAAGGGTGATAGGGAAGCGGGACTTAGTGCGAGTAAAGCCATCAGCAGCAGAGTTTTGAATGACTTCAAGTTTACAGAAGAATGAATGTGGGAGGCCAGTCAGGAGTGTATTGGAATAGCCAAGTCTGGCGGTAACGATGGAATGGATGAGGGTTTCAGCAGCAGCAGATGAGTTGACGGAAAGACTGAGGAAAGATTCAGCAGCAGCAGGGGCCGAGTTGGGCAATGGAGAGAGGTTTAAATAGGTAGCCTTAGTGATGGTGCAGATATGTGGTTGGCTCCTCATCAGTTATAACATTGACGTTGTGAACAGTCTTGTTCAATGTCAGACAATTGTCAGGGAGTGGTTTGGAACTGATGGCTAGGGAACGGAGATGTGATGTGGGAGAAGGCAATTGTTTCACTCTTACTAATATTTAATTGGAGGAAATGCTGTTCATCATGGATATCAGACAAGCAGTGTGATAATTTAAGGCGGTGCAGGAGTTGACAGATGCGGTAGTGATGTAAAGCTTGGTGTTGTCAAGGACATTTGGAAAATGATGCAGCATGTCGATGAGATTTGTGAGCGTGTAAAGGATAGATAATTGAGGGACACCAGAGGTAACGGTGCTGGAGCAGGATGAGTAGACTTTGCAGGTAATTATTTGGCGGCAATTGGAAGGGGAAGAATGAGACCCGGTGACAGCAGTACTATCCATCTGGATTCTCATATTAAACTTGTCTTGCTCTGTTCCTCCTTCATGTAATCTCTTTCTGAAGCAACTCACTTTGTTGTTGCGTTATCAGCATTTTCCACAGTCTTACATATTCCCTCAATCTTTTATTTAACTCAGTTTTCATACAATTCAGTTCACTTACGGTAACTTCTTCATTTTAGTTTGCCTCAGTGTAACGCCAGAGCAGTTTTGTGTACAGAACTAGTTACAATTAACAAAGGCAACATCAAACCTGGAATTAGTGCCAAGGGTCGGGGACTGCGACTGACCTTGGGATGGTCTAATGATAATTATCTTTCCTCTGTCTTGCAGTGAACTTGCTAGCGATTGTGATCCTGTCCCGTGGAAAGTGCGGTCTCTCCAAATGTGTCACTCATTACTTGGTGGCCATGGCAGTGGCGGATCTAATGGTCGTGATCATTGAAGTCATATTGAAGCGAATTAACAATATTTACTTCCCAATAAATGTCTTGTTCATCACTCCCATATGTGCCATGAAACTTGTCACGAAAATTGCAGCACTGGACTGCTCCGTCTGGTTCACAGTTGCTTTCACCTTTGATCGCTTTGTAGCCATTTGTTGTCCGAATCTCAAACAAAGGCATTGTACCCAGAGAACGGCGAACAAGGTGTTAGCGACTGTGTGTGTGTTCGGCTGCCTGAGAAGCATCCCCTTTTATTTCATGTATGAACCCCAACTTATAATTAACAACATTCCATACTTCTGCATTGAAACCTCTGCCGATTACACTTCGCCCTTATGGGCGGCGTACGAGTGGTTTGACAGTATTTTAACACCTTTAGTGCCGATCCTTTTGATCCTTCTGTTAAATGCTCTCACTGTCAAACATATTATAAAGTCCAATATAGTCCGCAGGGCGCTCCGCAGCAGCATCAATAACCAAAATGATCCAGAGAGTGAGAACCGGAAGAGGTCAATGATCCTGCTCTTTACTATATCTGGTAATTTTATTCTTCTCTGGATGACATATGTTGTGCATTCCCTAAGGTGGCGGGTGAAAAACTACAATTATACTGACAGATACTACAGTAACCCAATATACATCAACCAGCAAACGGGATACATGCTTCAGCTTCTCAGTTCTTGCACTAACACGTGTATCTATGGGTTGACGCAGAGAAAATTCAGAGAAGAGCTGAAGAATGGAATGAAATACTTGATTACACTGAATGGGAGACTATATAAATAGCAAGCAATTGGCAGAAAGATGCATCAAGCTGTGTAGATTGCAATCCATACCCTTCTTCTGTCCCATAACACCAGGCTGTCAGGTGATGGCAGGAAACAGGCTGACTCTCTTGAGAGAGGGAACTGGCCAATAAACCACCTAGCCAGCAGAATACATTTGCATTGGGTATGCTGCCTGCGGTGCATATCCAATAGAACGAATAAACATTAGTATCTGAATTACAACAGAACCAATATTGCTAACTCGGAACAGAGGGTGAAAAACTGGGAAAACATCTGGTCACTGCAAAGCATGTAACAATAATGCCCATTGAACACCATCTTGTAAATGTAAAATGTTCAAATATAATGCACACTGGCCCACATCAGATAATTATGAAGGCCTCAGTGATCATGCAGAATGGATCGTATCTGTTAAGTGTGAACCATTAATAATAACAGACACTTGGACCACATCGACTAAATGGGGAGTGTCAACTAATAATGCGCGCTGCACCACAGCTGGTAAATGTGGAGTGTTCAATGTTAATGCACACTGGATCGCATCTCATAAAAATGAAGCAGTTAATAATCATGGACACGGGACCACATCTGGTAAATGTGAAACATTGAATAATAAGGTACTCTGGACCTACATCTGGTAAATGTGAAGCAATAGTAATAACAAACACTGGACCACATCTGGTAAACGAGAAGCAATAGTAATAATAAACACTGGACCACATCTGGTAAATGTGAAGCAATAGTAATAATAAACACTGGACCACATCTGGTACATGTGACGCAATAGTACTAATAAACACTGGACCACATCTGGTAAATGTGAACCATTTAATTATATTGCGCACTGGACCACATCTGGTAAACGTCAGCTGTTCAGTAATGATGCACACTGCGTTCAATGATATTGTAAACTGGAACGTGTGAGGTGTTTAGTAATTTTAATTCTTTCAGGGGATGTGGGCACCGCTGGCAAGAATAACATTTTTTGCCCACCCATAATTACCCTTGGCAACTAAATGGCTTGCAAGGCCAGTTAGTTAAGAGCCAACCACATTTCTTTGGGTCTCGACTCATAGAGTCATAAAGTTATGCAGCACAGCAACAGGCCCTTCGGCCCATCGTGTCCACGCCGGCCATCCAGCACCCAACTATTCTAATCCCAAATTCCTGCACTTGGCCCGCAGCCTTGCTGTGGCAGTTTAAGTGCTCATATGTACAGCAGAGCAGGTAAGGACAGTAGACTCTTTCCCTAAAGGATATTATTGAACCAGATGGGCTTTTACAACAATCACTGAAAGTTTCACACCTCCAGGACTAAGACGAGCATTTAATTGCAGGATTTTACTAATGAGCTGAAATCACATTCCAGCTACTGACATGGTGGGGTTTGAACATGTGTCATCAGGAAATTCGACTAAGTCTTTACAGCACTCGGTGCGTGGCGTTACTACCATGTCACCACATCCCAGATGCACCGGGCCTAATGTGACAAATTTGAAACTTTTAATGATAATGCATATTGGATCATACCTGATAGGTATCAAGTCTTCAACAATAATGCACACTGGACCACAACTGGTAAATGTGAAACGTTTAATCATAATACACACTGACTCACAACTGTTAAATGAGTATAATGTAATAGTAATGCAAAATGGACCACATCTAGTAAATTTTAATATTTTAACAATAATGAAAACTTGAACATATCTGGTAAATGCGAAACATTTATCAATTATACACAGTGGAACACATCTTGTAAAGGTGATTCATTTCACATTAAGACACACTAGATAACATCTGGGAAATGTGAAATATTTAATAATAATTCGCACAGGAATACATCTGATAAATCTGAAATACTTAATAATAATGCACATTGAAGCACATCTGATAAATGTGAACAATTTAGCATTAAGGACACTGGAGCACATTTGGTAAATATGAAGCATATAATAATGCACACTGCAGAACATCTGGTAAAAGTGAATCATTCAACATTAAGGTGCATTGGACTACATCTGGTAAATATGAATCATTTAATAATATTGCACGCAGGACTACATACAGTAAATGAAAAGCATTTAACACTAATGACCACTGGATTTCAAATGGTAAATGACCTTTATTTAATAGTAATACAAAGCGGACCACATCTGGTAAATCTGAATCTTGTAAAAAATAATGCACACTGGAACATATCTTGTAAACGTGAATCACTTAACATTAAGGCCACTGGACAACATCTGGAAAATGTGAAGCATTTAATAATAATTAACACTTGACCACATCTGGTAAATGTGAAGAAAGTAATACTAATGCATAACTGAAGCACATCAGGCAAATGTGAATCATTTAACATTCAGGCACACTGGAGCACATCTGGTAAACATGAATCATTTAATACTAATGCATAACTGCAGCACATCTGGTAAACGTAAATCATTCAACATTAAGGTACACTGGACAACATTTGGGAACTGTGAAACATTTAATAATAATACGCACTTAAACACATCTGGTAAATGCGAACCATTTAAGATTAAGATACACTGGACCACATCTGGTAAATGTGAAGCATTTAACAATAATTCACACTGAAGCACATCTAGTAAATCCGAATCATTCAACAATAAGGCATACTGAACCTCAACTGGTAAACGTGAAGCATTTAATCTTAATGCACACTGGATCTCAACTGGTAAATATGTATCATGTACCAGTAATACAAACTGGACCACATCTGGTAAATCTGAATCTTCTCGTAACGATGCACACTGGAACACATCTTGTAAATGTGTCAGTTAACATTAAGGCACACCAGACAACATCTGGGAAACGTGAAGTATTTAATAATATTTCATACTGGACGACATCTGGTAAATGTAAATCAATTAATAATAATGCACACTGAAGCACATCTGGTGAATGTGAAACAATTAATAATAATGCACACTGAAGTACATCTGGTAAATGTGAATAATTTGACATTAGCGCATACTGGACCACATCTAGTAAATGTGAAGCATTTCATAATAAGGCACACTGGATCACATCTGGTAAATGTGAATTATGTAATAATAATAATGCACAATGGACCATACCTTTTGCACAGACTCTTTCCTTTCTGTCTTGAAGGGAACCAGCAATCCACTCTGACACTTGTCAACGAACTCCTCATTCGCTGACCGAATTGATTAGTCTATTATGGGATAACTTATAGAAGGGATTTTTTCCCCCCAAAATCCATATAAATTACATTTATCGCATTAGCATCGTCTACTGTCTGTGTTACTGCTTAAATAATTCAGTAAGTTTGGTGAAGCAAGATTGTCCCTTTCGAAACCCATGTTGGGTGCTCCTTCCTATATATTTTATTTTCTAGGTGTTCCATTCTCTCCTTTAGTACGTGTTCCATTACTTTTCCTTTCACCGGTGTTAAGCTAATTTATATATAAGTGCCTGGGCATTTACTTCCCTGCTTCTTAAATATAGGAATTGAATTTAGTGTCCACTAGATCTATGGGGAGGCGGGGGGGCGGGGGTGGGGGTGGGTGGGAATGGTAAGGGGAAATGGTGAAGAATTGAAGTGATAGTGCCCGCCCTAGATGTCAATACCAGAATTCCAGATTCCAATTCTCCTGGAGGTAACGAAGCTCTATGGCGGAACCTCCACAACTCTGTAACGGAAACCGTACATTAAATATGCAAAATAGCTTTTGGCATTTATTATAATGCAATTCAGCATCGATGCTACCAGCCGGGTCCAATCTTCAGCTCGACGAACAGCACTCACATGCCTCCACTTCGACATTTTTGAAATGCTGCAGCCACTGAGGCGAGAGCCCTCGTTGACCTCAAAGTTCTGGTAATTTTCGCCTAGCTGTCCTTCAGACTTCTTGCGAACTCAGATACCGCCACGAAGTTAAATCACCAGAAGTGAGGGGAGGTTGGAAATCTGCATCTGTGTATCCATAAAGGGATAATCGGCCACTCTGCAACTGTATAGCAGTGGACGTGGGGAAGGGGTCAGCTCTACATTCGTTTAGCAATTTGGAGAGGAAAGAGCAACTCTTCATTTATTGAAACGGTGGGAAGGGGCTGCTCTGTATCTTTGTATAAATATGGGGGGGAAGGGGACAACTCTGCGTCCGTTTCTTGATAAGGCGTTTTATATACACAGAGAGAGAGAGAGAGAGAGAGAGAGAGAGAAAGAAACAGCACTGAAACAGACCCTCTGACCCACCGGGGCTGCACCGACCACTCATAATTACTAATCTGTCATTAATCTCCATGTTCCTTACCACAGCCCCACCATTTCCCTATTACCTACCTACACCAGGGGCAATTTATAATGGCCAATTTACCTATCAACCTGCAAGTCTTCGGCTGTGGCAGAAACCCACGCGGTCACAGGGGGAACTTGCAAACTCCGCACAGGCAGTACCCAGAACTGAACCCGCGTCGCTGGAGCTGTGAGGGTGCGGTGCTAACCATTGCACCACTGTGCCGCCCGCTGCTAAGGCGTATTCAGGTGGCAACTCTGCACCATCTTACCAATAAGGGGGAGGGTGCACTTCTGCATCTGTGTGTCGATATGGTGGAGCAGGAGACAATTATGCATCTGTATATCAATAAAGCGGAGAAGGAGGCTACTCTTCATCTGTGTATCAATAAGGCGGAGCAGGAGGCAATTCTGCATCTGCTTATCGATAGGACGGGGAAGAGAGCAACTTTGTATTTTTTTATCGATAAGTCGGGGAAGGGAGCAATTCTGCAGTTGTGTATCATTGGAGTGGGGAGGCGGAAACTCTGCAAGTGGACACACTGTTTGGGGGCACAACTGGGAAACAGTACAAGTTGCTGTTGTCGATGGTCAAGTGGAGACAAATCAAATGATATTCCAATGGTCATGATGGCTCACATTTACTTAAAAATTGCGTGGGCAATGCTATGCCATAACATTGAACTCATGTTGGAATGCTACTGAAGCAGGAATTAACAGAAATCTCTGCCCAGGTAGGTGACCTTTGAAAGGAAGCCAACGTTGCCAGAAGTATAGAATTCCCCCTGTGTTCCTTCAGCCCTTTGCTGTGATGAGGCATCGCCACAAGAGGCAGGCCCCAGAGGTAGTTGCATTCCAGCAGCAGCAGCAACCTTTCAGACGAGAGCAGCAACAGCCACTGAGGCACAGAGTAACTCAGATATGCCAGAAAGCAAACATCTCAGATCCAGGACATCACTTCAGGATTTCATGAGGGTTGTATCCTAGCCCCAACCATTTTCAGCTGTTTAACAATAACCTTCGTTCAATCGTAAGGTCAGAATGGGAATTTTCACTGATGATTGCACAACGTTCAGCACCATTCACGACTCCTCGGATATTGAAGCAGTCCGTGTACAAATGCAGCAATACCTGAACAATATCCAGGCTTAGGCTGATAGGTGGCAAATAACTTTTGTGCCATACAAGTGCCAGGCAATGAACATCTCCAAGAAGAGAGAATCTAACCATCTCCCCTTGACATTCAATGGCATAACGATCACTGAATCCCCCACTCCCAACATCCTGGGGGTTACGATTGACCAGAAATTGAATTACAGTAGACATCTAAATAGTGTGGCTATGAGATCACGTCAGAGGTTAGGTACCCTGCGGCGAGTAAGTCATTTTCTGACTCCCCAAAGCCGGTCTATCATCTACAAGGCACAAAATAGGAGTGTGCTGGAATAGCCTCCACTTGTTTGAATGGGTGCAGCTCCAACAAAATTCAATAAGCTCGACACCATCCAGCAGCCTGCTTGATTGGCATCCCATGCACTAAAATTCACTCCCTCCACGACGAGCACAAGGTGACAGCAGTGTGTGTAATCTACAAAATGCACTGCTGCAATGCACCAAGACTCCTTCGACAGCACCTTCCAAACCCGCGAACACTACAACCGGGAAAAAACAGGGCAGCCTATGCATGGGAACATGCAGGATCCCCTCCAAGCCACACACCATCCTTACCTGGAACTAAATCACTGTTCCTTCACTGTCGCTGGGTCAAAAACCTGGAACTCACTTTCTAACAGCATTGTAGGTGTACCGACCCCACATCAACTGCAGCGGTTCAGGAAGGCAGCTCATTGCTACCTTTGCAACGGCAATTAGGGATATGCAATAAATGCTGGCCCAGCCAGCGACGCCCACTACACAGGAATGAGTAAGAAACTTCCAAGGGTCCAGTTATCTCATCCTTTACAATAGATTCTAATATTTTCACTAGTGCTGATGTCTAAACAATAGGCCAGTAGTTCTCTGTTTACTCTCTCGCTTCCTTCTCAAATAGTGGGGTTAGATTTGCTCCTTCCTCATCTGCAGGAACGCTTCCATAACTCACAGAAGTTTGAAGGAAAGCTATTAAAACATCCATTATGTATATAGTCATCTGGTTCAATACTCTGAAATGCCTCTCATCTGGTCCGGGGCATTTATCAACTTTCAATCCAATAATTTTTTTCTCGTACTATCTTTTTATTATTACTAAGGATTTTCAGTTCCTCATTTTACTAGTACCTTGGTTCCCTATCATTTCTGGTAGATTTTTTCATCTTCCACCGTGAAGAGAAATGCAAAGTAATTGTTTAGTCTCTGCGTTATTTTTTTTTCATTCTACACCACAAGGTCTCCTGTCACCGCCTGCAACAGAACCGCATTCTTCCTCTCTAATAATTTTCTTTTCATACCTAAAGAAGATTTTACAGTCCGCATTTATGTGCCTATCAAGTTGCATTCATTATCATTTTTCTTTCTGCATCAGTTTCTTGGTGCTCATTTTTTGGACTCTAAATTCCTCCCATGCTTTGCCTTATCACTTTGTCTAGCGACCACTTCCTTTGGCCTAATGCAATCTTAAACTTCTCTCGTTAGTCACGGCTGATACACCTTTCATGTTTTTGTGTGTTTTAGACAAATGTATATTTGTTGTAAACCGTGTAAGCCTTCTTTAAATACTAGCCATTGCCTGTAAACTGACAAATCATTTAATGCATTTTCCAATACACCATAACCAACTTGCCCCTCATATATTCATAGTTTACTTTGTTGAGATTTAAGACCCTAGTTTCACAATGACTTATTTCAAACATAACGTAGAATTCAAACATAATGTAGTCACTGTTTCCTATTAGTTCATTTACACCAAGGTTATGAATTTGCCCTCTCTCATTAGATAATACTAAATCTAAAATATCCAGCTTCTGATCGCTTGTTGGTCCTTCAACATACTGCTCCAGAAACCTATTTCGTACACACTCCAGGAGTTCATCCTCTTCGGCATCAGTTCTGATTAGTTTTACCAAGTCTATATGTAAATTGAACACACCCATTATTACTGTCTTACCCATTTCACATGCACTTCTAATCCCCTGCTTTATCCTGTACCCAACAATAGTACTACAGTTTGGTGGTCTATAAACAACTCGCTCCAATATTTTCTGCCCCCTGCTCTTTCTTAGCTCCACCCCAACTGATTCTCCATATTGCTCGTTCGATCGAAGATCCTCGCGAATAATTCACTGACTTCGTCCCTCATTAAAGGACTACTCGACCTCCTCTCCCTAATTGCTTACCGTTCCTAAATGATTAATATCCTTGAATAGTTCGTTCCCAGTCTTCATCATATTGCAACCACGTCTCTGTAAAGGAAATTAAATCAGAGTCATTTATCTCTAATTGTGCCTTCAACTCATCTACCTCGTTGTTAATGCTGCGTGCATTCAGATAGAATTCGCTTAACGTGGTTGTTTTAATGCAGTTCCGCATTCTGATCCTATGTGCTGCTTGCATTTGTTTCGTCTGTCTTCGAATTTCACTTGCTACTTTTCTACGTCCTGTTCTCAGCTGCACTTCCCTCTAATCTGAGCTCACTACCAGGTTCCAATCCCGCTCTCTATTTTGTATAATGGGTCCTCAATAGCATTGGGAAATCTCCCAGCTCGGATGTTAATCCCGGTCTTGATAAGGTGCAATGCTCCATCTTCTGCAGATCCCAGCTGTCCCAAAACCGGTCCTAATGCCCCAAAAATCTGATGCCCTCCCTGTTCCACCCATTCTCCAGCCACAAGTTCAAATCGTAATCCCGAAATTCCTATCCTCACGAACACGTGGCTCTAATCCTGAGATGACTGCTTTTAAGACACGGCTTTTTAACTTCTTTCCTAGCTCCCGAAAATCTGCTTTGAAGACCGCATTCCAATCTGTCTATAAATTGAACACGCCCATTATTACTGTATTGCCTGATTTATACCATGCCAAACATGTCCACAATTTGGCGACTTATAATTCACTCCCACCAATGTTTGCTGCCCCTTGCTGCTTCTTAGCTCCTCCCAAACTGATTCGATATCTTGCTCCTTAGATCTAAGATCCTCTCTCACAAATGATCGCCTCCCTTTTTAAAAGCGCGACAACACGCCCTTGTCCCCTTTGCCCACTGCTCCTAAATCACGACTATCCCTGAATATTTACTTCCCAGTCCTGGTCACCCTGTAACCACGTCATCCGAATGACAATGAAATAGAACATAGAACATAGTGCATAGAACAGTACAGAACAGTACAGGCCCTTCGGCCCACGATGTTGTGCCGAACTTTTAACCTACTCCAGATCAAGCTAACTACCTACCCTTCATTCTACCATCAACCATGTACCTATCCAAGAGTCGCTTAAATGCCCCTAGTGTATCTGCTTGTACTACCACCGCTGGCAGCGCATTCCACGCACCCACCACTCTCTGTGTGAAGAACCTACCTCTGACATCTCCCCGAAACCTTCCTCCAATCACCTTAAAATTATGCCCCCTGGTGATAGCCCTTTCCACCCTGGGAATAAGTCTCTGACTATCCACTCTATCTATGCCTCTCATCAACTTGTATCCTTCTATCAAGTCACCTCTCATCCTTCTTCGCTCCAATGAGAAAAGCCCTAGCTCCCTCAATCTTTCTTCGTAGGACATGCCCTCCAGACCAGGCAGCATCCTGGAAAATCTCCTCTGCACCCTCTCTAAAGCTTCCACATCCTTCCTATGATGAGGCGACCAGAACTGAACACAATATTCCAAGTGTGGACGAACCAGGGCCTTATAGAGCTGCAGCATGACCTCGCAGCTCTTAAACCCAATCCCCCTGTTAATGAAAGCCAACACACCATACGCCTTCTTAACAACCCTATCAACCTGGGTGGCAACTTTGAGCGATCTATGGACATGGACCTCAAGATCCCTCTGTTCCTCCACACCACCAAGAATCCTGTCTTTAAGCCTGTATGCCGCATTCAAATTCGACCTTCCAAAATGAATCACTTCACACTTTTCCAGGTTGAACTTCATCTGCCACTTCTCAGCCCAGCTCCGCATCCTGTCAATCTCCCGAAGCAACCTACAACAGCCTTCCACGCTATCCACAACTCCTGCAACCTTCGTGTCATCGGCAAACTTGCTAACCCAGCCTTCCACTAACTCATCCAAGTCATTTATAATAATCACAAAGAGCAGAGGTCCCGGAACAGATCCTTGTGGAACACCACTGGTCACCGAGCTCCATGCTGAATACTTTCCATCTACTATCGCCCTCTGACGTCTATAGGCCATCCAATATTGTATCCAGAGAACCAACTTTCCCTGAATCCCATGCCTCCTTGCTTTCTGAATGAGCCTACCATTGGGAAGCTTATCAAACGCCTTGCTAAAATCCATATACACCACATTCACTGCTCTTCCTTCATCAATGTGTTTTGTCACATCTTCAAAGAATTCAATAAAGCTTGTGAGGCATGACCTGCCCCTCACAAAGCCATGCTGACTGTCTCTAATCAAACCATGCTTTTCCAAATAATCATAAATCCTGTCTCTCAGAATACTCTCCAATAATTTGCCCACTACCGACGTAAGACTGACTGGTATATAATTCCCAGGGTTATCCCTATTCCCTTTCTTGAACAAGGGAACAACATTTGCCACCCTCCAATCATCCGGGACTACTCCAGTGGACTGTGAAGACGCAAAGATCATCGCCAAAGGCGCAGCAATCTCTTCCCTCGCTTCCCGAAATATCCTTGGGTATATCCCGTCTGGCTCCGGTGACTTATCTGTCCTCATATCATTCAAAATTTCCAGCACATCCTCCCTCTTAACCTCAACCTATTCGAGCATATCAGCCTGTTCCACGCTGTCCTCACAAGCGATCAGGTCCCTCTCACTAGTGAATACTGAAGCAAAGTATTCATTTAGGACCTCCCCTACCTCCTCCGACTCCAGGCACAAGTTCCCTCCACTATCCCTGATCGGCCCTACCCTCACTCTGGCCATCCTCTTGTTCCTCACATAAGTAAAGAACGCCTTGGGATTTTCCTTAATCCTACCCGCCAAGACTTTTTCATGTCCCCTTCTAGCTCTCCTAAGTCCATTCTTCAGTTCCTTCCTGACTACCTTGTAACCCTCTGGAGCCCTGTATGATCCTTTCTTCCTCAACCTTAAGTAAGCTTCCTTCTTCCTCTTGACTAGCTGTTCCACATCTCTTGTCATGCAAGGTTCCTTCACCCTACCATCCCTTCCCTGCCTCATCGGGGCAAACCTATCCAGCAGTCGCAACAAGTGCTCCCGAAACAACCTCCGCATTTCTGTCGTGCATTTCCGTCGAACATCTGTTCCCAATTTATGCTCCCAAGTTCCTGCCTAATAGTATTGTAATTCCCCCTCCCCCAATCAATTACCGATTTACCTCTATTTGTGCATTCAAAGCATTTAAATTATTTCTCATGTTTCGTGCATTCCGATAGACTTCCCTGAAGTTTGTCTTAATATTATTCCTCATTCCGACCTCTTTGATATGTGCCTTCATTTCGTCTGCTTTCCAATTTCGGTTACTGCTTTTCTACTTCGTCTTACCAGTTTTGCTTCCCTCCTATCTGAGATTCCTCTTAATTTCTCAACCCCTGAAAATTTAGTTTAGACCCTCCGCAACAGTATTAGCAAATCTCCCGGTAAGGATGTTAGCTCTGGCCCTGCTAAGGTACAACCCATCCACCATGTACCGGTCCCACATGCCACATAACAGATCCCAATGCCTCAGGTATCTGATGCCCTCCCTCCAGCCACGTGTTAAATTACTTATTCCTTCTATTGCTATTCTCGCTAGCACGTGGCACTAGTAGTAATGCCAAGATAACTGCTCATAATGTTCGACGCTTAATTTCCATCCTAACTCATTAAAATCTGTTAATAGGACCTCATCCCTCTTCTTTCCTATGCAACTGGTACCGATATGGACCACGACCTCTGGTTGTTCACCCTCCCCCAGAAGAACGTCCTGCAGCTGCTCTGTGACATCGTTGACCTTGGCACCTGGGCGGCAACATACCATCCTGGTGTCACTTTTGCAGCCGCACAGATGCCTGTCTGTTTCTCAAACTAATGAATCCCCTATTACTACTGATTTTCCACTCTTCTGGCTCCCGTCCTGTGCAGCTGAGCCACCTGTTGCACCATGGACTTGCTGCATTCCTTTGAAGAAACATCGGCCTCACCATTATCCAAAATGGATAACCAGTTAGCAAGTGAGATCGACTCAAAAGACTCCTGAAATACCTGTCTGGTTCTCGTAGACTGCCCTTGGTCACCCATTCCCTCTCTGCCTACATGCTCCTACCAGCGGTGTGACCACGTCCTTAAAGGTGTTATCCACGTAGTTCTCCGCCTCACGGATGCACGACAGTGACTCCAGCCTCCCCTTGAGTTCCACAACCCAGAGTTCAAGCCTCTGCAGCTGAAGGCATTTACTGCACACGTGTTTGTCAAAAACACAGTGTGTCCCCTACTTCCCACATCACAGAGGAGGCACATTCCACTCTGCCGACGTTGTAGCCATCCATGTCAGCCGTCACCATTTAAATTACTTACTTCAAACCATGGAATTAAGAGCTATGCCCACACCAGCAGGTCTTTTGAGGCCTGTGTAAAGGCAATGGCTCTTGGCCATTGTCACAGCCTCACAGATGTGCGATAAGACAGCTTTATAAATTGTTTTCCTGAAGTCTGACCGGGCACTCTCCCTGCCTGATTAAGGGACTAACCAAAGATGGGACTTTTGTGCCAGTGTATACTATGGCAGCAACTGCACAGCGGATCCTCTAGTCCAACGCTCGGCCTTTCATTGCCAGTGAGCTGCTCCTACCCCATGTGCGGGAGGCATTGTCGAGGATCGTCCCAGTGCTGGTCGGCCTGCATGCAAGCAGCCTCAAATATATCTGTTCCTTCTGCCGTCCGCTATTTATGCAGCTGGCATTCGCGGAAGTCACGGAGGGCCACATTAATGTCGTGTTCCGGGGACCACCATATATATCAACTGGGCATTGGATTGGGTATGGTGTCATGCCTTTAAGGGGTTGAGGTAGCTTCGTAAGAACTGCACCAACCATTGGGCTGCCAATCCTCCTCTGCGGCCTAGGGTGGCATCGTTGCACATCTCCCTACTCTTCCTACACAAGCAACAGAGACCACTCAGGCTTTTCCAGAGGGCCTGGTTTTCATGGCCCTCAAAGACCTCTGGTGAGATTAAGATCTTTGAAAATACGTGTCGCTCCCACAATAAAAGGAGGTAGTCCCCCCCCCCTTACGAGGGCCGTGAGGAACAGGGTCTCTCGCCTGGGGTGGGCCCTCTGACTCACCCTACTGCCTGCACAATCCTGGCCTTAAGCATCAAGTGGCAGCACCCAATCCCTTGTATTAGAGTGAGGAGAGAAAACCGTGTAAATTTGGCAGCTCTCGAGGGGCAGGAGGGGGCCCGTATGTGGTGTTATGTGTGCATGTGGGGTGGTGGGGTGGGGGAGACCTGGGATGGTCCATTCCACGCCCTTGCCCAGCAGTCTGTTTCTGTTGCCTCTGCATCGGGTGCCAATGGTGGGTCGGGCGGGGTGGGCAGACCCGTTCGGGTCAGCACCAGCCTCTGCCTGGCAGCTTGTTTCGATTGCCCTGAATATACCTGACCATTGGCCAATTTGCATTATGTCCCGTCTGTTGGGCGTGTCGGCAATGGCAGGCGAGGAGATGGTCTCCTCTCTCCACCTCTGCTCCCTGCTCGAGCCATTTCCCGAAGCCCAGGGATGGAGTTAGATGGTAGTTTGGAACATCTTTCTCCCAAAGGCCCCGTTTCCTTGGAAGAACCCAGAAAAGGCGCTGTTGCCATTCCTCCTGATGGTGAGATAGCTATAGAGTTTGGACAAGGCGGCGAAGCCTGGACATCTACTTTACAGTGTGCGCTGGGTATGTCCACCGCGAGCTGTAACTACCGAGGGGAAAATGGGGACTCAGTAATGCCCAGCGCATTGCAAGCAGGCATCTTTAAAGAACTGTCCACTCCTTTGAGCTCTAACGATAGCTGCGAGTGTACCGCAAGGATCTGTTTTGGGGCCACTGCTGTTTGTCATTTTTATAAATTACCTGGATGAGGGTGTAGAAGGGTGGGTTAGTAAAGGTCGGTGGAGTTGTGGATAGTGCCGAAGGATGTTGTCAGTTACAGAGGGACATAGATAGGCTGCAGAGCTGGGCTGAGAGATGGCAAATGGAGTTTAACGCGGAAAAGTGTGAGGTGATTCACTTCGGAAGGAGAAACAGCATTGCAGAATACTGGGCTAATGGGAAGATTCTTGGTAGTGTAGATGAACAGAGAGATCTTGGTGTCCAGGTGCATAAATCCCTGAAGGTTGCTAACCAGGTTAATAGAGCTGTTAAGAAGGCATATGGTGTGTTAGCTTTTATTAGTAGGGGGGTCGAGTTTCGGAGCCACGAGGTCATGCTGCAGCTGTACAAAACTCTGGTGAGACCGCACCTGGAGTAGTGCGTGCAGTTCTGGTCACCGCATTATAGGAAGGATGTGGAAGCTATGGAAAGGGTGCAGAGGAGATTTACTAGGATGTTGCCTGGTATGGAGGGAAGGTCTTACGAGGAAAGGCTGAGGGACTTGAGGTTGTTTTCGTTGGAGAGAAGGAGGAGGAGAGGTGACTTAATAGAGACATATAAGATAATCAGAGGGTTAGATAGGGTGGATAGTGAGCGTATTTTTCCTCGGATGGTGATGGCAAACACGAGGGGACATAGCTTTAAGTTGAGGGGTGATCGATATCGGACAGATGTGAGAGGTAGTTTCTTTACTCAGAGAGTAGTAAGGGCGTGGAACGCCCTGCCTGCAGCAGTAGTAGATTCGCCAACTTTAAGGGCATTTAAGTGGACATTGGATAGACACATGGATGAAAATGGAATAGTGTAGGTCAGATGGTTTCACAGGTCGGCGCAACATCGAGGGCCGAAGGGCCTGTACTGCGCTGTAATGTTCTAAATTCTTATCTACCTTATCTAGGCCTCTCATACTTTTATATGCATCTATCATGTCCCCTCTCAGCCTCCTTTGCTACAGGGCAAACAGATCCAGCCTGTCCAATCTCTCTTTATAACTCAAGCCCTCGAGACCAGGCAACTTCTTTGTGAATCTTTTATGCACCCTCTCTAGCTTAATCACATTTTTCCTGTAGTGCGGCTACCAAAACTGCACACAGTACTCCAAATGCGGCCTAACCAACATTATGTACAACTGTAACTTGACCTCCCAGCTCTTGTACTCATCGCCTCGGCCGATGAAAGCAAGCATGACATATGCCTTCTTCACCACCCTGTCTACCTGCGTTGCCACTTTCAGGGAACTATGTACTTGCACCCCAAGGTCACTTTGCTCAACAATACTCCTCAGGGCCCTGCCATTCACTGTATATGTCCTGCCCTGGTTTAACTTCCCAAAATGCATCACTTCGCACTTGTCTGCGTTAACTTCCATTTTCCAATTCCTTGCACACTTTCCCAGTTGATCTATATCCTGTTCTAACCTTAGACAACCTTCTTCACTGTCCACTATACCACCGATTTTGGTGTCATCTGAAAACTTACTAATCATGCCCCCAACATTCACATACATGTCATTAATATATATGACAAACAACAGAGGGACCAGCTGGGGTTGTTTTCCTTCAAGCAGAGAAGGCTGAGTTATGCAAAATTATGAGGGACTTTGCTAGGTTAGATAGGAAGAAACATTTTCCCTTATTGGAGGGGTCAATAACCAGGGGGCATTGATTTAAGATAAGGGGCAGGAGGTTTAGAGGGGATTTGAGGAAATACTTTTTCACTCAGAGAGTGATTTGAATCTGGAACGCACTGCCTGAAGCGGTGTTGAGGCAGGAACCCTCACAACATTTGCAAAGTATTTAAATGAGCACTTGAAACGCCATAACATACAAGACTACGGGCAAAGTGCTGGAAAATGGGATTAGAACAGTTAGGTGCTTGATGGTCGGCGCGGACACGATGGACCGAAGGGCCTGTTTCTGTGCTGTATAACTCTGTGACTCACTGTCTCTTCCCAATCACTCACTCTTATCCCTAATCACTCACTGCCTCTTCCCAATCATCCACGCCTATCCCGAATCACTGACTGCCTCTTCCCAATCACTCACGCCTATCCCCAATCACTCGCTTCCTCTCCCCAATCACTCACTCCTATCCCCAATCACTCACTGCCTCTCCCCATTCACTCACTAACTCTCCCCAATTACTCACTGCCTCTCCCCAATCGGGCGCTGCCCTCTCCCTCTTTCAAAACCCCATAGGAATAGGACGAGGCCATGCGGCCCCTCAAGCCTGCTATGCATTTTCTGGTGAACCTTTGTTGCATTGCCTCTAAGCCAAGTATATCCTTCCTTCAGTACTGAGACCTGGACTGTACACAGTACTGCAGGTGTGGGCTCACCAAAGCCCTGTACAATTTTAGCAAGACTTACCCAGTCTTGCACTCTAAACCCCTTGCAATAAAGGACATCACTCCCTTTGCCTTCCTAATTTATGGTTGTACCTGCATGTTAACTTCCTGTGATTTGTGTACAAGGACATTCAGATCCCTCTGAACACCAACATTCATCCTTTCACACCATTTATAAAAATGATCTGTGTTGTATTCTTCCTGCCATTTGTCCGCATTACATTCTATATGGCAAATGTTCATCCTGGAGTTTAGTTACTAGTGGTGTACCGCAAGGTTCTGTTTTGGGGCCACTGCTGTTTGTCATTTTTATAAACGACCTGGATGAGGGTGTAGAAGGGTGGGTTAGTAAATTTGCGGATGACACGAAGGTCGGTGGAGTTGTGGATAGTGTCGAAGGGTGTTGTAGGGTACAGAGGGACATAGATAGGCTGCAGAGCTGGGCTGAGAGATGGCAAATGGAGTTTAATGCGGAGAAGTGTGAGGTGATTCACTTTGGAAGGAGTAACAGCAATGCAGAGTACTGGGCTAATGGGAAGATTCTTGGTAGTGTAGATGAGCAGAGAGATCTTGGTATCCAGGTACATAAATCCCTGAAAGTTGCTACCCAGGTTAATAGGGCTGTTAAGAAGGCATATGGTGTGTTAGCCTTTATTAGTAGGGGGATCGAGTTTCAGAGCCACGGGGTCATGATGCAGCTGTACAAAACTCTGGTGAGGCCGCACCTGGAGTATTGCGTGCAGTTCTGGTCACCGCATTATAGGAAGGATGTCGAAGCTTTGGAAAGGGTGCAGAGGAGATTTACTAGGATGTTGCCTGGTATGGAAGGAAGGTCTTACGAGGAAAGGCTGAGGGACTTGGGGTTGTTTTCGTTAGAGAGAAGGAGGAGGAGAGGTGACTTAATAGAGACATACAAGATAATCAGAGGGTTAGATAGGGTGGATAGTGAGAGTCTTTTTCCTCGGATGAGGATGGCAAACACGAGGGGACATAGCTTTAAGTTGAGGGGTGAAAGATATAGGACAGATGTCAGAGGTAGTTTCTTTACGCAGAGAGTAGTAGGGGCGTGGAACGCCCTGCCTGCAACAGTAGTAGACTCGCCAACTTTAAGGGCATTTAAGTGGTCATTGGATAGACATATGGATGTAAATGGAACAGTGTAGGTCAGATGATCGGCGCAACATCGAGGGCCGAAGGGCCTGTACTGCGCTGTAATATTCTAATTCTAATTCTAATATGCTACTTTGTTGCCCACTCACTTAACCAGTCCATCTTCCTTTGCAGTTTCTTTGTGTCCTCCTCACAGCTTACTGTCCCACCTAACTTTGTATCATCAGCCCATATAAACACAACATAGGCAGTGTTTCTAAGCCGGGCACTTTTGTCCTGACAAATATTCAGATACAACTGGTTGATATGTAGTTGAGGATATTTGTGTGTATTTACCAGAGTTGTTTAAAATGAAAAATCTTTGTTAAGGGATAAGAGAGCGTCCTTCTGTGTCCTCTACCACGCTCACATCCAGCATTAGAAACACAAACAGAGACACAAGCTCACACACAGGGACAAACACAGCCAAGTAACCACGGGCAGTCTAACATGCTCAGATAAACACAAACACCAACACGTAGAAATCTATACATAGGCGCATCCATTCCCACTCACAAAGAGAGAGAGAGGAACCCACACAGAGAAACACATATTCACAATGATGAACTTAGACAGATAAGCACAAACACTTCCCTCTGTGTAAATAATGTTATTTTTTTACCACTATCAAAATCTCTCTTTTCTCCTTTTTTATTACACACTCAGGCTTCAATTTATGGTCCCCTTGATTCCACAGGGACCAGTAGAGTTTTTGTTTTCCTTTGCTTGACTTGGTAGACATGGGGTCATGGGTCATCTCCAGTGTCCGTGCTCTCTATGACCCCGACCCAGCGCTGTGACCCTAGGCTGCCGGGGGCGCGAGGAGGGGGGGTGTTGCAGGGAGAGGGTTAGTCCCAACCTTTACAGGGACCCTGCACCGCCAGAACTTCTCCTCAGTTTTAGTCCTGAAGGTTATTTTGCACAAGGACAGTAAGAAAATGACAATTAATCTTTCAATATTCATTTATTCGACGAGGTTGATAGACAGAAAATGTCTCTGCCAATCTCAAATTCACACAAGTAATATTGTGAACTATGATCAATCATTTTGAAGAAGAACCTATTGTGAATTAATTCCATTTTATTTGCTGAAAATGACCATCACGACCTTCTTTATTCCAGGACAGAACCTCTCCCATCCCATTCACTCAGGTCATGGCTGAACTGCTCCTTATATACATCAAGCTGCCTCGGTTCCATAAACATTAATACCCTTTCTGAACAAATCTATGCTGTCAATCAGGAATGTATGTTATTGCCTGTCTGTCTCTGTTTCTCCCCGATCTCTGTCTCTCTTACTGCCTTTACATATCACTGTCCTTGTTTCTCCCACTCTCTGTCTCTCCCTATAACTCTGTCCATGTCTCTGTCTGTGTCTCTCTCATCCCATCACTCGCCCTCTCTCTGCCTCTCTCTCTCTCTTTTCAACTCTCCCTGCCTCCCCCTCTCCTATAAAAGCGATGCTGTCAGCCATTTCTTGGTTAATTTTGAACCTGTAACTCTTGCCCTTGTTGGGACTTCACTACAGTTTGAAAATATCAAACACTGATCCAACACTTACCCGTAAAACACACAAACTAAACCCCCCAATAGTGGAGTGGGAAGACAATAGAGATTGTTCTTCAGGTTCTGTTTGGTGACATTTACTAACTTCACTGTGGCTTGAAAAGTGTGTGTGTCTGTGTGTGTGTGTCTGTGTGTATGTCTATGTTGTCAGAGTCACTGGTTCCATAATATAACCGCAGGATCTCCTCTGTCCCTCTTTCCCCCCTAACTCTGTCTCTCCCTCCCTCTGTCGCCGTCTCTGTCTGTCTTCGTTTCCCTCACTGTCTTTCCCAGTCACTGTCCCTGTCTCTGTCTCTCTCGAACAATATCTCTCTCTCTGTATCACTCTCCCTTCGGGTTTTGTCTCTCCCTCTCTCTCTTTCCCTCTCTCTCCCTCATTCTCTCTTCCTGGAGAACAATGGTTCAGCCATTTCTGTGATAACAGTAAAACTCTTGCCCTTGTTGGGAACGTCACTGCAGTTTGAAAATGCCAAAAACACTGATGCAACATAATCACACTAATCCCCCAACACAGGAATGGGCAGAGATTCGGGGTAGTTACTGAGGTCCTGTTTGACAATATTTACTGACTTCAGTGTGGATGATAACGTGTGCGTCTGTCTGTGCGCCAGTGTGTGTGTACGTCAGTGTGTGTGTTTCTCTCTCTGTATGTGCGTCTGTCTGTGCGACAGCGTTTGTGCATGTCTGTCTGTGCGCCAGTGTGTGTGCACGTCAGTGTGTGTGTATGTGTGCGTACATCAGTGTCACTGGTTCCACAATGTTACCCCAGTGTTTCATCAGACCCTCTCTCCCCATCTAGCGTTTCACACAATTTTGGACGCAATCTGTCTCGTTGTCCCTCTGTATCTGTCTCTCCCTCTGGCTCTGTCTCTCCCTCCAACTCTGTCTCTCTCACAATCTTTCCCTATCACTGTCTCCAACTCTCCCTTTCTCTTTCTGCCTCTGTCCCTATCTCTCTGTCTCTCTCCCTCTTTCTCTCTCTCTCTCGGTATCTGTACATGACTTTGTCTGTGTCTCTCTCACACCATCTCTCCCTCTCCCTCTCCCTGTCCCTCTCTTTTCATCTCTCTCCTCCTGTCTCTCTCCCAGGACAACAATGCTTTCAGCCATTTCTTGGTTAATTTTAAACCTGTAATTTTTGCCCTTTCTCCGAATGTCACTGCAGTTTGAAAATATCAAACACTGATCAACACGTGCCCCTAAAAGACTCACACTAAACCCCTAACATAGAACTGGTCAGAAAATTGGAATTGCCACTGAAGTTCTGTCAATGTCCCCTCGCAACCTATCTCCCCTTTCCCCTGCTTCAAAAGTGCGTCAGTTTTAAATAATATTTATTCAACCACATTAAATGTAAACTAAATGTAAACATGTGGCTCCGCATCAATTGAAGTTTATGCAAGAGAGTTCCAAATTAATACCACACCTGATACGTTAAAGTGTTTCTTCATTTCACTGCTGAAAGGTTTTTAGACTGTGTTTAGATTTTTAGACTATGTTCCCAAGTCCCAGACTCCGCAGCCAGTGGGAATAGTTTCTCTTTCTCTACCCTATCAGTTTCCGTTATTATCTTGAAAACTTCGGTCAAATCACCCTTCTAAATTTCAGGAATACAGAGTAAAGCTCTTTCTACATTGTCCCATTAAACACTACCAATGCAAGCTCAGTATGGGGTTAGGCACAAAGTAAAAGACCAGTTAAAGACCAGTTTTACGAGGAACTTCATAATATCGTGAGTAGAATTCCTAATACCGAACATGTGTTCCTGCTGGGGGACTTTAACGCCAGGGTTGGGGCCGACCATGACTCATGGCCCTCCTGCCTTGGGAAGAGAATGAATGAAAATGGAAAGAGACTGCTGGAGTTTTCTACCAATCACAACCTCTGCATCACCAATTCGTTCTTTTATACTAAACCCGGTCACCAGGTTTCATGGAGACACCCAAGCTCACGTTGTTGGCACCAGCTGGACCTCATCATCACAAGGCGAGCCCCCCTAAACAGTGTCAAAATCACACGCAGCTTCCACAGTACGGACTGTGACACCAACCACTCCCTGGTGTGCAGCAAAGTTAGACTCAAACCAAAGAAACTACATCACTCCAAGCAGAAAAGCGACCCACGCATCAGCACCAACAGAATTTCTTATCCAAGGATGTTACACAAATTTCTAAATTCACTTGAAAAAGCCCTTCGAAACATTCCTGCAAGGATGCAGAGACGAAGTAGGCCCACATCAGAGACGCCATCTATGACTCAGCAATGACCAGCTATAGCAAACGTAAGAAGCAGAATGCAGACTGGTTTCAATCTCACTTTGAAGAGCTGGAACCTGTCATAGCCGCTAAGCGCCCTGCACTGTTGAACTGCAAGGAAGCCCCCAGCGAGTTAACATCTGTAGCACTTAAAGTAGCCAAAAGTGCTGCACAAAGAACAGCCAGGCGACGCGCAAATGACTACTGGAACACCTATGCAGTCGTATTCAGCTGGCCCCCCTCAACGGAAACATCAGAGGAATGCATGATGGCATTAAGAGAGCTTTTGGGTCAACCATCAAGAAGATCGCCCCACTCAAGTCGAAATCAGGGGAAACAATCACTGACCAACGCAAGCAAATAGACCGCTGGATGGACTGCTACCGAGAACTGTGCTCCAGGGAAAATGTTGCCACTGGTACCACCCTCAATGCAGCCCAGTCTCTGCCAGTCATGGATGAGCGAGACGAACAGAGAACAAAATCGAAACTCAGTGATGCCATTGATTCTCTAGCCAGTGGAAATGCCCCTGGAAAGGACGGCATTAGCCCTGAAATAAACAAGTGTGCCAAGCCTGCTATACTGTCAGCACTCCATGAACTGCTTTGCCTGTGCTGGAAGCTCAAATCAGCAATTGCATTCAATAATTTCAGCTCCCAATTACAAATACTTGAGGGCCATTCACACAGTACACAGTTCTGAGTAGAGATTTTTGAAAATGACGATCAAAGTGCATGTAACCAATGTCCGGATGTTTGTTCAATGAGGATGTTTATGCATCTCCATCGCAGCTTGCAGGGGACCTCTTGTTTTTGAAGATATTCCAAAGCAATTTTAAAGTGTTTTGAAATTGCCCTGAAAATAGGATGAGTTGCATCATGGAGCATTGGGGAGAATAGATGATTAATTGTGTTTGTTTAACTGAATGTAACTAATGTGGTGCACTTCAGCTAAGTGTCCCAGTGGCTGTCGCTCACTGGTATAAGTAGAGTCTCATTTGACTGAACTGACAATTTTCATTCAGAGTCTCACAGACATCGTTCTATGACATGGAACATGGACTTTCCATTCATCTTTGAATTTGAACGCATCTACTACCCTGTTCTTGCAGCCGTTGGTATAATGGGTAAGGCAATAAAACTGGTCAAAGTATAAAGCACTGCAACTGTTTCTGTTCCTGTTCCTTGTCCTCTATTGTAACATATCAGTATTAATAAATTTGGACATAGGAAAGAGATGGAGAGTGTGTCAGAAAGACATATGGAAAGAAAACAAAGAGTTCAGAGAATATGCAAACTATGTGAACCGGACTTGTAATCCAGGGACCAGTGGGTCCACTCAGAAAGACAAAGAGTGTAGTGAGGTATTGGGGAAGGTAGCACTGTCACAGAGGACAGATGGGCACGGAGAAGGGTTAAAGTGCGTATACTTCAACGCAAGAAGCATCAGGAATAAGGTGAGTGAATTGAAGGCGTGGATGGGCACTTGGGACTACGATGTTGTGGCCATCACTGAAACGTGGATAGGTGAGGGGGAGGAATGGTTTTTGGAGGTACCTGGTTATAGATGTTTTCCTAAGATTAGGAATGGTGGTAAAAGAGGTGGGGGGGTGGCATTGTTAGTTAGAAATAGTGTAACAACTGCTGAAAGAATTTTCGAGGAGGATCTGCCGACTGAGGCACTGTGGGTTGAGGTCAGGAACAGGAAAGGAGCAGTCACCTTGATGGGAGTTTTCTATAGGCCCCCCAATAGCAGCAGGGAGGTGGAAGAGCAGATTGGGAAACAGATTTTGGAAAGGAGCAGAAGTCACAGGGTAGTAATTATGGGGGATTTCAACTTCCCAAATATTGATTGGCAACTCTTTAGATCGAATAGTTTGGATGGGGTAGTGTTTGTGCAGTATGTCCAGGAAGCTTTTCTGACTCAGTATGTAGACTGCCCGACCAGAGGGGAGGCAATATTGGATTTGGTACTAGGTAATGAACCAGGGCAAGTGATAGAGCTGTTGGTGGGCGAGCACTTTGGAGATAGTGATCACAATTCTGTAGCATTCACTGTGGTAATGGAGAGGGATAGGTATGTGCAACAGGGCAAGGTTTACAATTGGGGGAAGGGTAGATATGATGCTGTCAGGCAGGAACTGAGGAGCATAAGTTGGGAGCATATGCTGGCAGGGAAGGGCACGGTCGAAATGTGGAACTTTTTCAAGGAGCAGATAGTAGGGGCCATTGATAAGCATGTCCCTGTCAGACAGGGAAGGGATGGTCATGTGAGGGAACCGTGGTTGACAAGAGAGGTTGAGAGTCTTGTTAGGAAGAAGAAGGATGCGTATATAAAGTTGAGGAAAAAGGGCACAGGCATAGCTCTGGAGGGACACAGGATGGCCAGGAAGGATCTGAAGAAAGGGATTAGGAGAGCTAAGAGAGGGCATGAAAAATGCTTGGCGGGTAGGATAAAAGAAAACCCCAAGGCCTTTTACGCGTATGTCAGAAATATGAGGATGACTAGGGGGACCATAGGTCCGGTCAAGGACAATAGCGGGAGACTGTGTGTTGAGCCGGAAGAGATAAGTGAGGTTTTGAATGAGTACTTCTCTTCGGTATTTACGAATGAGAAGGGGTGTATTACTGAAGAGGACGGTGTGAAACAGACTGGTAAGCTCGAGGAAGTGCTCGTTAGGAGGGAAGATGTGTTGGGGTTTTTGAATAACTTGAAGATAGACAAGTCTCCCGGGCCTGACGGGGTATATCCAAGGATGTTATGGGAAGCAAGGGATGAAATTGCAGAGCCGCTGGCAATGATCTTTTCATCTTCTCTGCTGACGGGGGTGGTACCAGGTGATTGGAGGGTGGCAAATGTTGTGCCCCTGTTCAAGAAAGGAAATAGGAACAACCCTGGGAATTACAGGCCAGTTAGTCTTACTTCGGTGGTAGGCAAGTTGATGGAAAAGGTGCTGAGGGATAGGATTTCTGAGCATCTGGAAAGACACTGCTTGATTAGGGACAGTCAGCACGGTTTTGTGAGGGGTAGGTCTTGCCTCACAAGCCTGATTGAATTCTTTGAGCAGGTGACCAAGCAAGTGGATGAGGGTAAACCAGTGGATGTGGTGTACATGGATTTTAGTAAGGCATTTGATAAGGTCCCCCATGGTAGACTTATGGAGAAAGTCAGGAGGCATGGGATAGTGGGGAATGTGGCCAGTTGGATTAAGAATTGGCTAACTGATAGAAGGCAGAGAGTGGTCTTAGATGGTAAATACTCAGCCTGGAGCCCAGTTACCAGTGGCGTGCCGCAGGGATCAGTTCTGGGTCCTCTCCTGTTTGTGATTTTTATTAACGACTTGGATGAGGAAGTCGAAGGGTGGGTCAGTAAATTTGCAGATGATACAAAGGTTGGTGGAGTTGTGGATACCGAGGAGGGCTATTGTCGTCTGCAAAGGGACTTGGATAGGTTGCAGTGCTGGGCTGAAAAGTGGCAGATGGAGTTTAACCCTGAAAAGTGTGAGGTCGTCCATTTTGGAAGGACAAACACGAATGCAAAATACTGGGTTAACGGTAGGGTTCTTGGGCATGTGGAGGAGCAGAGAGACCTTGGGGTCTATGTGCATAGATCGTTGAAAGTTGCAACTCAAGTGGATAGGGCTGTGAAGAAGGCATATGGGGTGTTAGCGTTCATTAGCAGAGGGATTGAATTTAAGAGCCGTGAGGTGATGATGCAGCTGTACAGGACCTTGGTAAGGCCTCATTTGGAGTACTGTGTGCAGTTCTGGTCGCCTCATTTTAGGAAGGATGTGGAAGCCTTGGAGAGGGTGCAGAGGAGATTTACCAGGATGTTGCCTGGAATGGAGAATAAGTCTTACGAGGAAAGGCTGAACATTCTAGGCCTCTTCTCATTAGAACGGAGAAGGATGAGGGGTGACATGATAGAGGTTTATAAGATGATCAGGGGAATAGATAGGGTAGACAGTCAGAAACTTTTTCCCCGGGTGGAGCAAAGCGTTACAAGGGGTCATAAATTTAAGGTGAAGGGTGGGAGATATAAGGGGGATGTCAGGGGAAGGTTCTTTACCCAGAGAGTGGTCGGGGCATGGAATGCCTTGCCTGGGGAAGTTGTTGAGTCAGAAACTTTAGGGACTTTCAAACGGCTTTTAGATAGGTATATGGATAAAGGAGAATGATGGGGTATAGATTAAATTGTCCTTGACAGAGGACAAAGGATCGGCACAACATCGTGGGCCGAAGGGCCTGTTCTGTGCTGTATTTTTCTATGTTCTATGTTCTATGTGACATGTTTTGACGTCTGTGATATAATCGCCTATTCCATTGTATCAATATATTTAGTATTGTTAGCTGTCTGCTTAATACGATTTCTTAATTAAAATTATCAACTTTTTTGAAGCTTCAACCGCTGAAATAATGGTGAGTGATGCCCCAGTACTGTATCCGGGAGAAATCCGTATTTTCCATAGACGCTGGCAACAGCTGTCATCAGCCATCCCGTGAGAAATTGCACCTTTGTTTCCGTTGAGGTTTCAACTTTTAATTCTTTGTATTGCCAGAAATATCAAGTTAATACCGAAAGAGAAGCAAAGCATTTTCACCTGAAAATTAACCAGTTTAGTCCAGACCGTTGTCTCTGAGCACTTCACAAGAATCAGGGTTCCAGAGAAAGGTAGCTCTGTACTGCTGGTATTGAAAAGGGTCCTGATCATTCATTGATTGAAAAAATGTATTTTCTATTGTTGAATTAGACTACATGCTCAACATCAATGATGAAATATAGCCAAAAAGAATGACAATACTCACCACGTCTAGCAGCTTATGTAGCGAGGGAAGCAGAGGTAATATTTAAGGCCGTTAACCTTTTACCAGTAACGTTCACTCTGCCTGAGATCTGAGAGAAGTTATCAGGGCCGGTGATTGCCTCGTAGGCTCTCTGCTGGTGAGTGTGCTGTTCAAAAGTCACCTCTGTAGGAAATCAATTAGTTATTAGGGAGCGTTCTATGCAGTTATTGTTCGGCTTACAACCAGCAACTTGACTATTTAAACTTGATGAGATGGCAGAGAAATGTGACAGTTATCTAGGATAACTAATAGTCTTTTAAAACTATGTTTGGATGCAGAACAAATGGCGTCTCCATTGATCGCTAAATGTAGGAGAAATACCACAGGGCAAGGCTTTGCAAGTGATTATTTGGTCAAACTGAAACAGATGGGTTTTTGTTAAATGTAAATACTGCACATGAAAATTGAAATCTAAATGAAGCATGCCGAAAATCACATCAATGGAATTCATAGGTTATGGACAATGTAGGTTTAATACACGCCAATTCAAGATTTCCCCAGTGCTTGGGAAATAAATGGATAATCCCCGTCGTTGTATTTGAAATCTCAACTTCCAACAGACCTGGCGGAAAAAGGGCAGCATCAATTGAAGCTGGAATAGAGAGAGAGCGACAGAGAGAGACAGATAGAGAGAGAGAGAGAAGCAACAAAACAGATTATGGGAAATGCATTTAGCTGGTGGCAGAAATGGATAAAGACATGTATATGAACTGGGATTTTGAAAAACTGTCACGTGATTGAACCTTTCCCTTGGGCTGGTTTTCCCGTTATTTGATTCTCTAGCTCCATTCAAGATTAATCTCTCTGCAACCCACCAGACACACCATAAATTCCCTAGATCTCCGAGGGATATATTTTGTCCTGATTCTCCCTCCACTGTCTGTCTCTCCATTTCAGAGTTGCTTGAAAGTACAGGGTGGTTATGAGTATTGGTTGACCGTGAAAGATTAGATTGGTAAGGTGGGGAATTTAAAGAGTACAGAGGATAGCAGAGTAGGGCTGGTAAGTGTGATTTCGTTGCTTCGTTTCCCGTTTTGTTCCACCCTTTGAATTCATTATTAATCGTATTGCAGTCTCTTACCTTTACTCCACATTCCATTTTACATCTTGTTTATCTTTGGTCCACATCAATGTCCAGGCAGCAGCAGCACGTTTTGTTACTATAGGGCCTTTGAAGGAATAAAACTTTCCTCGGACCTTCACAGGAGCATTAGAAAGAAAACAAATGTGACTCTGAGCCACGTAAGGAAATAATGGCATTCTTTAAGAAATATCATAAAGGAGCAAAGCGAGTTAGAGAGGTGAATAGATTTCGAAGGGAATTTCAGAACTCAGAACCCAGGCAGTGAATGCATGGTCGCTAATTGTGGATGAACAAGCGGCCAGGATTGGAGGAGACTAGAGATCTGGAAAGATTTTCGAGCTGGTGGAAGCTACAGAGTTAAGGAGGGGCGAGGCAATCGAGGGAATTTAAAACAAGGCTGAGAATTTTACAATAGAGGCGTTGTTTGGCAGGTAGCCAATATAGGTCAGTCAGCACAAGGGTGATAGGGAAGCGGGACTTAGTGCGAGTAAAGCCATCAGCAGCAGAGTTTTGAATGACTTCAAGTTTACAGAAGAATGAATGTGGGAGGCCAGTCAGGAGTGTATTGGAATAGCCAAATCTGGCGGTAACGATGGAATGGATGAGGGTTTCAGCAGCAGCAGATGAGTTGACGGAAAGACTGAGGAAAGATTCAGCAGCAGCAGGGGCCGAGTTGGGCAATGGAGAGAGGTTTAAATAGGTAGCCTTAGTGATGGTGCAGATATGTGGTTGGCTCCTCATCAGTTATAACATTGACGTTGTGAACAGTCTTGTTCAATGTCAGACAATTGTCAGGGAGTGGTTTGGAACTGATGGCTAGGGAACGGAGATGTGATGTGGGAGAAGGCAATTGTTTCACTCTTACTAATATTTAATTGGAGGAAATGCTGTTCATCATGGATATCAGACAAGCAGTGTGATAATTTAAGGCGGTGCAGGAGTTGACAGATGCGGTAGTGATGTAAAGCTTGGTGTTGTCAAGGACATTTGGAAAATGATGCAGCATGTCGATGAGATTTGTGAGCGTGTAAAGGATAGATAATTGAGGGACACCAGAGGTAACGGTGCTGGAGCAGGATGAGTAGACTTTGCAGGTAATTATTTGGCGGCAATTGGAAGGGGAAGAATGAGACCCGGTGACAGCAGTACTATCCATCTGGATTCTCATATTAAACTTGTCTTGCTCTGTTCCTCCTTCATGTAATCTCTTTCTGAAGCAACTCACTTTGTTGTTGCGTTATCAGCATTTTCCACAGTCTTACATATTCCCTCAATCTTTTATTTAACTCAGTTTTCATACAATTCAGTTCACTTACGGTAACTTCTTCATTTTAGTTTGCCTCAGTGTAACGCCAGAGCAGTTTTGTGTACAGAACTAGTTACAATTAACAAAGGCAACATCAAAGGCACCTCTCCAAATTGCTAATGGGAAGATTCTTGGTAGTGTAGATGAACAGAGAGATCTTGGTGTCCAGGTGCATAAATCCCTGAAGGTTGCTAACCTGGTTAATAGAGCTGTTAAGAAGGCATATGGTGTGTTAGCTTTTATTAGTAGGGGGGTCGAGTTTCGGAGCCACGAGGTCATGCTGCAGCTGTACAAAACTCTGGTGAGACCGCACCTGGAGTAGTGCGTGCAGTTCTGGTCACCGCATTATAGGAAGGATGTGGAAGCTATGGAAAGGGTGCAGAGGAGATTTACTAGGATGTTGCCTGGTATGGAGGGAAGGTCTTACGAGGAAAGGCTGAGGGACTTGAGGGGTTGTTTTCGTTGGAGAGAAGGAGGAGGAGAGGTGACTTAATAGAGACATATAAGATAATCAGAGGGTTAGATAGGGTGGATAGTGAGCGTATTTTTCCTCGGATGGTGATGGCAAACACGAGGGGACATAGCTTTAAGTTGAGGGGTGATCGATATCGGACAGATGTGAGAGGTAGTTTCTTTACTCAGAGAGTAGTAAGGGCGTGGAACGCCCTGCCTGCAGCAGTAGTAGATTCGCCAACTTTAAGGGCATTTAAGTGGACATTGGATAGACACATGGATGAAAATGGAATAGTGTAGGTCAGATGGTTTCACAGGTCGGCGCAACATCGAGGGCCGAAGGGCCTGTACTGCGCTGTAATGTTCTAAATTCTTATCTACCTTATCTAGGCCTCTCATACTTTTATATGCATCTATCATGTCCCCTCTCAGCCTCCTTTGCTACAGGGCAAACAGATCCAGCCTGTCCAATCTCTCTTTATAACTCAAGCCCTCCAGACCAGGCAACTTCTTTGTGAATCTTTTATGCACCCTCTCTAGCTTAATCACATTTTTCCTGTAGTGCGGCAACCAAAACTGCACACAGTACTCCAAATGCGGCCTAACCAACATTATGTACAACTGTAACTTGACCTCCCAGCTCTTGTACTCATCGCCTCGGCCGATGAAAGCAAGCATGACATATGCCTTCTTCACCACCCTGTCTACCTGCGTTGCCACTTTCAGGGAACTATGTACTTGCACCCCAAGGTCACTTTGCTCAACAATACTCCTCAGGGCCCTGCCATTCACTGTATATGTCCTGCCCTGGTTTAACTTCCCAAAATGCATCACTTCGCACTTGTCTGCGTTAACTTCCATTTTCCAATTCCTTGCACACTTTCCCAGTTGATCTATATCCTGTTCTAACCTTAGACAACCTTCTTCACTGTCCACTATACCACCGATTTTGGTGTCATCTGAAAACTTACTAATCATGCCCCCAACATTCACATACATGTCATTAATATATATGACAAACAACAGAGGGACCAGCTGGGGTTGTTTTCCTTCAAGCAGAGAAGGCTGAGTTATGCAAAATTATGAGGGACTTTGCTAGGTTAGATAGGAAGAAACATTTTCCCTTATTGGAGGGGTCAATAACCAGGGGGCATTGATTTAAGATAAGGGGCAGGAGGTTTAGAGGGGATTTGAGGAAATACTTTTTCACTCAGAGAGTGATTTGAATCTGGAACGCACTGCCTGAAGCGGTGTTGAGGCAGGAACCCTCACAACATTTGCAAAGTATTTAAATGAGCACTTGAAACGCCATAACATACAAGACTACGGGCAAAGTGCTGGAAAATGGGATTAGAACAGTTAGGTGCTTGATGGTCGGCGCGGACACGATGGACCGAAGGGCCTGTTTCTGTGCTGTATAACTCTGTGACTCACTGTCTCTTCCCAATCACTCACTCTTATCCCTAATCACTCACTGCCTCTTCCCAATCATCCACGCCTATCCCGAATCACTGACTGCCTCTTCCCAATCACTCACGCCTATCCCCAATCACTCGCTTCCTCTCCCCAATCACTCACTCCTATCCCCAATCACTCACTGCCTCTCCCCATTCACTCACTAACTCTCCCCAATTACTCACTGCCTCTCCCCAATCGGGCGCTGCCCTCTCCCTCTTTCAAAACCCCATAGGAATAGGACGAGGCCATGCGGCCCCTCAAGCCTGCTATGCATTTTCTGGTGAACCTTTGTTGCATTGCCTCTAAGCCAAGTATATCCTTCCTTCAGTACTGAGACCTGGACTGTACACAGTACTGCAGGTGTGGGCTCACCAAAGCCCTGTACAATTTTAGCAAGACTTACCCAGTCTTGCACTCTAAACCCCTTGCAATAAAGGACATCACTCCCTTTGCCTTCCTAATTTATGGTTGTACCTGCATGTTAACTTCCTGTGATTTGTGTACAAGGACATTCAGATCCCTCTGAACACCAACATTCATCCTTTCACACCATTTATAAAAATGATCTGTGTTGTATTCTTCCTGCCATTTGTCCGCATTACATTCTATATGGCAAATGTTCATCCTGGAGTTTAGTTACTAGTGGTGTACCGCAAGGTTCTGTTTTGGGGCCACTGCTGTTTGTCATTTTTATAAACGACCTGGATGAGGGTGTAGAAGGGTGGGTTAGTAAATTTGCGGATGACACGAAGGTCGGTGGAGTTGTGGATAGTGTCGAAGGGTGTTGTAGGGTACAGAGGGACATAAATAGGCTGCAGAGCTGGGCTGAGAGATGGCAAATGGAGTTTAATGCGGAGAAGTGTGAGGTGATTCACTTTGGAAGGAGTAACAGCAATGCAGAGTACTGGGCTAATGGGAAGATTCTTGGTAGTGTAGATGAGCAGAGAGATCTTGGTATCCAGGTACATAAATCCCTGAAAGTTGCTACCCAGGTTAATAGGGCTGTTAAGAAGGCATATGGTGTGTTAGCCTTTATTAGTAGGGGGATCGAGTTTCAGAGCCACGGGGTCATGATGCAGCTGTACAAAACTCTGGTGAGGCCGCACCTGGAGTATTGCGTGCAGTTCTGGTCACCGCATTATAGGAAGGATGTCGAAGCTTTGGAAAGGGTGCAGAGGAGATTTACTAGGATGTTGCCTGGTATGGAAGGAAGGTCTTACGAGGAAAGGCTGAGGGACTTGGGGTTGTTTTCGTTAGAGAGAAGGAGGAGGAGAGGTGACTTAATAGAGACATACAAGATAATCAGAGGGTTAGATAGGGTGGATAGTGAGAGTCTTTTTCCTCGGATGAGGATGGCAAACACGAGGGGACATAGCTTTAAGTTGAGGGGTGAAAGATATAGGACAGATGTCAGAGGTAGTTTCTTTACGCAGAGAGTAGTAGGGGCGTGGAACGCCCTGCCTGCAACAGTAGTAGACTCGCCAACTTTAAGGGCATTTAAGTGGTCATTGGATAGACATATGGATGTAAATGGAACAGTGTAGGTCAGATGATCGGCGCAACATCGAGGGCCGAAGGGCCTGTACTGCGCTGTAATATTCTAATTCTAATTCTAATATGCTACTTTGTTGCCCACTCACTTAACCAGTCCATCTTCCTTTGCAGTTTCTTTGTGTCCTCCTCACAGCTTACTGTCCCACCTAACTTTGTATCATCAGCCCATATAAACACAACATAGGCAGTGTTTCTAAGCCGGGCACTTTTGTCCTGACAAATATTCAGATACAACTGGTTGATATGTAGTTGAGGATATTTGTGTGTATTTACCAGAGTTGTTTAAAATGAAAAATCTTTGTTAAGGGATAAGAGAGCGTCCTTCTGTGTCCTCTACCACGCTCACATCCAGCATTAGAAACACAAACAGAGACACAAGCTCACACACAGGGACAAACACAGCCAAGTAACCACGGGCAGTCTAACATGCTCAGATAAACACAAACACCAACACGTAGAAATCTATACATAGGCGCATCCATTCCCACTCACAAAGAGAGAGAGAGGAACCCACACAGAGAAACACATATTCACAATGATGAACTTAGACAGATAAGCACAAACACTTCCCTCTGTGTAAATAATGTTATTTTTTTACCACTATCAAAATCTCTCTTTTCTCCTTTTTTATTACACACTCAGGCTTCAATTTATGGTCCCCTTGATTCCACAGGGACCAGTAGAGTTTTTGTTTTCCTTTGCTTGACTTGGTAGACATGGGGTCATGGGTCATCTCCAGTGTCCGTGCTCTCTATGACCCCGACCCAGCGCTGTGACCCTAGGCTGCCGGGGGCGCGAGGAGGGGGGGTGTTGCAGGGAGAGGGTTAGTCCCAACCTTTACAGGGACCCTGCACCGCCAGAACTTCTCCTCAGTTTTAGTCCTGGAGGTTATTTTGCACAAGGACAGTAAGAAAATGACAATTAATCTTTCAATATTCATTTATTCGACGAGGTTGATAGACAGAAAATGTCTCTGCCAATCTCAAATTCACACAAGTAATATTGTGAACTATGATCAATCATTTTGAAGAAGAACCTATTGTGAATTAATTCCATTTTATTTGCTGAAAATGACCATCACGACCTTCTTTATTCCAGGACAGAACCTCTCCCATCCCATTCACTCAGGTCATGGCTGAACTGCTCCTTATATACATCAAGCTGCCTCGGTTCCATAAACATTAATACCCTTTCTGAACAAATCTATGCTGTCAATCAGGAATGTATGTTATTGCCTGTCTGTCTCTGTTTCTCCCCGATCTCTGTCTCTCTTACTGCCTTTACATATCACTGTCCTTGTTTCTCCCACTCTCTGTCTCTCCCTATAACTCTGTCCATGTCTCTGTCTGTGTCTCTCTCATCCCATCACTCGCCCTCTCTCTGCCTCTCTCTCTCTCTTTTCAACTCTCCCTGCCTCCCCCTCTCCTATAAAAGCGATGCTGTCAGCCATTTCTTGGTTAATTTTGAACCTGTAACTCTTGCCCTTGTTGGGACTTCACTACAGTTTGAAAATATCAAACACTGATCCAACACTTACCCGTAAAACACACAAACTAAACCCCCCAATAGTGGAGTGGGAAGACAATAGAGATTGTTCTTCAGGTTCTGTTTGGTGACATTTACTAACTTCACTGTGGCTTGAAAAGTGTGTGTGTCTGTGTGTGTGTGTCTGTGTGTATGTCTATGTTGTCAGAGTCACTGGTTCCATAATATAACCGCAGGATCTCCTCTGTCCCTCTTTCCCCCCTAACTCTGTCTCTCCCTCCCTCTGTCGCCGTCTCTGTCTGTCTTCGTTTCCCTCACTGTCTTTCCCAGTCACTGTCCCTGTCTCTGTCTCTCTCGAACAATATCTCTCTCTCTGTATCACTCTCCCTTCGGGTTTTGTCTCTCCCTCTCTCTCTTTCCCTCTCTCTCCCTCATTCTCTCTTCCTGGAGAACAATGGTTCAGCCATTTCTGTGATAACAGTAAAACTCTTGCCCTTGTTGGGAACGTCACTGCAGTTTGAAAATGCCAAAAACACTGATGCAACATAATCACACTAATCCCCCAACACAGGAATGGGCAGAGATTCGGGGTAGTTACTGAGGTCCTGTTTGACAATATTTACTGACTTCAGTGTGGATGATAACGTGTGCGTCTGTCTGTGCGCCAGTGTGTGTGTACGTCAGTGTGTGTGTTTCTCTCTCTGTATGTGCGTCTGTCTGTGCGACAGCGTTTGTGCATGTCTGTCTGTGCGCCAGTGTGTGTGCACGTCAGTGTGTGTGTATGTGTGCGTACATCAGTGTCACTGGTTCCACAATGTTACCCCAGTGTTTCATCAGACCCTCTCTCCCCATCTAGCGTTTCACACAATTTTGGACGCAATCTGTCTCGTTGTCCCTCTGTATCTGTCTCTCCCTCTGGCTCTGTCTCTCCCTCCAACTCTGTCTCTCTCACAATCTTTCCCTATCACTGTCTCCAACTCTCCCTTTCTCTTTCTGCCTCTGTCCCTATCTCTCTGTCTCTCTCCCTCTTTCTCTCTCTCTCTCGGTATCTGTACATGACTTTGTCTGTGTCTCTCTCACACCATCTCTCCCTCTCCCTCTCCCTGTCCCTCTCTTTTCATCTCTCTCCTCCTGTCTCTCTCCCAGGACAACAATGCTTTCAGCCATTTCTTGGTTAATTTTAAACCTGTAATTTTTGCCCTTTCTCCGAATGTCACTGCAGTTTGAAAATATCAAACACTGATCAACACGTGCCCCTAAAAGACTCACACTAAACCCCTAACATAGAACTGGTCAGAAAATTGGAATTGCCACTGAAGTTCTGTCAATGTCCCCTCGCAACCTATCTCCCCTTTCCCCTGCTTCAAAAGTGCGTCAGTTTTAAATAATATTTATTCAACCACATTAAATGTAAACTAAATGTAAACATGTGGCTCCGCATCAATTGAAGTTTATGCAAGAGAGTTCCAAATTAATACCACACCTGATACGTTAAAGTGTTTCTTCATTTCACTGCTGAAAGGTTTTTAGACTGTGTTTAGATTTTTAGACTATGTTCCCAAGTCCCAGACTCCGCAGCCAGTGGGAATAGTTTCTCTTTCTCTACCCTATCAGTTTCCGTTATTATCTTGAAAACTTCGGTCAAATCACCCTTCTAAATTTCAGGAATACAGAGTAAAGCTCTTTCTACATTGTCCCATTAAACACTACCAATGCAAGCTCAGTATGGGGTTAGGCACAAAGTAAAAGACCAGTTAAAGACCAGTTTTACGAGGAACTTCATAATATCGTGAGTAGAATTCCTAATACCGAACATGTGTTCCTGCTGGGGGACTTTAACGCCAGGGTTGGGGCCGACCATGACTCATGGCCCTCCTGCCTTGGGAAGAGAATGAATGAAAATGGAAAGAGACTGCTGGAGTTTTCTACCAATCACAACCTCTGCATCACCAATTCGTTCTTTTATACTAAACCCGGTCACCAGGTTTCATGGAGACACCCAAGCTCACGTTGTTGGCACCAGCTGGACCTCATCATCACAAGGCGAGCCCCCCTAAACAGTGTCAAAATCACACGCAGCTTCCACAGTACGGACTGTGACACCAACCACTCCCTGGTGTGCAGCAAAGTTAGACTCAAACCAAAGAAACTACATCACTCCAAGCAGAAAAGCGACCCACGCATCAGCACCAACAGAATTTCTTATCCAAGGATGTTACACAAATTTCTAAATTCACTTGAAAAAGCCCTTCGAAACATTCCTGCAAGGATGCAGAGACGAAGTAGGCCCACATCAGAGACGCCATCTATGACTCAGCAATGACCAGCTATAGCAAACGTAAGAAGCAGAATGCAGACTGGTTTCAATCTCACTTTGAAGAGCTGGAACCTGTCATAGCCGCTAAGCGCCCTGCACTGTTGAACTGCAAGGAAGCCCCCAGCGAGTTAACATCTGTAGCACTTAAAGTAGCCAAAAGTGCTGCACAAAGAACAGCCAGGCGAAGCGCAAATGACTACTGGAACACCTATGCAGTCGTATTCAGCTGGCCCCCCTCAACGGAAACATCAGAGGAATGCATGATGGCATTAAGAGAGCTTTTGGGTCAACCATCAAGAAGATCGCCCCACTCAAGTCGAAATCAGGGGAAACAATCACTGACCAACGCAAGCAAATAGACCGCTGGATGGACTGCTACCGAGAACTGTGCTCCAGGGAAAATGTTGCCACTGGTACCACCCTCAATGCAGCCCAGTCTCTGCCAGTCATGGATGAGCGAGACGAACAGAGAACAAAATCGAAACTCAGTGATGCCATTGATTCTCTAGCCAGTGGAAATGCCCCTGGAAAGGACGGCATTAGCCCTGAAATAAACAAGTGTGCCAAGCCTGCTATACTGTCAGCACTCCATGAACTGCTTTGCCTGTGCTGGGATGAGGGAGCCGTACCGCATGACATGCGAGATACCAATATCATCATCCTCTATAAGAACAAGCGTGACCGCTGTGACTGCAACAACTACCATGGATTCTCCTTGCTCAGCTTGGTGGGGAACGTCATCACTCGATCGTTCTAAAAGACTCCAGAAGCTGGCTTAGCGTGTCTATCCCGAGGCTTTCGAGCAGAGAGATCCACCGTTGATATGTTGTTCTCCTTACACCAGCTGCAGGAGCAATGACCGAAAAAACAGAGGCCACTCTATGTTGCTTTCATGGATCTCACCAAAACCTTTGACCTCGTCAGCAGACGTGGTCTCTTCGGACAACTAGCAAGGATCGGATGTCCACCAATGCTATTAAGTATCATCACCTCATTCCATGACAATATGAAAGGCTTAATTCAGCATAGCGGTACCTCATCAGATCCCTTTCCTATCCTGAATGGCGTGAAACAGGGCTGCGTTCTCCCACCTACGCTGTTCGGGATCTTCTTCTCACTGCTGCTTTCACATGCGTTCAAGTCTTCAGAAGAAGGGATTTTCCTCCTCACAAGATCAGGTGGCAGGTTGTTCAACCTTGCCCGTCTTAGAGCGAAGACTAAAGTACAGAAAGTGCTCATCATGGAGCTGCTCTTTGCTGACGATGTTGCATTAACATCCCACACAAAAGAGTGTCTGCAGAGACTCATCGACAGGATTGCGGCTGCCTGCAAAGAAGTTGGCCTAACTGTCAGCCTAAAGGAAACGAAATTCATGGTAAAGGACGTCAGAAATGCTCCATCCATCAATATCGGCCACCACGCTCTGGAAGTGGTTCAAGAGTTCACCTACCTCGACTCCACTATCACCAGTAACCTGTCTCTTCATGCAGAAATCAACAAGCGCATGGGAAAGGCGTCCGCTGCTATGTCCAGACTGGCCAAGAGAGTGAGGGAAAATTGTGCACTGACACGGACCACAAAAGTCTGAGTGCTTCAATCCTGTGTCCTCAGTACCTTGCTCTATGACAGCGAGACCTGGACAACTTATGTCAGCCAAGAGCGACATCGCAACTCATTCCATCTTCGCTGCCTCCGGAGAATCTTGGCATCAGCTGGCAGGGCCTCATCTTCAGCGCAGAAGTCCTCGAGATGGCCAACATCCCCAGCATATACACCCTACTGAGCCAGCGGCGCTTGAGATGGCTTGGCCATGTGAACCGCATGGAAGATGGCAGGAGCCCCAAGGACACATTGTGCAGCGAGCTCGTCACTGGTATTAGACCCACCGGCCGTCCATGGCTCCACTTTAAAGACGTCTGCAAACGCGACATGAAGTCCTGTGACATTGACGACAATCATTGGAGTCAGTTGCCAGTGATCACCAGAGCTGGCGGACATCCATAAAGGCGGGGCTAAAGAGTGGCGAGTCGAAGAGACTTAGCAGTTGGCAGAAAAAAAGACAGAAGTTCAAGGAGGGAGCCCACTGTGTAACAGCCCCGACAACCAGTTTTATCTGCAGCGCATGTGGAAGAGTCTGTCACTCTGGAATGGCCTTTATAGCCACTCCAGGCGCTGTTCCACAAACCACTGATCACCTCCAGGCGCTTATCCATTGTCTCTCGAGACAAGGAGGCCAAAGAAGAAAGTTTCCCTCTGTACTGTCCCATCAAACATTTCCAGGGCATGGGCATCATGCGGTTAGATGTGGAGTCAAGACAGGTCCTATTGTATTAGAAACATAGAAATGGTCGTGTGCAGCACAAACTGAGATCAGGTGAAACGCAGCATAAGCAGAGACCTGGCCTAGTGGAACAAACCGAGATGTCGTGCAGTGCAGTAACAATGGAGGCAGTTTCTAGTGTTTTATGAACAGAGGCAGGATCTAGTGCAGCAATAACTGAAACAGATTGTTGGTCTTCAACATATAAAAATGAGGTCGCTAATCGTGGAGATAAATGATTGGGGGATGAAAGGATGGAGTGTAATAGAACATAGAACATAGAACATTACAGCGCAGTACAGGCCCTTCAGCCCTCGATGTTGCGCCGACCATCTGACCTACACTATTCCATTTTCATCCATATGTCTATCCAATGACCACTTAAATGCCCTTAAAGTTGGAGAGTCTACTACTGTTGCAGGCAGGGCGTCCCACGCCCCTACTACTCTCTGTGTAAAGAAACTACCTCTGACATCTGTCCTATATCTATCACCCCTCAACTTAAAGCTATGTCCCCTCGTGTTTGCCATCACCATCCGAGGAAAAAGGCTATCACTATCCACCCTGTCCAACGCTCTGATTATCTTGTATGTCTCTATTAAGTCACCTCTTCTCCTCCTTCTCTCTAACGAAAGCAACCTCAAGTCCCTCAGCCTTCCCTCGTAAGACCTTCCCTCCAGACAACATCCTAGTAAATCTCCTCTGCACCTTTTCCAAAGCTTCCACATCCTTCCTATAATGCGGTGACCAGAACTGCACGCAATACTCCAGGTGCGGCTGCACCAGAGTTCTGTACAGCTGCAGCATGACCTCGTGGCTCCTAAATTCGATCCCCCTGCTAATAAAAGCTAACACACCATATGACTTCTTAACAGCTCCATTATCCTGGGGAGCAACCTTCAGGGATTTATGCACCTGGACACCAAGATCTCTCTGTTCATCTACACTACCAAGAATCTTCCCATTAGCCCAGTACTCTGCATTCCTGTTACTCCTTCCGAAGTGAATCACCTCACACTTTTCCGCATTAAACTCCATTTGCCATCTCTTAGCCCAGCTCTGCAGCCTATCTATGTCCCTCTGTAACCTACAACATCCTTCGGCACTATCCACAACTCCACCGACCTTCGTGTCATCCGCAAATTTACTAACCCACCCTTCTACACCCTCATCCAGGTAATTTATAAAAATGACAAACAGCAGTGGCCCCAAAACAGATCCTTGCGGTACACCACTAGTAACTAAACTCCAGGATGAACATTTACCATCAACCACCACCCTCTGTCTTCTTTCAGCTAGCCAATTTCTGATCCAAAGCACTAATTCACCTTCAATCCCATACTTCTGTATTTTCTGCAATAGCCTACCGTGGGGAACTTTATCAAACGCCTTTACTGAAATCAATATAGACCACATCCACGGCTTTACCCTCATCCACCTGTTTGGTCACCTTGTCAAAAAACTCAATGTTTGCAGTTAGCTGATAACACAAATTCAGGTGACACAATACGCTGTGAGTAGGACACAGAGAGGGTATGGAGTATGGGCAGGTTCATTGAGTGGGCAAGCACGTGGCTGATGGAATACACTGTGGAGAAAAGTCTGGCTCTTCATTTCGGCTGGAAGAATTTCGTCTATCTTTTCTGTACCTTCTCCACAGCCTTCACTTCCTTTCCAACGTGTGGTGCCCAGAATTGGACGCAGCACTCCAGCTGAGGCCGAACCACTGCTTTGCAGTGCCACACCATAATGTGCTTGCTTTTGTACTCCACGTCTCCATCTGTTTATAAAGCCCTGCATCCCGTGTGGCTTTTTAACCACTTTGTCAACCTGCGGTGCCACCTTCAATGAAGTCTGCACATATGCCTCCGAGATCTCTCTTCCTGCACCCCTTCAGAATTGAACCCTCTAGTTTATATTGCCTATCCTCATTATTCTTACCTGTTGAGGCGTAAGATGTGGGCATGGTTCTAAGTGAATATTTTACATCAGTCTTCACAAAAGAATGGACTATGCAGACATTGTAGTCAAGAAGGAGGGGTTTGAAATATTGTATGGGATCAACAGTGAGAGAGGAAATATTAAGGTGTTTAGTATCTTGATAGCTGATAGCACCAGGCTCTGACCGTTATGAGGTACAAAGGGAGAAATAGAGGAGGCTCTGACCATCAGTTTCCAATCATCTCAGGTTACATGCAAGAGGACTGGAGGACTGCTAATGTTGTCCTGTTGATTAAAAAGGGAGACTTGGATAGACTGAGTAATTACAGCCCACTCAGCCTAACCTCAGTGAGGGGCTAATTATTGGGAAAAATTCTGGTAAACAATATTAATCACCATTTAGATATTGTGTCAGATTAACTTGATTGAATTTTTCTTGGGGTTAACAAGGAAGTTCGATAATCATCAACTTCGAAAGGAAATTCGGCGGCAGATTCTGGTCTTGTCACTGATGCCCAGATCCCGTGAATGAATGTAATTCAGTGTCAGCTGCTGTACACATACAGCACACAATGAGTACAAAGGAATGATTCACTCCTGTCGGTACTATGTGACTCAGTGTCTCCATGCCTGTGTCTATGTCACGTTTTAAGCAGTAACCTTACATTAGTGATCAGTCAGTCTCTGAAATAACTGTCCCAGTGCTGTGGTAACAAATATGGCCATCGAGAACAAACCTAAAATGGCTGTCTGATGTTCGTAAACTAATATCAACCGTCTGAATGGCTAATGTTATGATTGTGCTTTGTTACTGAGGTTCTACGTGAGGATTTAGACAGAGATTCAGAGAGAGAAGTGGACAGAGGGAGCGTGACAAAGAGTGGCCAAGGGTCCGAAAGAGGCTGTGAGAGTTAGTGAGGGTTCAGAACAAATATGTTCAGAACAAATATCTGAGGCACCAGCACTGATCCTTGAGGAACCTCACTAGTCCCACTCTGCCAACTTGAAAATATCCTGTTTATCCCTACTCTTTGCTTCATGCCCATTAACCAATTCTCCACCCATGTTAATATATTGCCTTCGACTCCATGAGCCTTATCTTTCAGTTTGACCTTTTGTGTGGAGATTTTTCGAGATCCAAGTATAAAACATCGACTGGATCCTCTTTATCTAGCCGACTAGTTACATCCTGAAAAGATGCACTTTACCTTCCGTGAAACCATGCTGACTTTGTTTGATTATATTAAGGCACAGTTCTCAAGAGTGTGCAGGTACAGAGGGAACTGGAGGTTCACGAGCAGTGATGTTTGAAGTCGGCAGGACAGATGGAGAGAATAATTATCAAAACAAAAGGGATCTTGGTCTTAACAAGGGGAGAGATGGAGCGTCAGACGCGGAGATACAGGAAGATTGTAGGAGAAACTTTACATCTATCCATGTCAAAACATGAATTAAAATATTATATAGACAGCGCACTGGAAATACTGGTCGCACACAACAACTAAAGTCACACATCATCCTGACTTGAAACTATATCGCCGTTCCAGCACTGTTATTGCGTCAAAATCCTGGAACACTCTTCCTATCAGCACAGTGGGTTTAACTACACCACATGGACTGCAGTGGTCCAAGAATGTGGCTCACCACCACCCTCTCAAGGGGCAATTAGGGATGGTCAATAAATGCTGGCATTGCCAGCGACACGAATGAACAAAAAATAAATAAATAAGTAATTGGGAGGAAGAGAGATGACGTCCTGCAAAGTGAATATAAGGAGTTCGGCAGAAGGTTAAAAAGCAGGTCCTCCAGGGTTGTAATCTTAGGATTACTCCCTGTGCCACGTGCTAGTGAGGGTAGGAATAGGAGGGTAAGGCAAATGAATGCGTGGCTGAAGAGCTGGTGTAGGCTGGAGGTCTTCAGCTACTTGGATCATTGGGATCTCTTCTGGTGCAGAGGTGACCTGTACAAGATGGTCGAGTTGCATCTGAACTGGAAGGGGACCAATATCCTTGCGGGAAGGTTTGCGAGAACTGCTCAGGAGGGTTTAAACTAGTCTTGCAAGGGGGTCTGATCCAAAGTAGTAGTCTCTCTGATGAGATAATTGAGGTTACAGCAAGCAAGTCCAGTAGGCAGGCCGGGCAGTGACAGTCCAGGGATCGTGGAAGGTCCGGTAGGCTAAACTGCATTTACTTTAATGGTAAGGCAGATGAACTCAGAGCATGGATCAGAAATGGGATTTTGATATTATAGCCATTGCAGAAACGTGGTTGAGGGATGGGCAGGACTGGCTCCTCAATGTTCCGGGGTGCTGATCCTTCCGGCGTGACAGAGGTGGAGGTAAGAGAGGAGTGAGAGTTGCCCTATTGATTAGGGAGGACATCACGGCACTACTTAGAGAGGATATCCCGGGGGCAATGCCCAGCGAGGCAATATGGGTAGAACCGAGAAATAAGAAAGGGTTGTTCACTTTGATGGGATTAAACTATAGGCCACCCAATAGTCAGGGGGAAGTGGAGGAGCATATATGTATGGAAATCACAGATAGTTGTAGGAATTATAGGGCTGTAATAGTAGGTGGTTTTAACTTCCCAAATATTGACTGGGACTGCCTTAGTGCGAAGGGCTCAGATGAGGAGGAACTTGTTAAGAGTGTCCAGGATAGTTTTCTGAAGCAGTGTGTGGATTGCCCTACTAGAGAAGGAGCTACACTCGACCTCCTCTTAGGAAATGAGGATGGGCAGGTGGTTGATGTGTCAGTGGGGGAGCACTTTGGGACCAGTGACCATAACTCTATTAGCTTCAAGATAGTTATGAAAAGGGATAGGACTGGTCCTCAGGCTGAATTCTTAAATTGTATGAAGGCTAATATTGGTGGCATCAGACAGGAACTCTCAAAAGTTGAATGGGAAAGGCTGTTTACAGGTAAAGGGACGTCTGGCAAGTGCGAGGCTTTTAAAAGTGAGATCGGAAGAGTTCAGGGCCGGCATGTTCCTGTTAGATGGAAGGGCAAGGCTGGCACGTTGAGGGAACCTTGGTTGACGAGGGATCTTGAGGGTCATATTCGGACAAAGAAGGAGGCATATGTCAGGTATAGGCAGCTGTGATCGAGCGAGTCCCTAGAGGATTATAGTGGATGAGGGACTACACTTAAGAAGGAAATTAGGTGGGCAAAAAGAAGGGGCTATGAGATTTCCCTGGCAGATAAGATAAAGGTGAATCCTAAAAGATTCTATAGGTATATTAAGAGTAAAAGGGTAGCTAGTGAGAGAGTAGGTCCCCTTAAGGATCAGTGTGGCAATATATGTTTGGAGCCACGGGAAATAGGAGAAGTCTTAAATGAATACATCTCATCTGAATTTACCGTGGAGAAAGTCAAGGAAGCTGGTGAGTTCAAGGAAGGGAACACCGATAGCCTGGATCATAGCAACATGACAAAAGAGGAGGGTGTTGCAGGTTTTGAAATGCATTAAGGTGTATAAATCCCCAGACCTGACCAGGTGTATCCCAGGATGCTATGGGAAGCGAGGGAGGAGATTGCTGGGGCCCTGGCGGAGATTTCTGTATCATCGTTAGCCATGGGTGAGGTAACGGAAGACTGGATGACAGCTAATGTTGTGCCTTTATTTAAGAAGGCAGCAGGGCTAAGCTAAGGAACTACAGGCCGGAGAGCCTTACATCAGTGGTGGGAACGTTACTGGAAGGGATTCTGAGAGACAGTATACCAAACCATGCATTTGGAAAAGCATGATCTGAAAAGGGATGGCAAGCATGGCTTTGTGCGTGGGAAATCATGTCTCCCGAATTTGATTGCGTTTTTCCAGGAAGTGACCAAGAGGATTGACGAGGGCAGGGCAATGGACGTTGTCCACATGGACATTAGCAAGGCCTTTAACAAGAGCCCGCGTGGTAGGCAGGTCCACAACGTTCGAACACATGGGATCCACAGTGAGCTGGCCAATTGGATACAAAATTGGCTTGGTGATAGGAGGCAGAGGGTGGTAGTGGAGGGTTGTGTTTCAGATTGGACGTTAGTGACCAGTGGTGTGCTGCAGGGATCGGTGCTGGGCCCTCTGTTGTGTGTCATATATATTAATGACTTGGATGTGAATGTAGGGCGCATGATTAGTAAGTTTACAGATGACACCAAAATTGGTGGTATAGTGGACAGTGAAGAAGGCTGTCTCAGGTTACAACAGGATACAGATCAACTGGGAAAGTGGGCAAGGGATTGGCAAATGGAAGTTAACGCAAACAAGTGCGAAGTGATGCATTTTGGTAAGTTAAACCAAGGCAGGACATACACAGTGAATGGAAGGGCACTGGGGAGTGTTGTTGAGCAGAGAGACATTGGGGTGCAAGTACATAGTTCCCTGAAAGTGGCAACACAGGTAGACAGGGTGGTGAAGAAGGCATATGGCATACTTGCCTTCATCGACCAATGCATTGAGTACAAGAGTTGGGAGTAAAAACAAAAAATGCTGGAACTACTCAGCAGGTCTGGCAGCATCTGTGGAAAGAGAAGCAGAGTTAACGTTTCGGGTCAGCGACCCTTCATCGGGTCACTGACCCGAAACGTTAACTCTGCTTCTCTTTCCACAGATGCTGCCAGACCTGCTGAATGGTTTCAGCATTTAGATTAGATTAGATTAGAGATACAGCACTGAAACAGGCCCTTCGGCCCACCGAGTCTGTGCCGACCGTCAACCACCCATTGAGACTAATCCTGCACTAATCCCAGATTCCCACCAAACATCCCCACCTGTCCCTATATTTCCCTACCACCTACCTATACTAGTGACAACTTATAATGGCCAATTTACCTATCAACCTGCAAGTCGTTTTGGCTTGTGGGAGGAAACCGGAGCACCCGGAGAAAGCCCACGCAGACACAGGGAGAACTTGCAAACTCCACACAGGCAGTACCCGGAATTGAACCTGGGTTGCTGGAGCTGTGAGGCTGCAGTGCTAACCACTGCGCCACTGTGCATTTCTTGTTTTTATTTCAGATTTCCAGCATCCGCGGTATTTTGCTTTTACAAAAGTTCAGAGGTCATGTTACAGTTGTACATAATGATGGTTAGGCCGCATTTGGAGTACTGTGTGCAGTTCTCGTCGCCACAGTACAGGAAAGATGTGATTAAGCCAGAGAGGGTGCAGGAAAGACTCATAAGGATGTTGCCTGGTTTGGAGGGCTTGAGTTATAAAGAGAGGTTGGATAAGCTTGCTCTATTTTCCCTGTGGCGAAGGGGACATGATAGAGTTATATAATATTATGAGAGGCATAGAGAGGGTAGATAGCCGGAGTCTGTTTCGCATGGTAGGGGTGACGAAAACTTGATAGCATGGATTTAAGGTGAGAGGGAGGAGGTTTCAAGGGGTGAAAAGGGGTAAATATTTCACACAAAAGACAAGTGGGTATCTGGAATGAGCTGCCAGAGGAGGTGTTGGAGGCAGGAACAGTAGCAACATTTAAGAGGCATCTGGACAGGTGCTTGAATGAGCAAGGCACAGAGGGATATGGAATTAATGCAGGCAGGTGGAATTATGGTCGGCATGGATGCGGTGGGCCGAAGGGCCTGTTACTATGCCGTAAGACTCTCTGACTCTAAATAAATAATTGGCACCGAGCGACTTAACGAGTTATTAGTTTCGGTGACAATAAACGTGGTCGAAGAATTTGGTTTTATTGAACATCTTCAAAGAGGAAAGAGAGGTAGTGAGACAGAGAGGTATGGAAAGGATCGAGCTGCAAAGTAAATCTTTGTTTCTTCTGTTCTATCAAACACTCCCAGGGCAGGTACCGTGTGGGTTTAGATACGGCTGCCTCTATATATGTCTCTCTTTCTCCTCCTCCATCCAGATGGAGACAGTAACAATGAAGAAGACAGAGATAGATGCAGAGAGAGAATAACGGCGAGAGGGAAGGATAGCAATGGGGAGAGAGTACCAGAAAGAACAAGGAAGAGACTGGGATGGACAGTGTGGGTCAATGTTCCTGCAAAGCTGCGTGCAGCAGCTTGGAAGTTACCATGCAGGTCCTGTTCTCTGATAAATTACACACGTCTGCAAAAATTCATTAAAAACTTAAAGGAACCGTGCACAGGACAAAAAACCTGGCCGCACAAAACAACTACATTTTCAAGGGAACATTGGAGCCAGCTGTGCCTCTGAGTTGCACAATTGTGGGTTCAAGGCAGAGCACAAAATCCAGGCTGATGTCTCCCATCAGAAAATCAGAACAGACCAGCGAAACTCAGAAAACGAATCTTGTGTTGAATTTCTGCGCCTTGGTTTCTGGAATACTTTACTGCTTGTTCAGAATGGTGACCCAGTGATTTTTTTCCCCCTGTGGGCTGACAGCTATCTGAAAAGAGATTATATCATCCTAATGCAACATTAAGGTATCGTTCGTATTGATTGCAACAACATTTGCAGCGTCCCATAATACTTTGCTGGGGATGGGATGAGGATTTGATATTTTCAAAACACTGAGGTAAACTGGAATTCCCCTCGACAGTCATATTAGTGTTTTTAGTCAGCCCTGGGTGGAAACTAAACCGAGAGACCGTCTAGCAGTGATGAATGTCAGATTTGATCGATTACTGTGGATTAATCAATTACATTATGCAAAGCATGCAGAATATGCTGTTAAATAGCGTGAAACAGGCTTCTTACCATCCTGCACAAGGAAGTGCACCCTCTGCAGCTGTAGTGTCACCAAAAGCAGCCAAGTTAAAATGGCTAACAGATGGAGATGGAGTTTTACTGAGGTTCTGAGACAGGAGAGAGAAACACGCATAGACACACACACACACCGAAACAGATGGAAAAAGGGGCAGAGTGTGAGAGAAGAATATTTCGATTTACGAAAGGTATCCGCCGCTAAAATCCTCACATTTGCCCTCCAACAAAGGACTGGGCAGAGAATGGGGATGTTACTGATTGTTACAACTTGTCTCATCCTCCCTCTGTCTTTTTCTTTCTCATTTCTGTCCCTATCCACCTTCCTCTGTTTCAGTATCAGTGTTCCTATCTCTACCGCTCATTCTAACTCTGTCTCTCTCTATTTCTATATCTCTCCCTCTCTCCCTCTGTCCCTCCCTCCACCTGTGTCTCTCTCCTGTGTGTAGAGACACAGCTGGGCCAGGTCTCTTCCGTCAGGAAATTGTTCGAGTATTTCACTTTTTATTCCATTGCACTATTACAGAGACCAGCTTTCAATACCAGTATTTTATGAATTACTTGAATTTCAATTCCATCAGCGGCTATGGGGTGATTTGAACCCGTGTTCCCAAGGCATTAGCATGGGCCTCTGGATTATTAGCTCAGTGACATTACCAGTACACCACCCTGTCACTCTGTCATCAAGCCAACAGAAGTTCCTTTGATTGACAGCCGCTTCAGTCGATGTCCAGCTGTGCTCTTTAGCACCGTCATTTTTGAGAAAAAATTCATGCAATTCATCTTCTGCAATGATAACCAGCCTCATGAGGTCCGGTGTTTTATAAAATATTACAAAATCAAGTTTACAGTCATCTTAGGGTTCTGTCCTGTGAATAGAACTTTTACCGCCCTGTAGTGAGTTTAGGCTGTGGAGTCTGGAATGGATTTTAGTGCTAGAATTTGCAAACATTCACTTTTTCTCTGAGTTAACTAATTTAACAATTAGATTGAGTAAGTATTTCACGACCTTCCTTAGCTCCTCTCTGAATTTAGTCTGGGTCACAGCAGAAATACACGTGTTGGTGCAGGAGCTGAGAAGCTGCAGCATTCCTGCTGTGCGTTGTGTGATATAGAGAGGGTCATTGGCGGAGGAAGGATGTAGTTTTGTAATTCGTTGATAGATGTAAAATACAAACTGCGTCACCCATAAGAGTATAAAACTGCCAGATATGCTAAAGAGTAAAATGATGGATTTCTTTCGATTCTCCATCTCTGGGTCATTGTGATTTTCTCCACTGTTGAGGCACCGGTGTCGCTTGCGGACTCGACAGGCCGCTAAAATACGTCTGACCATCAGAACATTGAGCAGCAAAATCAGAAAGAACGGGACACAAGGAGTTAAAATGCGGTGAAACAGCTCAAAGGCGGTCCATGCGGGGGAACTTTGGAAGCTCTGTTTCTGGATACAATACCAGGGAACATTGTCAATTACATAAAGAGGTTCAATTGTAAAATACCAGGGAACACTTTCTAAAGAGCACAGCACGCTCACTGTTCCTATAACCACAGCCGCTGTTCTCTCAGTGCAATATTTTGTCTTCAGCTTCTCACAACAAATGGTTCCAAATCGATCAAAAGTGAAAGCGACTGTCAGCCAGACAGAAACCATTGTGATTGCAAAAACTAAGAAATTAACTGAACTGCAGATGGGCGTAATGGACAGGAATGAATCTGGGAAATAAATCCTAGGAATCCGCCTCAATATGGGATCTGTGATAACGACCAGGAGATCAGCCACTGCCATTCCCACCAGGTAACGAGTGATACATTTGGAGAGACCACACTTTCCACGGGACAGGATAAGAATCGCCACCAGGTTAACTGAAAGAGAAAGAAAGGGAAGCAGAGAAATTACTGATCAGATCTCAAACTAAAACAGCAGTTTGACAGGATCCAGTGTGAAATTTACAGCTTTGTTGCAGCATCCAGAACTTTCTGAAGAGACAGGTTAGAACACAATTATAAATTATTGATTGGGAAATTGATTTGTAAAAATAAAGGTGAAATAAAATGATCACTAGATAAAGTCAGGCTGCCGTGCCAGTGTGGAAGGGAGATCGGGGTTTTCAAACAAGGATTCCAATGGTTTAGATCCAGTTTGGCCTCCAGACCAATAGCCGAGATAGTGAGGGGGAAGGGGAGAATGTTTTTGCCTTAACAGTTAAGAGAGCCATCAGGGGCTAACTCAGAACGTGAAAAGGTCGGGAGCTGCTGTGGTGAGTTTGAGACTTCAGGTCCGGAGGAAGAGGCTGATGGAGGTAGATCAGGTGTGTGGATTGGAGGGAGAGAGAGAAAAGGTTATTTGGCTACTGGAAGGGAGGCAGGTCTTGAAGGGTTTGGAAAGCGAACAAAGTGAAGCAAAGAATGCACTCAGTAAATAACTGGTTCCAGTAAGTTATTTACTCAGTTCAGAAATAATGAAGAGGGGCACTCATTAAAAGAGGTTGAGGATATGACGGGGTTAAACACATAGGGAGCGAGTCCAGTAGTAAAACTCATCCAGTCTGGCAAAATGCTCATCATACCTTCAATTCACAGTTTCACTGTAATAGTTCTGGAAAGTTTTGCAGTTCATCCTTGTGAAATATTCACACGATGGCTTTTTCTCTTTCTCCTCTCTTCTCTCTCTCTCTCTCTCTCTCTCTCTCTGTCTGTCTCTGTTTCATTCTCCCTATTCCTTCTTGCTTGCTTTCACTCTCAGTCAACTTTATCTATCCACAGCTCGTATGCGTTCTAATTGCTTCTCCAGATTATGCAAGCCGCCACATGTTCATTCAACATGATTACTCAGGTGAATCACCCAGCACAATCCAGCATGAGCACAACACAGAAAGTTCGACTGATAATTCACGGACCTGAAACGTTAACTTTTTTTCTCACTCCCCAGATGCTGACAAATCTGTTGTATATTGACAACAATTACTGTTTTTATTTCAGATTTCCAGCATCTGCATAGTTTGCTTTTATTTACTTATCCAACACAATGTGTCTGTATGGGTTACAATTTTCGTTTTTCGAACATTGGCAGGACTCAATCCATCAGCATTATTCCGATCCAGAATCTGTATCTCAAGTACCAATTCCAATCCACATGAAGGTTGCTCTCTCGGAGTGACCCTTAACACATATTCTGACCCCAAGTTATGCTCCATGCTCATTGTTTCGACCGAGACTGGAGGCTTGCACTATTAAGTCAGTCCAACCTCTTCACAGGTCACAACATATTCTTTAAATGTTCCCACTTATCTTCAACCGAACAACAAAATTAACAGTTTATTATAGAACCAGTCTTAACTAGTAATGAAGTTAAACAATATCACATGGATCATTTTTTAAAAATCCAACACAAATTTTTAGAAAGTCCCCTTTTCTCCCATAACTCTTCACGCACACACACAATATAAAAATACATATGTGCGATTTTTAGATCAGATCTCGATTCGAGTCAAAAGAAAAACAGACTTGGGCAGATCACTTGCCCACCCTTAAAAAAAATAGCAGATGAGACACAATGACACAGCGGACAGCACAGTGGTGCAGTGGTTATCACAGCAGCTGCACAGTTCCAGGGACCCGGGTTCAATTCTGAGCAGTGCCCGTGTGGAGTTTGTAAGCTCTTCCTGTGACTGCGTGGGTTTTCGCCGGGTGCTCCGGTTTCTTCCCATTGCCAAAGAGTTGCACGTGATAGATAAAGTGGCCATTGTAAATTGCCCCGAGTGTAGTTAGGTGGTGGGGAATATGGGATTACTGTCGGGTTAGTATAAATGGGTGGTTCTTGGTCGGCACAGATTCGGTGGGCCGAAGGGCCTGTTTCAATGCTGTATCTCTAAATAGATAAATAATTAAAACTGCCACAAAGTACAACCTCCGAGCACACACAGGCAAGATCTTTAGGATCTTGCAGAATTTGCTCTCTTCAGGCAGCATTGAAAAATAATTTACAGCGCCTTCTTGAAATAAAGGAAGCAAGAAGAATTGATGCATTGAACTTGGCCGAGTCGTTTTGGGAATTGCAAGAAAACGAGCTGCCTTGAGGTCTTCTGTTCGTCCTTGAAATTATCTCCTTCTTTTGAGCAAACTTGACTTTTGTCTCCTTCGAGAAGATATCACATACACACTGTTACTGACAACCAGAAGGCTTCACAGTTTTCTGCCCAGCCAGATGTTCTTTGTTACGACTGGGTTTGTCCATTCCAAGGAGTGCATGTCACTTTTTTTAGAACATTAGAACATTACAGCGCAGTACAGGCCCTTCGGCCCTCGATGTTGCGCCGACCTGTGAAACCATCTGACCTACACTAGTCCATTTTCATCCATATGTCTCTCCAATGACCACTCAAATGCCCTTAAGGTTGGCGAGTCTACTACTGTTGCAGGCAGGGCGTTCCACGCCCCTGCTACTCTCTGAGTAAAGAAACTACCTCTGACATCTGTCCTATATCTATCACCCCTCAACTTAATGCTATGTCCCCTCGTGTTTGCCATCACCATCCGAGGAAAAGGACTCTCAATATCCACCCTATCTAACCCTCTGATTATCTTATATGTCTCTATTAAGTCACCTCTCCTCCTCCTTCTCTCCAATGAAAACAACCCCTCAAGTCCCTCAGCCTTTCCTCGCAAGACCTTCCCTCCATACCAGGCAAACATCCTAGTAAATCTCCTCTGCACCCTTTCCATAGCTTCCACATCCTTCCTATAATGCGGTGACCAGAACTGCACACAATACTCCAGGTGCGGTCTCACCAGAGTTTTGTACAGCTGCCTCATGACATCGTGGCTCCGAAACTCGATCCCCCTACTAATAAAAGCTAACACACCATATGCATTCTTAACAGCTCCATTAACCTGGGGAGCAACCTTCAGGGATTTATGCACCTGGACACCAAGATCTCTCTGTTCATCTACACTACCAAGAATCTTCCCATTAGCCCAGTACTCTGCATTCCTGTTACTCCTTCCAAAGTGAATCACCTCGCACTTTTCCGCATTAAACTCCATTTGCCATCTCTCAGCCCAGCTCTGCAGCCTATCTATGTCCCTCTGTACCCTACAACATCCTTCGGCACTATCCACAACTCCACCGACCTTCGTGTCATCCGCAAATTTACTAATCCACACTTCCACACTCTCTTCAAGGTCATTTATAAAAATGACAAACAGCAGTGTCCCAAAAACAGATCCTTGCGGTACACCACTAGTAACTAAACTCCGGGATGAACATTTGCCATCAACCACCACCCTCTGTCTTCTTTCAGCTAGCCAATTTCTGATCCAAAGCTCTAAATCACCTACAACCCCATACTTCCGTATTTGCTGCAATAGCCTACCAATGGGAACCTTATCAAACGCCTTACTGAAATCCATATAAACCACATCCACTGCTGTACCCTCATCCACCTGTTTGGTCACCTTCTCGAAAAACTCAATAAGGTTTGTGAGGCACGACCTACCCGTCACAAAACCGTGCTGACTATCTCTAATGAACTTATTCTTTTCAAGATGATTATAAATCCTGTCTCTTGTAACCTTTTCCAACATTTTACCCACAGCCAAAGTAAGGCACAAAGGTCTATAATTACCAGGGCTGTCTCTACTCCCCTTCTTGAACAAGGGGACAACATTTGCTATCCTCCAGTCTTCCGGCACTATTCCTGTTGACAATGACGACATAAAGATCAAGGACAAAGGCTCTGCAATCTCCTCCCTAGCTTCCCAGTGAATCCTAGGATGAATCCCATCTGTCCCAGGGGACTTATCTCTTTTCACACTTTCCAAAATTGATAACACCTCCTCCTTGTGAACCTCAATCCCATCTAGCCTAGTAGCCTGAATCTCCTCGACAACATTTACTTTCTCTACTGTAAATACTGACTCAAAATATTCATTTAACACTTCCCCTATCTCCTCTGATTCCACACACAACTTCCCAGTACTATCCTTGATTGGCCCTAATCTAACTCTCATCATTCTTTAATTCCTGATATACCTATAGAAAGCCTTAGGGTTTTCCCTGATCCTATCCGCCAATAACTTCTCGTGTCCTCTCCTTGCTCTTCTTAGCTCTCCCTTTAGATCCTTCCTGGCTAGCTTGTAACTCTCAAGCGCCCTAACTGAGCCTTCACGTCTCATCCTAACATAAGCCTTCTTCTTCCTCTTGACAAGCGCTTCAACCTCTTTAGTAAATCACGGCTCCCTCGCTCGACAACTTCCTTCCTGCTTCACAGGTACATACTTATCAAGGACACGCAGTAGCTGCTCTTTGAATAAGCTCCACATTTCGATTGTTCCCATCCCCTGCAGTTTCCTTCCCCATCCTACGCATCCTAAATCTTGCCTAATCCCATCACAATTTCCTTTCCCCCAGCTATAATTCTTGCCCTGCGGAATATACCTGTCCCTGCCCATCGCTAAGGTAAACCTAACCGAATTGTGATTACTATCACCAAAGTGCTCACCTACATCTAAATCTAACACCTGGCCGGGTTCATTACCCAGTACCAAATCCAATGTGGCATTGCCCCTGGTTGACCTGTTTACATACTGTGTCCGAAAACCCTCCTGCACACGCTGGACAAAAACTGACCCAGCTAAAGTACTCGAACTATAGTATTTCCAGTCGACATTTGGAAAGTTAAAGTCCCCCATAACAACTACCCTGTTACTCTCGCCCCTGTCGAGAATCATCTTCGCTACCCTTTCCTCGACATCTCTGGAACTATTTGGAGGTCGATAAAAGACTCCCAACAGGGTGACCTCACCTCTCCTGTTTCTAACCTCGGCCCATACTACCTCAGTAGACGAGTCCTCAAACGTCCTTTCTGTCGCTGTAATACTCTCCTTGATTAACAATGCCACACCGCCCCTCTTTTACCATCTTCTCTGTTCTTACTGAAACATCTAAATCCCGGAACCTGCAACATCCATTCCTGCCCCTGCTCTACCCATGTCTCCGAAATGGCCACTACATCGAGATCCCAGGTACCAACCCATGCTGCAAGCTCACCCACCTTATTCCGGATGCTCCTGGCGTTGAAGTAGACACACTTTAAACCAGGTTCTTGCTTGCCAGTGCCCTCTTGCGTCCTTGTAACCTTATCCCTGACTTCACTACTCTCAACATCCTCTACACTGGAACTACAATTCTGGTTCCCATCACCCTGCTAAATTATTTTAAACCCCCCCCGAAGAGCACTCGCAAATCTCCCCCCCAGGATATTGGTACCCCTCTGGTTCAGGTGAAGACCATCCTGCTTGCAGAGGTCCCACCTACCCCAGAAAGAGCCCCACTTATCCAGGAAACCAAAACCCTCCCTCCTGCACCATCCCTGCAGCCACGTGTTCAACTCCTCTCTCTCCCTATTCCTTGCTTCGCTATCACGTGGCACGGGCAACAACCCAGAGTTAACAACTCTGTTTGTTCTCGCTCTAAGCTTCCACCCTAGCTCCCTGAATTTCTGTCTTAAATCCGCATCTCTCTTCCTCCCTATGTCGTTGGTGCCTATGTGGACCACGACTTGGGGCTGCTCCCCCTCCCCCTTAAGGATCCCAAAAACACGATCCGAGACATCACGAACCCTGGCACCTGGGAGGCAACAAACCAACCGTGAGTCTCTCTCGTTCCCACAGAACCTCCTATCTATTCCCCTAACTATGGAGTCCCCAATGACTAATGCTCTGCTCCTCTTCCCCTTTCCCTTCTGAGCAACAGGGACAGACTCTGTGCCAGATACCTGTACCCCATTGCTTACCCCTGGTAAGTCATCCCCCGCAACAGTATCCAAAACGGTATACCTGTTGTTGAGGGAAACGGCCACAGGGGATCCCTGCACTGCCTGCGGGTTCCCTCTCCTTCCCCTGACGGTAACCCATCTACCTACTTCTTTTACCTGAGGAGTGACTACCTCCCCATAACTCCTCTCAATAACCCCCTCCGCCTCCCGAATGATCTACCCCTATTGACAAGGCTTCTGCTCGTCTTCAACACAAGCCATGTGCCAAACAACAACACTGTTGCCAATCCGGCTTCCTTGGTCTTCCTGATTAAAAATTAAAACACTGACGGAACTTTTTTAGCTTAACTATAAATTCCTTTTTAAAAAAATGTATATATATATGTAGATATTTAACAAAACAGAGTCACGTTCGTAACACCATGTGTCAAGCTGCAACAGTTATCTCCTCCTTCCACATCATAGTATCACCACTCTTGGTTCCAATCTTGTCTTAGTCCAACAGATATTGAAATGTACATCTATGCCTTTGTCTCATCCAGACTCGAATGTACCAATTGTCACCTGGCTGACGGACAATCCCCCACCGTCCATTCACTTGTGGATCCAACACTCTGCTGTCTTTGCCCTGTCTCATACTTGGTTCCTTTGAGTGAAACACTGCTCTATTTTCTGACCTGCATTGCACGGAGAATCCCAACACCTCCAGTTTACATTTTCCTTCCTTGCATTTCAAAGCATCAAGATCTCATCTATCCCTATGAATTTATTCGACTGCATTGCACCCTTAATTCCTAATGTGGTTGCCTCAAAAAATCTATCAACCTCAGTTTTGAAATTTTAATTTGACCTCGAGTGAAATATGTATTTGACATGCAAACCTCTCAGCTTGTCCCCAGATCCTGGCTTCTCACAATTAAGAATCTATTGTCATGAAGACAGCCACCTGCCAAGAATGAGGCATATTAATTCTGTCATACGAACATTGATTTAAAACTGTTACTGGAGTGAAGAAAGGAATTTAAAAAATCAGCAGACATTTGGCTTGAAAACATTTGCATACTAACAGACAGTGCTTGGAGGGACAAAAAGGTTAATTCCATTAACCATTTATCCTAAAATGGACTTTGAGCACCAGGATATGGTGTGTAAGAGACATTCCAGGTTGACTGCGAAGTTGGCCGAATACAGAAACGGACGTGGCCGAACCAGCTAGTCACATAATCTGCTTGGCAACCTGGATTTTCTGAATTGTACAGTTTGAACTCAGAATGCTCCTGGACTGGAAAGACATCTCGTGGCTGGCTCACCACAGCCTCTCCTTTCTGGCTCTCCCTCTCTTTCTCACGGAACTCCAGAGATCAAAAGTATAATTAGTTTACGTGTAGTGAATAAACAATTGCATGTACAGATACTGATAGTTGTTTAACCTCATCGTATGTTCATCGAACAATTACACTAGGACATTGATATACCCAAGTAGGGTGGACCCACATTCCCACAACTGGCACTGACTGATAGAAACAAAGAAAACAGGAGCGGAAGTATGCCATTATTCCCTTCGAGCCTGTTCCACCATTCATTATGAGCATGGCTGATGATCCAACTCAGTCACCTGTTCCCGCTTTCACCCCATATCCTTTGATCCCTTTCGCTCCAAGAGCTATATCTAACTCTTTGCCGAAAACATATAATGTTTTGGCCTCAGCTGATTTCTGAGGTAGCGAATTCCACAGGCTCGCCACTGTCTGGGTGAAGAAATTTCTCCTCATCACAGTCCTGAAAAGCTTACCCCGTATCCTCAGCCTATTCCCCGTGTTCTGGACTCCCCCAACATCGGGAACATCCTTTCTGCATCTACCCTGTCAAGTCCTGTTAGAATTTTATAGGTTTCTATGAAAGCCCCCCTCACTCTTTGAACTCCAGCGCATATAAGCCCAACCGACTCAAGCACTCTTCATACGTCAGTCCCGCCAGCACAGGATTAAATCTGTCGACAATGGTTGAGGGAAGAACTGGATTGGCAGATAAATGTTCCAGGATTTAGAAGCTTCAGGCGGGATAGTGGGGGATGGAAAAGGGGTCGGGGAGTTGCATTACTGGTTAAGGAGAATATCACAGCTGTACTGCGGGAGGACACCTCGGAGGGGTCATGCAGCGAGGCAATATGGGTGGAGCTCAGGAATAGGAAGCGTGCAGTCACGATGTTGGGGGTTTACAACAGGCCTCCCAACAGCCAGCGGCTGGTAGAGGAGCAAATATGTAGACAGATTTTGGAAAGATGTAAAGGTAACAGAGTTGTAGTGGTGGGTGATTTTAAATTCCCCTATACTGACTGGGACTCACTTAGTGCTAGGGGTTTGTGTGGGGCAGCATTTGTAAGGAGAATCCAGGAGGGCTTCTTGAAACAATATGTAAATAGTCCAACTAGGGATGGGGCCGTACTGGACCTGGTATTGGGGAATGCGCCTGGCCAGCTGGTCGAGGTTTCAGTAGGGGAACATTTCGGGAACAGTCACCAAAATTCCATACGTTTTAAGGTACCTGTGGATAAGGATAAGAGTAGTCCTCAGGTGAAGGTGCTAAATTGGGGGAAGGCTAATTATAACAATGTCAGGCAGGAACTGAAGAAAGTAGATTGGGGACGGCTGTTTGAGGGCAAATCAACATCTGACATGTGGGAGTCTTTCAAACGTCAGTTGATTAGAGTTCAGGATCAGCATGTTCCTGAAAAGAAGAAGGATAAGTTTGGCAAGTTTCGGGAACCTTGGAGAACGCTGGATATTGTGAGACTAGTCAAAAAGAAAAAGAAAGCATTCGTAATGAGTGGAAGGCTAAGAACAGACGAATCCCTTGAGGAATATAAAGACAGTAGGAAGGAGCTTAAGCAAGGAGTTAGGAGGGCTAAAAGGGGTCATGACAAATCATTGGCAAAAATGATTAAGGAAAATCCCAAGGCTTTTTATACGTATATAAAGAGCAAGAGGGTAACCAGGGAAAGGGTTGGCCCACTCAAAGACACAGAAGGGAATCTATGTGTGGAGCCAGAGGAAATGGGCGAAGTACTAAATGAGTACTTTGCATCAGTATTCACCAAAAAGAAGGACTTGGTGGATGATGACCCTGAGGAAGGGAGTGTAGATAGTCTCAATCATCTCATCATCAAAAAGGAGGAGGTGTTGGGTGTCTTGCAAAGCGTTAAGGTACGTAAGTCCTCAGGGGCTGATGGGATCTACCCCAGAATACTGAGGGAGGCAAGGGAAGAAATTGCTGGGGTCTTGACAGAAATCTTAGTGTCCTCATTGGCTACATGTGAGGTCCCAGAGGACTGGTGAATAGCCAATGTTGTGCCTTTGCTTAAAAAGTGAAGCAAGGTTAATCCAGGTAATTGAAGGCCAGTGAGGCTTACGTCAGTGGTAGGGAAACTATTAGAGAGGGTTCTTCGGGACAGGATTTACTCCCATTTGGACACAAATGAACATATTAGCGAGAGGCAGCATGGTTTTGCGAAGGGGAGGTCGTGTCTCACTAATTTGATTGAGTATTTTGAGGAAGTGACGAGATGATTGATGAAGGAAGGGCATTGGATGTTATCTATATGGACTTCAGTAAAGCGATTGACAAGGTCCCTCATGGAAGATTAGTACATAAGGTGATGTCACACGAGATCAGAGGTCAGCTGGCAAGATGGATGCAGAACTGGCTCGGTCATAGAAGACAGAGGGTAGCAGTGGAAGGGTGCTTTTCTGAATGGGGGAATGTGTCTCGTGGTGTTCCACAGGGATCAGTGCTGGGAACTTTGCTGTTTGTAGAATGTATGAATGATTTGGATGAAAATGTAGCTGGTCTGATGAGTAAGTTTGCGGACGACACAAAGGTTGGTGGAGTTGCGGACAGTGATGAGGATTGTCAGAGGATACAGCAGGATATAGATTGGTTGGAGACTTGGTCGGAGAAATGGCAGATGGAGTTTAATCCAGACAAATGTGAGGTAATGCATTTTGGAAGGTCTAATGCAGGTGGGAAGTACACAGTAAATGGCAGAACCTTTTGGAGTATTGACAGGCAGAGAGATCTGGGCGTACAGGTCTACAGGTCACTGAAAGTTGCAACAGAGGTGGATAAGGTAATCAAGAAGGCATACGGCATGCTTGCCTTCATCGGTCGGGGCATAGATTCTAAAAATTGGCAAGTCATGCTGCAGATGCGCAGAAATTTAGTTACGCCACACTTAGAATATTGCATGCAATTCTGGTCGCCACACTACCAGAAGGATGTGGAGGCTTTGGAGAGGTTACAGAAGAGCTTTCACAGGATGCTGCCTGGTCTTGAGGTTATTAGCTATGAGGAGAGGTTGGATAAACTCGGATTGTTTTCACTGGAAAGACGGAGATGGAGGGGAGACATGATCGAGGTTTACAAAGTTATAAGCGGCATGGACAGAGTGTATAGTCAGAAGTGTTTTCCCATGGTGGAAGAGTCAGTTACTAGTGGAAATGAGTTTAAGGTGAGAGGGGAAAAGTTCAGTGGGGATGTGCGAGGTAACATCTTCATGCAGCGGGTGGTGAGTGCCTGGAACTTGCTGCCGGTGGAGGTGGTGGATGCAGGTACGCTAGCGTCGTTTAAGAGACATCTTGACAAATACATGAATAGGATGGGAATAGTGGGACAAAGTCCCCGGATGTGCAGAAGGCTTTAGTTTAGGCAGGCATCAAGATCGGCGCAGGCTTGGAGGGCCGAATGGCCTGTTGCTGTGCTGTACTATTCTTTGTTAATACATCAAATAAATAAAAGTGAGCGCCTCTTTCAGAATACACGCTATTTGAAATTTCGTCTCCTGCAACGTTAATGTGCACAGTTACATTCTGGGTTTGTTCAATCAACAAAACTACTGCATCACACTGCGATTTAGAATCTTCAATTAACTGGATTGACTCCTGATTCCCACAAATCCTGTCCAAACTGATGTAACATAAAATCAACACATTTACAATTAAATTATCTAACAGTTAGTGAATTGACCCGCAGTGAATCAGAGAAGGAGATGCTAAATTGGTGAGCAGCCAGCTCAGTTCAGTTGCCAGACCTCTGAAGCAGCATCAGATTCCGACAAGGAAATACTTCTGAACAGTGATAACCAACAAAATATTGAAATCTCATTGAAAATCACTCTTGGGGTTGCATTTTAAAAGGGTGTCACCGAAATAGCTGATGGGTTGAATAATTTGCGGCCTGCACAGTATCGCCAATACCAAATGCGGCGGCTCATTAGCATGGCCGCGGCTGTTGACCCCGATTTCTCGATAACGCGGAGAGACAGCGGGACAGCAGTCACTGGGAATGACGTCCGACAGCAATGCCCAGTCGCTGGCGTCGTTTTTAAAGCCCTGAATAATCACTTAAATTTTTAGAGGCACCGTTAATTTAACGTTCAGAAAATTGAATAAAAAAACATTTACATGCCCTCTCCCACCACCACCAATGGAATTACACATCAGTCCTGCCCTTTGTCCCACTGCCCCCACTCCCAATACCTATAGCTAATATTTGACCTTCCACCTGCCTCCCCCAAATTTTGGAACCTTTGACCTTTACGCCTTCCCATTACTGCTTCGACTAATCTGCAGCATTGTAACCCCCGCTGCCCCTGCCACACTAGGAAAATCACGCCCCCCCCGCCACTGCCGCCCCACAGGTGTCGCGCCTCCTTTCCCCCAACGGAGATTGGAAGTTGAGGCATTACCAACCGCCGCAATGAAGATCCAAACCAGCAGGCAGAATCGTTGCGGCCTGCACATTAATGAAAGAAAGGTGTGCATTTGCATATTGTAAAGCTGCCGCCGCTGAGATCAGGAAGGGTCGTGCCGGCAGCTGGTTTGGTGTTTGGCATCACCCAGTGCGATCTTCATGCCCTCTCCCCCCAGCCACCGTTCCCAGCATCGGGGACCCTTTAAAACCCAGCCCTTAATGTTGTTGAACCAGGACACTGAACTGCCTCATTATAAATGAACCAAAATTCGGTTCATGAAGCTATATCGCTTCTCAGGTTAGCTCCACAACTCCTGGTCCTCTTAGAACCTTTGAAGGGAACACACCGTGATCACTATGTACAGTTTTGTTCTCCTTATTTAAGAACGAATATACATGCATTGAGGGAATTTGAGAGAAGCTTCAGTCCGAAGGCCCCTGGTGTTCTCGGGGCTTTCTTGTGAGGAAAGGTTGAACAGTTTCAGCCAATCTACTTCAGAGTTTAGAAGTATGAAACAAATATTGAAATATACAATTCTGAGGAAGCTTCACAGGCGGATGTTGCCCCTCGAGGGGGAATCGAGAACTAAGGGGGGAAAAGGTACACATTTCAGGTGGAGCTGAGGAGGAATTTATTTTCTGTGAGAGTCATGAATCTTTGGAATTCTCGACCACAGAGAGCTGCGCAGGCGGAGTCATTGATTATATTCAAGGTTAAGATGGAGATATTGTTGAACTATAGGCTAGTCAATAGTTATGGAGAACAAGCAAGAAAATGGTTTTGAGACTGAAATCAAATCACAAATCCTCTTAATGTATTGTGGAGCAGGATCGAGGGGCCAAATAGCCTACGCCTGTTGCTATTGCTTATATTCTTACGTACTTAGCCCGAGCACCTGATCCCAATACATACATTTGAAATATTAATCTGATCACATTCTCAGGGATAGATCAACAAAAATCATTACAAATAAAGGAACTCGTACAAGCCCGAACATTTAGAATCCAAAGACATTCTAACAATGGGCAATGAATTCAGTACAGTGAATAATCCAATTATAATGCAAGGATTTGATGAACAAGATCCTCACAGTCATTATGCTTGTGCCACAGCACAAAATTTGCAGAACCTTCAGACAGCGCATCATTAAACTGACCGAACCGAACAGCCGACTGTGTAAAATATTCAGCAAGGAAAACATTATCAAATATAGCAGTCGATTTAATATTGATTTGCAACATTAACAACTGGAGACAGCAGCTTACCGGGAATTCCAATGGCCACAAGAACTGGATGGTAAACATCATCAATCTGATATATTACTGGATATACCATTTCTGTGAGAAGCAGCAAATGGTGTTGTTCTGAATCCCAAAGCTCTGGTAGTCACTTGGAGCTGGTACATACTAATAGGCCCTGAGTTATACAGGGGACAAGTCTCTCCAGACATGGTTATAGCCCTGATCATTACTATTAGTGCCAAACACTTGAACAAGCACATAACATCAGCTGCCTTGTCTGTGATGTAATTAAAATGGTGCATACAAAATAAATATCTCTAACACCAGCAAAATATCTTAATCAGACCTCTCTTGGGGATAAGGCTGAAACATGTAAGCATACAAGACAGATCCCACAATAATGAGCGGCTTCACATGCAGGCTTCATGTAATTGCAATGACAATGTTCGCTCCTAATGATTCATGTATAAATGCGACGGATTTCTCCACAGTATTCACTGAATCCAGGGACACAAGTAGTTAAAATGTAAACTTTGACACGAGGACAGTTAAATCCATGTTCAGGATTACAGCTGAGAACTTATTATGGGTGATATTAGGGGACAGACTCTGAGCATGCTCCATTGACATTCCTCTCTGTTATTTTACTGCAAATGTTTATCAGTTCATTCTACAGTAGCGAAAGGCTCACGTAAAATAAGAACTGGGCCACTTCCTGACAATATTACTCCAATTCACTCCTCACTGGCAACCCAACCTCCTCCTTCCTTCAATCAAAACCTCTACCGGGCATCTCCATTCCCCAAAAGGTCCAGTAACTGGCACAACGCAATGATTTTCACTGACCCGCATTAGCTTTCAAATTGCTCAATGGCTTATATGTGAAATTCTCGTCCTCAGCTTAAAACCTGACGCTGGTCTCTAAATTCACCATCTCCACCCATTCCTCCAAACCTGCATCAAACCTCGCCCATGATCTCTCCATTCCTCTGGCACTGGACACTATTGGTGGGACTGACCTTTCTTGGTTCCTGTCTTATCAATACGATAATAGTCACACATTCTCCCGCAATGGATTCCCTCCACCTTCCAGCACGATTAATCTGCCTGTGCCTGAACTTACGATGTTGCCTCCTCCTCTTCCACATCTACATGCTTCCCAATGCCAACAGCACCTACAGACACGGGGTCAGCTTCCACATGTGTGCTGACAATACCCTGGTCCAGCTCTCGTCCATCTCTCTCGACCTTCCACTGCCTCTGTGTGACCAGACTCCAACTGTCTGTTTAGCAGGAGGTGCAATTTTATCCAAGTAACTATATGAAATACCAAATCAATCATCTTTCGCTCCACTACAATTCCCTGCTCATTTCGGTTATTCCATTCCCCATATGAGCTGTTGCGTCAGGCTGAATGTATATATTTTTAAAGTTCATCCTGTTGTTTGCTGACCTGACCCTCAGATCTCAGAGCCCTTCGATCATAAAATATACCACTTTCTTCCTGCCTAACATTGCCAGCTTCTCGCACTGCCTCAGTCCATCTGACACTGAAACACTCATTCATTGCTTCCATATCTGCATCTTGGAGGTGAGGACGTGGAAAACTATTCGACAATATTCGTTATTTTCTTGTCCTGTGGAACAGTTTGGCACCATCTTGTTGATAATCCTGTTCATTATTGTTACTATTGTTATTGCATATGCGTAACGTGTAACTTCTTAGATGTACAAACATGAAATATGTTTTAATTGTTGTTCATGTTTAATTTACATGAAATCTTGAATTGAGAATGGAAGGCTCAAAGCTGAAGGACGTGATTTGGAGGTGAAGGATGAGTTCAACAAATGGGAAATTCCTCTTAGCTTTGATTTGGCAAAGTACATATACCTGGTACCCAAATTTAGTGAAGAGTGAGTCGAAGTTTACATTGTGTCATTTGAGAAACTGTCACACTATGGAGTGGCCCAGATCATCTGAGAAACTCCTGGATACTCTTTTCAAAAGGAAAGCTATGGAGGCGTACTCATCCCCTTCAGAAGACTAGAACGAAGTAAAGATTGCTTTCCTCAATGCATAATAGTTGATGTTGCAGGATTGGGAAGTGGGCGTCCTTGGCAGAGCCAGCATTTACTGCCCATCTCTAATTGTCCTTGACAACTGAGTTTCTGCGAGCCCATTTAAGAGGGCAGTTAAGGGTTAACAGTATTGATGTGGGTTTGGAGTCACATGTAAAGCACACAAGCATATTTCCTTCCCTGAAAGGCATTGGTCAACGAGGTGTGATTTTGCGACACCCGATATAAGTTTTCATGGCACCATTACTGAGAACAGCCTTCAATTCAAAATTGATTTTTATTATTTATTTGATTTAATTAATTAATCGAATTTAAATCAATTTTCACCAGCTTCTGTTTTGGGATTTCATTAGTGTTTCATCTTGTACGGGCTTTCCAACAGTTTACTGCAGATGTAACCAATAACCACGGGTAAATGTTACTTTAAACGTATCAGGCCCCATTCATTTTTGTATAGAAAAAGCAGAACAAAGAAAGTAAGGTTGTTTCAGTGGAGAATATTGATACAGTAATTTACACGGTACATTGTACATGTTCCAGGGAACAGCAATGTCATTGCTGATGCTCCGACCAGAATTTTATTTTTATTCGTTCATGGGATGTAGGCGTCACTGGCCAGGCCAGCATTTCTTGCCCATCCCTAATTCCTCTTGAGAAGGTGGTGGTGAACTGCCTTCTTGAACCGCTGAAGTCCATGTGGGTTAGGTACACCCACAGTGCTGTTTGGAAGGGAGTTCCAGGATTTTGACCCAGCGACAATGTAGGAACGCCGATATAGTTCGAAGTCAGGATGGTGTGTGACTTGGATGGGAACTTGCCATGTATTTGCTGCCCTTTTCCTTCTAGTTGGTTGAGTTCGCGGGTTTGGAAGGTGCTGTCTAAGGAGCCTTGGTGCATTGCTGCAGTGCATCTTATAGATGGTACACACTGCAGCCACTGTGCGTCGGTGGTGGAGGGAGTGAATGTTTGCAGACGGGGTGCCAATCAAGCGGGCTGCTTTGTCCTGGATGGTGTCGAGCTTCTTGAGTTTTGTTGGAGCTGCGCCCATCCAGGCAAGTGGAGAGTATTCCATCACACTCCTGAATTGAGCCTTGTAGATGGTGGACAGGCTTTGGGGAGTCAGGAGGTGAGCTACTCGCCGCAGGATCCCTAGCCTCTGACCACCTTGCAGCCACGGTATTTATATGGCTACTCCACTTCAGTTACTCTTCAATCTTAACCCCCAGGATGTTGATAGTGGGGGATTCGGCGATGGTAATGCCGTTGAATGTCAAGGGGAGATCCTTAGATTCTCTCTTACGGGAGAGGTCATTGCATGGCACTTGTGTGGCGCGAATGTTACTTGCCACTTATCAGCCCAAGCCTGGATACTGTCCATGTCTTGCTGCATTTCTACACGGATTGCTTCAGTATCTGAGGAGTTTCGAATGGTGCTGAACATTGTGCAATCATCAGCAAACATCCCCACTTCTGACCTTATGATTGAAGGAGGGTCATTGATGAAGCAGCTGAAGATGGTTGGGCCTAGGACATTACCCTGAGGAACTCCTGCAATGATGTCCTGGAGCTCAGATGATTGACCTCCAACAGCGACAAGCATCTTCCTTTGCACTCGGTATGATTGCAGCCAGCGGAGGGTTTACCCCTGCCTCCCATTGACCTCAGTTTTGCCAGGGCTCCTTGATGCCATACTCGGTCAAATGCTGCCTTAATGTCAAGGGCAGTCACTCTCACCTTACCTCTTGGGTAAGCTCGTTTATCCATGTTTGAACCAAGGCTGTAATGAGGTCAGGAGCTGAATGGCCTTTGCGGATCCCAAACTGAGCGTCACTGAGCAAGTGACGCTTGATGGCACTGTTGATGACACCTTCCATCACTGTACTGATGATTGAGAGTAGGCTGATGGGGTGGTAATTGGCGGGGTTGGACCTGTCCTGCTTTTTGTGTACAGGACATACCTGGGCAATTTCCCACATTGCAGGGTAGTTGCCAGTGCTGTAGCTGTACTGGAACAGCTTGGCTAGGGGCGCAGCATGTTCTGGAGCACAGGTCTTCAGTACTATTGCCGGAATACTGTCAGGGCCCATAGCTTTTGCAGTATCCAGTGCCGTCAGTTGTTTCTTGATATCCAGCGGAGTGAATCGAATTGGCTGAAGTCTGGCATCTGTGATGCTGGGGAGTTCAGGAGGAGGCCGAGATGGATCATCAACTCGGCACTTCTGGCTGAAGATTGTTGCAAATGCTTCAGCCTTATCTTTCGCACTGATGTGCTGGGCTCCCCTATCATTGAGGATGGGGATATTTCCTCCAGTTAGTTGTTTAATTGTCCACCACCATTCACGGCTGAATGTGGCAGGACTGCAGAGCTTAGATTTGATCCGTTGGTTATGGGATCACTTAGCCTGTCTATCGCATGCTGCTTGCACAGTTTGGCATACAATTAGTCCAGGGTTGTATCTTCACCAGGTTGACACCACATTTTTAGGTATGCCTGGTGTTGCTCCTGGCGTACCCTCCTGCACTCTTCATTGAACCAGGGTTGGTCTCCTGGCTTGGCATTAATGATAGAGTGGGGGATATGCCGGGCCATGAGGTTACAGATTGTGGTTGAGAACTATTCTGCTGCTGCTGATAGCCGACAGCACCTCATGGATGCCCAATTTTGCTTTGCTAGATCTGTTCGAAATCTATCCCATTTAGCACAGTGATAATGCCACACAACTCGATGGGCGGTATCCTCAATGTTAAGGCGGGACTTCGTCTCCACAAGGACTGTGCGTTGATCACTCCTACCAATACTGTCATGCAGAGAAGCATCTGCGGCAGGCAGATTGGTGAGGACGAGGTCAAGTATGTTTTTCCCTCGTGTTGGATCCCCCACCACCTGCTGCAGACCCAGTCTAGCAGCTATGTCCATTAGGACTCGACCAGCTCGGTCAGTATTGGTGCTACCGAGCCTTTCTTGGAGATGGATATTGAAGTCCCCTACCCAGAGTACATTTTGTGCCCTTGCCACCCTCTGTGCTTCCTCCAAGTGGTGTTCAACATGGAGGCGTACTGAGTCATCAGCTGAGGGAAGGCGGTAGGTGGTTACCTGGCCCTTGTTTGACCTGATGCCATGAGACCTCATGGGGTCCGGAGTCGATGTTGAGGACTCCCAGGGCAACTCCCTCCCTACTGCATACCACTGTGCTACCACCTCTGGTGGGTCTGGCCTGCCGGTGGGACAGGACATACCCGGGGATGGTGATGTCAGTGTCTGGGACATTGTCTGTAAGGTATGATTCCGTGAGTATGACTATGTCAGGTTGTTGCTTGACTAATGTGTGGGACAGCTCTCCCAACTTTGGCACAAGCCCCCAGATGCTAATAAGGATGACTTTACTGGGTTGACAGGGCTGGGTTTGCCGTTGTCATTTCCGGTGCCTAGGTCGATGCCGGGTGGTCCGTCCGGTTTTATTCCATTTTATTTACTTCGTAGCGGTTACTGAGTGGCTTGCTAGGCCATTTCAGAGGGCTGTAAGAATTAACCACATTGCTGTGGGTCTGGTGTCACATGTAGGCCAGACCAGGTAAGGCCAGCGGATTGCCTTCCCTGAAGGACATTAGTGAACCAGATGGGTTTTTACAACAATCGACAATGGTTTCATGGCCATCATTAGACTCGCTTTTAATTCCAGATTTATTAATTAAATTCAAATTTCACCTTCTGCTGTGGTGGGATTCGAACCCATGTTCCCAGAGAAAAAACCCTGGGTCTCTGGTTACTTGTCCAGTGATAATACCACTATGCCACCGCCTATCCCCCTAACACCAAAGAGAAGGTGTAAATCTGAAGGAAAGCTCTGAAATGTGAGAATTTTACCAAGTCTGAATCCTATTAAACTTAACTTTGTTATTGTTAAATTTTCTAAAATTGTCGGCTGTCCCTTGATTCTAGGATGACGTCTAAACAGATTCACAAGTTGCTGCCATGGGTCTTCATGTGACTGAACGGCCGATTCTCGACCCACAGATCTTTGGGCACATATGACCAGACTTCACACGAGGCAGTGAGATCCTGAGTCTGGGATTTACTTCATTTTCCTTTCTTCTCTCCTGTCACTCTGCCTCCTCACTAAGGCGATTGGACTCAATACATGACGGGCAAATTGTCACCGTTTTGAGTTCCTACCATCATCAATGTCAATGCTGCCGTGCTTCAGAGAGAGCTTCAGAGTGTCTTGCAAACATTTCCTTTGTCCTTTCCTGTAACATTGGCCATTTGAGAATTGGGAAAACAGGACCTGGAGGGGGAGACGGTTTTTGACCATCCAAACCGAGTATCCTGTCCATCGAAGTTGTCTTTTAAGGCAATTTGTGAGAATGCTTGTGGAGCTAGTTTCAAAATGGAAACTGGTGTGTTTTCGATGGTCCTTCTCGTTAATCTGAAGTATGGAGCAGAGGCATTGCTGATGAAATTTCTCCAGCACTTTTATGTGTCGCTGATACACAGTTCAGGTCTCACTGCAGAACAGGAGTATTGTGAAGACAACGTTTTGTGCACTAGGACCTTTGTTGACTTGCAGAAGTCTATATTGTCAAACACTCGCTACTGGAGTTTGTACATGGCTGAGCTGACACAGCTGATCCTGTGTTGGATCTCCCCATCAATGGTGGCCTTTTGATAGAAGTAGCTGCCAAGTTATGGGAAGTTTTCAACGTATTCCAGAGTATTTTCTTCAACATATATCGGATATGGAATATTTGGGCATCCAGAAATAGGTTGATATATCAGTTTTGTTTTGACAACATTAAAGAACACTCAAGTCCCCTCCTTGTATTATTGAAGACACCAAGAGTGACTTTGAAAGCTGGAGCAGTGTGGGCAATGAAACTACAGTCATCCACAAACTGTTGATCATGTGTGTCTACGGCGCATAGTTTAGTTTTGTCACAGAGGCGACTGACGTTGAAGTTTGCCATCTCGGCGACATTTGATACCGACACAAGAGGGAACTTGAACATTGACGAGGCGAGCAGCCACTGTCAGCTTAATAGTAAATGGTGTTAATAAAATATGGTATGTTTGCATAGGAAAGTGCAGTACACAATAAGTTATTTGTAAAAAATGTTTACAGTATTAAGAACTTATTGCATTTTCTAACTGTTTGAACGAAATCCTTACTTGCAATAAGGCATTATTTTTCCCAAGGGGGAAGTGGAATGAATCCGAGGCCTGGATTTAACGCCACCCCACTCCCAGAGTTGGGCTAGGAGGCGTGTGCCCTCTCGATGTGCGCTGGCTGGCAGGATAGGAATGGCCCGTCATCTTTCCATCGCACTGCAACAAGTTGTGAGTGGAAAAGGCCTTCCCGCCCAGAGGTCAATTGAGGGCCTTTAGAGGCCTATTATTATCTGCTTAAGGGCATCTTCCTGCCGCTACTGGATTTAAGTCGAGTAAGTGTTCTCCCTGTGGGCTTGGGGATCCGCCTCCGTGGGCAATCTGTGGCCCAGAGAGGGGTCCAGCAGAAAACAAACAACCCCTTTGAAAAGCCCACTCTCCTGCATTCATCACCCAACCTCCTGCCCCATCTTCGGTGCCTGCCAGACTGTGAACTGTGTCATCCAAATTAGATTTATGAATTGATATTAAAGGACAGGCTAGTTCCACAACGTGAAAATGTTCTTAGAACGTTGGTAGCACCATACCTATAGTACTGTGTACAATTTTTGTGTCATTCCAGGAATAATATATATGCATTGAGGGCAGTTCAGAGAAGGTTTGTTGTGTTGATTTCTGGTGTGAAGAGGCTTCGTTGTGAGGAATGGTTGAGCAGGCTGGGCCGGAACACTTTAAAGTTAAAATGTATGTGAGAATTATTGTAACATATAACATAATGGCGACCCCAGTTCTGTTTCGGGTAACCCCCGGTATGTTGATCGTGGGGAATTCATCATTGGTAACGCCATTGAATGTCAAGCATAGACGGCTAGATTCTCTCTTGTTGGAGATGGTTATTGCCTCTTTCCAGTTTCATTCGTATTGATTGCTTAGCAGTTATATACAACTGAGTGACTTATTTCAGAAGTCAACCACATTGCTGTGTGTCTGCAGTCACATACCAGCACAAAGACCACAGATTTCATTGCCAAAAGGGCATTAATGAACCAGATGGGTTTTTATAACAATCGGCAATGGTTTCATGATCATTATTAGATCAACTTTCCATTCCAAATTTACTAAATGAAATCAAATTCCACTTTCTGTCGAGGTGGATTCAAACGCTTGGCTTAGTAAATTCGAATGCTTGGCTTAATAGTTCAACGACACTACACCATCGCTTGCCCTACATAATGGCGTTGTCTCTATATTGGGTGACCAAATGGAGATTGGGTGACCGCTTTGTGGAACACTTCCACTCACTCTGAAAGCATGAGTCCGATCTTCTGGTCGTTTGCTATTTCAGCACCACACCCCAGCTCACATGCCCACATTTCTGTCCTTGGCCTGCCGCAGTGTTCCAGTGAACATCAATGCCTTGCGGAGTGAACACTGAGTTCAATAATTTCCGAGCATGGCTGGCCTTTTTAGTCTTTATATTTTTTTTATATTGTATTGTAATTTTTTAACCATTTGTCTGTTCTTCATGCAGACAGAGTTGCTCATTATTCTCCTATCAGCACTCTGTCTGGACGAATGCTTTGTCTTTCAACAGAAGCAGTAACACCCTCTTTGCTGTTGTCTCAGGCCAACTATGTTATTTTATCTGTCCTGCCCTCTGTCCTATCACACACATTCCCTTCGGTTCTCTTCAGCACCAAACCACTCTCCGCCCCCTTCACTTGCTTGAAACCGAATTCTGTTTCAACCTTTGCCAGTTCCGAAGAGGGGTCACAGAACTGAAACATTAACTGTGCTTCTCGCCCCCGAGATGCTGCCAGACCTGCTGAGTATTTCCAACGCATTCTGTTTTTATTTCAAAGTAACTGAAATTCTTTCTGTTGTAATTTTTAAGTTCAGTGTAAGTATGTGGGCTGGTTCAATGAATAGAACAGCAATAACACTATGTTTTATAATCTTCACATAACAAGAAGGACTCGGGATGTAAACGGATACAACGCACAGTGATACAACATAAAATTAACATTTTTACTATTACAGTGAAGTCAAGTAAAGTACATAAATTCATCCACAGTGAATCAGAGAAGGGGATGCCAAAGTGTCAGCAGCAAACTCAGTTCAGCTGCTTTTGAAGCAGCGTTAGATTCACATAAGGAAACGATACAACGACAGTGATGACCAATTAAAATACTGAAATCCCAGTGAAACTGACACATGACGTTGGGGAAGGAGGAAACTGTACTGTCCCCTTGAAACACTGAGACTGTGAGTTGTGTCAACAACCATCACCGAAATTACTTTTATGAAGTAATATTCCAAGACAGGTTTGCTCGACAAAGTGAAACTTTTCACAACTCCTGATGGCCTGGTAGTTGTTTTAAACATTGCTTCGACCACATCGAGATTATTGTGTACAGTTTTGGTCTCCTGAAGGAGAAGATACTTGCACCGAAAGCAGTTCAGAGAAGGTTCACGATTTGACTCCTGGGTTGAAGGGGCTTTCGTGTGGCGAAAGGTTGAACAGGTTGGGCAGATTCTCTTTCGAGTATGAGAGAAGCATTGAAACATGTTAAAGTCTGAGGGGCTAGATGGGATTGAGGTTCACAAGGAGGAGGTGTTAGCAATTTTGGAAAGTGTGAAAATAGATAAGTCCCCTGGGCCAGATGGGATTTATCCTAGGATTCTCTGGGAAGCCAGGGAGGAGATTGCAGAGCCCTTGTCCTTGATTTTTATGTCGTCATTGTCGACAGGAATAGTGCCGGAAGACTGGAGGATAGCAAATGTTGTCCCCTTGTTCAAGAAGGGGAGTAGAGACAGCCCTGGTAATTATAGACCAGTGAGCCTGACTTCGGTTGTGGGTAAAATGTTGGAAAAGGTTATAAGAGATGGGATTTATAATCATCTTGAAAAGAATAAGTTCATTAGAGATAGTCAGCACGGTTTTGTGAAGGGTAGGTCGTGCCTCACAAACCTTATTGAGCTTTTTGAGAAGGTGACCAAACAGGTGGATGAGGGTAAAGCCGTGGATGTGGTGTATATGGATTTCAGTAAGGCGTTTGATAAAGTTCCCCACGGTAGGCTATTGCAGAAAATACAGAAGCATGGGATTGAAGGTGAATTAGTGCTTTGGATCAGAAATTGGATGGCTGAAAGAAGACAGAGGGTGGTGGTTGATGGTAAATGTTCATCCTGGAGTATAGTTTCTAGTGGTGTACCGCAAGGATCTGTTTTGGGGCCACTGCTGTTTGTCATTTTTATAAATGACCTGGATGAGGGGGTAGAAGGGTGGGTTAGTAAATTTGCTGATGACGCAAAGGTCGGTGGAGTTGTGGATAGTGCCAAAGGATGTTGTAGGTTACAGAGGGACATAGATAGGCTGCTGAGCTGGGCTGAGAGATGGCAAATGGAGTTTAATGCGGAAAGGTGTGAGGTGATTCACTTCGGAAGGAGTAACAGGATTGCAGAATACTGGGCTAATGGGAAGATTCTTGGTAGTGTAGATGAGCAGAGAGATCTTGGTGTCCAGGTACATAAATCCCTGAAAGTTGCCACCCAGGTTAATAGAGCTGTTAAGAAGGCATATGGTGTGTTAGCTTTAATCCCCCAATTTTGCACCTTCACCCGAGAACTACTCTTATCCTTATCCACAAGTACCTTAATTCTTATAGAATTATGGTCACATTTCCCGAAATGCTCCCCGACTGAAACCTCCTGGCCGAGCTCATTCCACAATACCAGGTCCAGTACGGCCCCATCCCCAGTTGGGCTATCTACGTATTGTTTCCAGAAGCCCTCCTGGATCCTCCTTACAGATTCTGCCCCATCTATGCCCCTCGCACTAAGTGAGTCCCAGTCAATATAGGGGAAGTTAATATCAACCACCACCACAACCCTGTTACCTTTACATTTTTCCTAATTCTGTCTACATATCTGTTCCTCTACCCCCCTCTGGCTGTTGGGAGGCCTGTAGAAAACCCCCAACATCGTGACTGCACCCTTCCTATTCCTGAGCTCCACCCATATTGCCTCGCTGCACGACCCCTCTGAGGTGTCCTCCCGCAGTACAGCTGTGACATTGTCCTTCACAAGTAATGCAACTCCCCCAACCCTTTTACATCCCCTCTATCCCGCCTGAAGCTTCTAAATTCTGGAACATTTAGCTGCCAATCCTGTCCTTCCCTCAACCAAGTCTCTGTAATAGCAACAGCATCATAGTTCCAAGTACTAGTCCAAGCTCTAAGTTCATCTGCCTTACCTGTTATATTTCTCACATTGAAACAAATGCACTTCAGACCACCAGCCCCGCTGTGCTCTGCAACATCTCCCTGCCTGCTCTTCCTCTTCGTCTTACTGGCCATATTTACTAGTTCACCTACGATTTAGTCCTACGTTTGTGTGCCTGTGTTCTTTTCACCTGCCCCATGTTCAATGATTCTATTCTCGGAGTAAGGTGTACAATGGCGAAACCTCTGTGACTAATGCAATGTATCTGCAGAGCACCCAAGTCTCCATCTTTTCACCTGCACCATTCACTTCATCTACAATGCATGGACTAAACATGATCGAACGCTTCTTCCAGACAAATCACCACAATCATTGGAATGACTTCTCCTGGAATTATGAAGTACACTGTCAGAATGTGGGAGTGTTTAATTAATAAAGCACCAACATCAACGCTGTAGATGATAATCTACAGTGAAAAGAGCGACTCTTGATTCCAACCAATTTGCGGATGACACGAAGGTCGGTGGAGTTGTGGATAGTGTCGAAGGGTGTTGTAGGGTACAGAGGGACATAGATAGGCTGCAGATCTGGGCTGAGAGATGGCAAATGGAGTTTAATGCGGAGAAGTGTGAGGTGATTCACTTTGGAAGGAGTAACAGCAATGCAGAGTACTGGGCTAATGGGAAGATTCTTGGTAGTGTAGATGAGCAGAGAGATCTTGGTATCCAGGTACATAAATCCCTGAAAGTTGCTACCCAGGTTAATAGGGCTGTTAAGAAGGCATATGGTGTGTTAGCCTTTATTAGTAGGGGGATCGAGTTTCGGAGCCACGGGGTCATGATGCAGCTGTACAAAACTCTGGTGAGGCCGCACCTGGAGTATTGCGTGCAGTTCTGGTCACCGCATTATAGGAAGGATGTCGAAGCTTTGGAAAGGGTGCAGAGGAGATTTACTAGGATGTTGCCTGGTATGGAAGGAAGGTCTTACGAGGAAAGGCTGAGGGACTTGGGGTTGTTTTCGTTAGAGAGAAGGAGGAGGAGAGGTGACTTAATAGAGACATACAAGATAATCAGAGGGTTAGATAGGGTGGATAGTGAGAGTCTTTTTCCTCGGATGAGGATGGCAAACACGAGGGGACATAGCTTTAAGTTGAGGGGTGAAAGATATAGGACAGATGTCAGAGGTAGTTTCTTTACGCAGAGAGTAGTAGGGGCGTGGAACGCCCTGCCTGCAACAGTAGTAGACTCGCCAACTTTAAGGGCATTTAAGTGGTCATTGGATAGACATATGGATGTAAATGGAATAGTGTAGGTCAGATGATCGGCGCAACATCGAGGGCCGAAGGGCCTGTACTGCGCTTTAATATTCTAATTCTAATTCTAATTCTATTTTTCTATGTAGTTCAGTGGCAGTGACTGCTCCACAGTGAAGCCGAGAAGGAGATGTGAAAGTGTCAGCAGCAAACTCAGTTCAGTAGCCAGACCTCTGAATCAACGTCAGACACACAGAATGAAACAATATTTGATAACAGTGATAACCAATAAATACATGGAAATCCCAGTTGAACTGACGCATTCTATTGGGCAGGCAGCATATTGTGCTGTCCCCTTGTAACACTGCGACCGTGAGATGTCTTATTATCAATCACTGAAAAAAAGACATTCATAAAAAATATTCCATGACTGGTTAGATCATGAAACATTTAAAAGCTCCTGATGATATGATTCTTTAAGCTTACCGAGACATCTTATTCAAAAACATTCAACACAAATCGTAATCCAGTAACAATGCCCGAGTTACTTAAAACAATATCATTAAAGACATAATGCAACTCCTGCAAGACTGAGAGAGTAGACCATGAGGAGATTCCATTAGTAAATTGCTGGAAAAGAACAGGCAGCTGTGTAAAACACACAGTGAGAAATAATACCGAGCACAGCAGCACAGTTAACATTGATTTACACCATTAACAGCATATATACTGGCTTACTAGGTACTCCAATGGCTGCAAGTACAGGATAGTAAATGCTTCCGATATGATATATTACTGGATATCCCATTTCTGTGAGAAGCAGAGACTTCTGTTAGCATGGAATCCACGGCTTCAGCAGTCACTCAGAGCTGATTCATTCCAATGGGCCCTGATTTATTTGGTGGAAACGTCTCCAGTGACACGGTTATACCCCTGATCATTGATGTTAGTTACACTCACCTGAACAAACGCATTAAATCAACAGCTTTGACTCTGGAGTAAATAATGTGGCTTATCAAAAATAGTCATTTCAATGTCAATGACATTTTATTAGTAAGGCCACTTTCAGGAATAAACCTGAAAACTGTACTCCTACTGGATGGATGCTAAAATTATGATTGGCGTCATTTACATTTTTCATATTATTGTATCGACCTTGTTCACTCTTGGCGTTTCTGTTGTAAATGTAACTGATCTGTATTCAGTGCGCCCTGAATCCAGGGACAAAAACGATCCGGTTTCACTCTGTTTCTGCCTTTTCCCTGTTAAAGTGTGAACTTTGAGTCTCTGATTCGGCTACACGTTCAACGTTGCAGCCTACAAACTATTACGGGTATATGTCCAATGTGGAGGCAGTTACACAATGATCACATCCGAGGTCAATCGCAATGGCCTGATGACTGGGGTTCAAATCCCACTGTGGCAGCTGCCAGAATTTGAATTCAATTAATTAACAAAAGAGTGCAATTGAAATCTGGTCACTGCAATGGTGCCATGAAACTAGTATTGCTTGCAATAAACACCCACTTGGTTCGCTAATTCCTTTCAGGAAAGAAACTCTGCCATCGTTACCTAGTCTGGCCAACATATGGCTACTGACCCAGAGCAATGTGGTGGAATGTTTACTGCCCTCTGAAACGGCCCATCTGGCTGTCAAGGGCAACAAAGGCTCGCCTTACCAACGGAGTTCCCATAACATGAAAGAATAAAAGAAAATCTTCCTTCCGCTATTTCACTGCATCTTTTTACCTGTTTATTCTACAGTGGGTACTGGCTCCGGTAAAATTACAACTGTGCCAACTCCTGACTCCTTTCCTCCTGTTCACCGCTGACCAGAGACCAAAATTCCACCTTCCTCACTATCAACTGCTCCAAATCCCTGCATCCATGTCCAACACTCACCATGTCCATCTCGACCAACACCTTCAGCTTAACTGACCACTCCTTTGGACCCCACCAGGAAGGCCGAGAGGGGGTTTTGACGCTTGACCAACTCACAACCTCCATACATCCGCCCAGGCATGCGCCATGGAGAGGTCACTCCAAAGTCGCCTCACAGCTTCCAAAACAACACGGAAGGCAGCAGTTATGGGTTATAGATTTAGCTCAATTGGCGTAGAGGTTGGGCGCCACGCGTTGTCTTTGTCGGTGGGAGAGGTCATCGCATCTCACTGGACAGCTACATCCCGCCTCAAACCTGTCAGCATTCGGTCAGTAAGGTTCTGTTCCGCCACAGTCCACCTGCTTCAATGGGTGCTTGGAGCTCTGGGTCATTGCCCGACAAGTGGACTGTAACACCGCCCCAAACAGCACTACAAAAAAAGGAAAGAAGGTTTTTGCCCTTTGTTTTACAAGCTGGAACGCCAGAACTATGTTTACTGGCTTGTCGGAAGACCTTACACAAATGAACGATTCTCGGAAGACCGCCATCATTCACAACGAGCTCAATAGACTCAATGTGGACATTGCAGCACTTCAGGAGACACGCCTCCCTGCGACCGGATCACCAAGAGAATAAAACTACACCTTCTTCTGGCAGATAGGGATCCTGAAGAACCAAAACAGCATGGAGTGGGCTTTGCCATCAGAAAATCTTTGCTCAGCATGAGCGAGCCACAGTCAAATGGCTGAGAATGCATACTGTCCATCCGACTGTGCACTGCCTCTAGTCCAGTACACCTACTCAGCATCTATGCTGCAACACTGTGCTCCCCACCTGAAGCTAAAGACCACTTCTACAAGGAACTCCACAATATCATTAGTAGCATCCCCAATACCGAACATTTGTTCCTGCTGGGGGACTTTAACGCCACGGTTAGGGCCGAGCATGACTCATGACCCTCCAACCTTAGGCGCTATGGCATTGGAAGGATGAATGAGAATGGGCAGAGACGCCTTGCGTTCTGTACCTTGCATAACCTCTGCATCACCAACTCGTTCATTCATACTAAACCTTGGCACCAGCTGGACCTCATCGTCACACGGTGAGCCTCTTTAAACAGCGTTCAAATCACACGCAGCTTCCACAGTGCGGACTGCGACACCGACCACTCCCTGGTGTGCAGCAGGGGTAGACTCAAATCAAAGAAGCTGGATCACTCCAAGTAGAAGTGCTGCCCACGCATCAAAACGAGCAGAATTTCTCATCCACAGCTGTTACATAAGTTTGTAAATTCACTTGAAAAAGCCCTTCATAACACTCCTACAGGGGATGCAGAGACCAAGTGGGCCCACATCAGAGACGCCATCTATGACTCAGCAATGACCATCTGTGACAAACCTGTGAAGCAGAATGCACACTGGGTTCAATCTCACTTTGAAGAGCTGGAAGCTGGCATAGCCACTAAGCGCATTGCACTACTGAACTGTGAGAAATTCCCCAGTGAATTAACATCCGTAGCACTTAAAGCAGCCAGAAGCGGTGCACAACGAACAGCCAGTCGCTGCGCAAATGACTGCTGGCACTTATATTCAGCTGGCCTCTGACACCGGAAACTACAGAGGAATGTTTGATGGCATTAAGAGAGCTTTTGGACCAACCATCAAGAAGATCGCCCCCCTCAAATCTAAATCACGGGACACAATCACTGACCAACGCAAACAAATGGACGGCTGGGTGGAGCATTAGCTAGAACTGTACTCTAGGGAAAATGTTGTCACTGAGACTGCCCTCAATATCTGAGGAAATAGAGGAGGCTCTGACCATCATTTTCCAATCCTCTCTGGTTACAACCCAAACTAGTGTATTATACAAGTTCAACATAACTTCCTTGCTCTTGTAATCTATGCCCATATTCATAAAGCCCAGGATACTGTATATTTTATGAACTACTCTCTCAACATGTCCTGCCATCTTTATAGACTTATGCACATATACACCCAGTTCCCTCTTCTCCTGCAACCCCTTTGGAATTGTATCCTCTTTTCTATATTGTATCTCCATGTTCTTCCTACCAAAATTAATCACTTCACATTTCTCCACATTGAACCTCATCTGCCACTTCTCCGCCCATTCCACCAACTTGTATATGTCCTTTTGAAGTTCTACACTATCCTCCTCACAGTTCACAATGCTTCCAGGTTTCGTATCATCTGCAAATTTTGAAATTGTGCCCTGTACACCAAGGTCTAGGACAATAATATAGATCAGGAAAAGCAAGGGTGCCAACACTGATCCCTGGGGAACTCCACTACAAACCCTGCTCCAGCCAGAAAAACATCCATGAATCATTATTCTCTGTTTCCTGTCACTCAGCCAGTTTTATATGCATGTTGCTACCGTCCCATTTATTCAACGAGCTGTAATTTTGTTCACACGTCTGCTGTGCGGCTCTGTATCAAATGCCCTCTGGTAGACCACGTACACAAAAGATATAGATGAAGAGGAGGAGGCAATTTAACCCATCAACCCTGTTCCAGCATTCAATGAGATCAGGGCTGATCTGTGATCTAACTAACACCATATACCCCACCTTTGCCCCCCTTATCTCTTAATACCTTTGGTTAACAAGAATCTGTCAGTCACAGATTTAAAAATTAACAATCAAGCCAGCATGAATCCCTATTTGCAGAAGAGAGTTCCAAAATTGCAAAGAAATCCAAAGGAATGATTGAACAGGCTGGGGTTGCTTTATTTGTACCAGAGGAAGCTAAGGGGAGATTGGGTTGAGGTGCATAAAGTTTTGAGAGGCCTAGGTAGAGTGGATAGGAAGGACCTATTTCCCTTAGCAGAGAAGTCCATTTGCGGGGCCATAGATTTCAAAATTTCCACAACCGATATCCTGAAGGTATGATGGCTCCCACAGTGTAAAAACTTGATGGATGTTCAAAATGGAGAATATTCCATCTGGATCTCTCCTGATGTTTCTCTCTCCATACCTATCTGTTACATGTTTGTTCACACAGCAGTGAAGGATTACATCAAATTAATATATCTTGCATTCTCCCTTTCAATCCACCCCAACAATCTCTCTCTCTCTCCAACCTTGTCCCTCTCTGCAGCCCTCTCTCTGCATATCTAACCCTCTCTCCCTCTGTCTCTCTCCTAGTGCCAGAGATAGCAGGAGGGAGAGACAGAGGGAGAAAGACAGTGAGAGAATGTTTAATGAACTGTACTCTGTTCCTAAGCTGTGCTGAACCTGCTGTCGGAGTGTTTTAGAATCTGATATGTTGGAATGAGATCACCTCTCATTCTTTTAAACTCCAAAGAATACAGGTCCAATTTACTCAGCCTATCATCATAAGACAATGGCAGAGAAACTAAACAAATACTTTGTGTTTGTCTTCACAGAGGAAAATACTAAAAACCTCCCAGAAATAATGGATAATCAAGGAACTACTGTAAATGAGGAATTGCAAGGTATAAATATTAGCTAAAAAAAGTACTAGACAATGAATGGATCTTAAAGTAAATAACTCCCGTGGACCAGATTATTTGCATCCCAGAGTGTTGAAAGAGGTGGCTGCAAACGTTGTACCATTAAATAAAAAGGGAGAAAGGGATAGACTGAGTAATTACAGGCCACTCAGCCTAACTTCAGTGGAGGGCAAATGATTGGGATAAACTCTGATAAACAGTATTAATAGTCATTTAGAAAGGTGCAGATTACCATGATACCCCACCTTTGCCCCGTTACCTCTTAATACCTTTGGTTGACAAGAATCTATCAATCACAGATTTAAAAATTAGCAGTTAAGTCTGCATGAATTCCTATTTGCAGAAGAAAGTTCCTAAATTGCAAAGAAATCCAAAGGATATATTGGACAGGCTGGGGTTGTTTTTTTTTTGGAATAGAGAAGGCTGAGGGAATATTTAGGTTCACCAAGATGTTGCCTGGTATGGAGGGTGCTAGCTATGAGGAGAGGTTGAGTAGATTAGGATTATTTTCATTAGAAAGATGGAGGTTCAGGGGGACCTGATTCAGGTGTACAAAATCATGAGAGTTATAGACAGGGTAGATAGCAAGAAGCTATTTCCCAGAGTGGGGGATTCAATCACTCGGGATCACGAGTTCAAAGTGAGAGGGGAAAAGTTTAGGGGGGATATGTGTGGAAAGTTCTTTACACAGAGGGTGGTGGGTGCCTGGAATGTGTTGCCAGTGGAGGTGTTAGACGCGGGCACGATGGCGTCTTTTAGGATGTATCGAGACAGATGCATGAATGGGCAGGAAGCAAAGAGATACAGACCCTTAGAAAATAGACAACTGGTTTAGATAGAGGATCTGGATCGGCGCAGGCTTTGAGGGCCGAAGGGCCTGTTCTTGTGCTGTAATTTTCTTTGCTATTTGTTCTTTGTGCTTTGTTCATTGAGTTGAGGTGTATAAAATTATTGAGGGGCCTAAATAGAGTGAATAAGAAGGACCTATTTCCCTCAGCAAAGAGGTCCATAAGCGGGGACATAAATTTCTAATTGTCTACAACCAATATCATAAGGATGTGATGGCTCCCGCAGTGGAATAACTTGCTGGATGCTAAAAATGGAGCACATTCCCTCTGGATCTCTCCTGATGTTTCTCTCTCCGTACCTAATTCTTATATAATTGTGCACACAGCAGTGAAGGATTATATCAAATTAATACATCTTACATTCTCCCTTTCAATCCATCCCAACAATCTCGCTCTCTCCAACCTTGGTCCTCTCACAGCCCTCCCTCTGTCTGCATATCTAATCCTCTCTTCCTCTGTCTCTCTCATGGTGCCAGGGATAGCAGGAAGGAGAGACGGAGAGAGGAAGACAGAGAGAGAATGTTGAAGGAACTGTACTCTGTTCCGAAGCTGTGCTGAACCTGCTCTGGGAGTGTTTGATGGGCTATGTTAATCGGCCATGAACAGTCCTGTATCAGGCTTTGAAGAAACAGAGCATGTTCAGTACACAACAGCTCAAAGGGACCGTTTACTCATGTCTGCTACTGGGAAGAGAGAGTGACCTTACATCAAGGCAGCGTTTGACCGAGTGTGGCATCGAGGAGCCCGAGTAAAATTGAGATCAGTGGGAATCCGCTGGTTTGACTCATACCGAACACAAAGGAAGATGGTTGTGGTTGTTGGAGGTCAATCATCGCAGTCCCAGGACATCAGGGTAGTATATTTGGCCCAACCATCTTCAGCTGCTTCATCAATGACCTGACTTAAAGGTCTGATTTTTTAAAAAAATCACTCGTGGGACCCGATTGTTGGGAAAAAATATTTCCTGAAGGAATATAAAGAGGGAAATGTGCCCTATCGGGGGACTAAGGGCAATCTGAATCTTATCACACCGCTACTTGCAGGATATTGCTGTGCATCCAGTGTTCCACAGCATTTCCTGCCTGACAACAATGAGGAAACTTTAAAACACAACTTCATGAGGGTCTGAGTGTGGATTTCTCTTTGTTTTCTCTCCATCTTCCTCTGCTTTGCTCTCCACCACACTTTCTGCATTTTAAGCATTAATCATTAGGAGCCACAATGTGACATGTGGTTGTTTGAAGCGGTGACAGAAACAGTTCAGAGGACGTTTCAATCAAGACTAAATCCGACATCGAAAGAAAAAGAAGCAGATGTGGATGAGGTGGGTGGTGGTGGTGGGTGGGGGTGGGGGGTGGTGGGGGGGCGTTGCGGGGTTTGCAGGAGAAAGACAGGGAGAGGGGTGTTTAAAATTTTAACACTAGGAATGTTCCTGCCTCTGGGATCCCTCAACTAACATCAATAAACAGGTAATCTGTATCATATCACATTTCTTCCTGCAGAATCTTGCTGTTCACAGCTTGTCAGCAGAATACCTTGCATTGTATGAGCGACTATATTTCAGAAGTGAATTCTTGTCTGCAAAGCTCTCCTGAAGGCCTGGAATCAATGTCCTGTGCTTGAAGCTGGTATAATTCCCGAATGATGCTGGTGTTTTTGGCAGTGCCGTGTATCTGAGGGTTAAATGAAATGTGCAGCAGCCATTTGAATAAGATCTGAAAGTGGATTTCCCTGTCTCTCCATCTCTCCATCTTTCCCTCTGAATGAGAGTAGCAGGAGGGAGAGCGACGCAGGATAGTGAGGGAAACATGAAGGGAATCAGAGGGGAAGGGGAGGTGTATCTGCCTTTTATCACACCGCTGCTTGTGGTATCTTGCTGTGCACAAATGGCCTGCAGTGTTTCCAACATTGCAACAGTGACGACCACTTTAAAATTAAGTAATTAATTGTCAAATGCTTCTGTTACTCAGCAATTATGTGGCCAAAATGCGAAGGTTTTAAAGGTTTGTTATCATTCCCGAATAATGCTTTAGGCTCTGGGCTGAATTCGACAGTGAAATGTAGTACCTGAGGGGGGCCATTTCATTCAGATTTGCAGGGACTGGAATGTGGATGCTGTCTCTCTATCCTTCTACTGGAGAGGGGATGGAGGTCAATAATGTTTGTGTGCTTCTATAATGAGGCCGAAACATATATATAGAGAAACACAGAAAAATAGAGTGAGAGCGGGAGAGTGAAAAATAGCTGGAGATAACAGGGTAAACACAAAGGGAGTGTTTATTCACTGCCCAGCTCCCAGCCCCTGTAGAGAAGCTGCCTCAACTAAAACCTCCAGCACTTCCGGCAACCGTATCCCTCTATTCCCATCCTATTCATGTATTTGTCAAGATGCCTCTTAAACGTCGCTATCGTAACTGCTTCCACAACCTCCCCCAGCAGCAGGTTCCAGGCACTCACCACCCTCTGTGTAAAGAAGTTGCCTCGCACATCCCCTCTAAACTTTGCCCCTCTCACCTTAAACCTATGACCCCTAGTAACTGACTCTTCCATCCTGGGAAAAATCATCTTAATTTCCACTCAGTCCATGCCACTCATAACTTTGTAAAACTCTATCATGTCGCCCCTCCACCTCCGTCGTTCCAGTGAAAATAATCCGAGTTTATCCAACCTCCCCTCATAGCTAATGACCTCCAGCCAGGCAACATCATGGCAAACCTCTTCTGTACCATCACCAATGCCTCCACGTCCTTCTGGTATTGTGGCGACCAGAATTGCACGCAATATTCTAAGTGAGGCCTAACTAAAGTTCAGTACAGCTGCAGCATGGCTTGCCATTTTTTATACTCCATGCCCCGACCGATGAAGGCAAGCATACCATATGCCTTCTTGACTACCTTATCCACCTGCGTTGCCACTTTCAGTGACCTGTGGATCTGTACGCCCAGATCTCTCTTCCCTTCAATACTCCTAAGGGTTCTGCTGTTTACAGTATACTTCCCACCTGCATTAGACCTTCCAAAATGCATTACCTCACATTTGTCCGGATGAAACTTCATCTGCTATTTCTCCGCCCAAGTCTCCAACTGATCTATATCCAGCTGTATCCTCTGACAATCCTCAACACTATCCGCAACTCCACCAAACTTTGTGCCATCTGCAAGCTTACTAATCAGACCAGCAACATTTTCCTCCATATCATCTGTATATACTGCAAAGCACAAAGATCCCAGCACTGATCCATGCGGAACACCACTAGTCACATCCCTCCATTCAGAAAAGCATCCTTCCACTGCTCACCTCTGTCTGCTATAACAGAGCCAGTTCTGTATCCATCTTGCCAGCTCACCTCACGTTTTGTTCCAGTCTGCCATGAGGGACCTTGTCAAAGGCTTTACTGAAGTCCATATAGATAACATTCACTGCTCTTCCTTCATCAATCATCTTCGTCACTTCCTCAAAAAACTCAATCAAATTAGTGAGACACGACCTCCCCTTCACAAAACCATGCTGCCTCTCGCTAATAAGCTCGTTTATTTCTAAATGGGAGTAAATCCCGTCCCGAAGAATCCTCTCTAATAATTTCCCTGCCACTGACGTAAGGCTAACCAGCCTATAATTTCCTGGATTATCCATGCTACCCTTCTTCATCAAAGGAACAACACTGGCTATTCTCCAGTCCTCTGGTTCTTCACCTGTAGCCAATGAGGATGCAAAGATTTCTGTCAAGGCCGCAGCAATTTCTTCCCTTGCCTCCCTCAGTATTCTGTGGTCGGTCCCATCAGGCCCTGTGGATTTATCTACCTTTTCAGTCTCGTTCTGAGACTCTCTGCATACTATCTGTCTCTCTGTCCATTTCTCTCTCTCAGTTCCACATCTCCTTTCCTGCAAGTTTATCTCTGCATCTACCACCCAGCCCCCGGACATGAGACATCCCTCTCTATTCTGAATCTATATCTTACTTGATATCTCTGCCCCTTGTCATCTTACTGGCTCTGCATCTATCTCTTTGTCTGGGATGGATTTCTCTTATCTACATCGCTGCTGCATTCTCTCGCTACAGCTCCAGCTTTTCCGATGTATTTCTCCATCTCTATCCACCTCTCTCACTACCTCTCTCTTTCTGTCTGTTCCCTCCTTGTTATTTTTGCTCTCTGCTCTTAGTTACTGTCATTGTTTTCTGACTCCCTGACTCTCGTTCATTATCCATTTCCCTCTCCATTTGGTTCTCTCTCTCTCTCTCCCTCGGTAAGTTCTGTCCTAATACCTTGATCTCTGCTTTCTGTGTCTCTCTCCCTCTGACTGGGGGTGGATTTGAACTCGCTGCCATTATGTTGTTCAAGGTGATAGTGTGCCGGGATCGTGCTTTCCAACACGCCTGAGTTTTTCTCCCATTGAGTTAATAAACAGGGAAGAGATTCAGAGCAGACGGCCGATTCACAACAACACCGCATCTCCCACCCCGCCCGCCCCAACCCTGATTTGCACCATGAGCATCAAGTCCAAGGCCAGCCCAGTGATTCCTCTCCTCTCTGTGCATATGCTCCCGACTGTTTCTACCTGTCTTCTTGTGGGTCAATGGGGGAAGGGTCAGATTATTCATGATCAAACATAGACGAGAGAGGCTCAAAGGGCCGTATGGCCTCCTTTGACCCTATGCAAACCAGTATGTGTACATGTTTGTGTGAGAGTGTGTGTGATCCTCTGATGCCTGCTTGGCGGGGCGGAGGTGCGGGTGGGGGTTGGAGGGATACGGGTAGGAGTGGCTAGTTGGGTGAACAGGTGATACACCTTTCTGCAGGGAGGGTTGTGCCTGGGGTTGGAATCTTGCTCTACGTTAATGGCTCAGAAAGCCAGTTAGCCTCTGGGGGTCCTTGTTCTATGCCCGAAACTGTATTTAGCTAGACACGAGTGAAAGGTGCTGGGGGTCTGGGAGCGATTTGATAGAATTCCAGTGTCTTAACCAGACAGGAATTAAAGACTGCGAGGAGATGGAGACACGCCCAGGAAAACAACGGTGGTTTGAATTGCACAGTGGCTGTTGTCCAGGACGAGAGTTACACGGGGCGACTGTTCACAGGGAAGATGATACAGAGTGGGAGTTCGTAGAGGGAGAGGTGTTTAAATGACAGGGGCGGTATTTAGAAAGGGAGGGGTGTTTACAATGGGGGCAGGAGGAGTTTTAGGGGGCGATATTCACAGCAGCAATTCGGCAATGTTTAAAATGGGAGGGCTGCTTCTCCAGGTTTAAAATGGGTGGGGGTCTACTCCAGGTTTAACATGAAGGTGGGCATTCTCCTGGTTTCAAATGGGAGGGGGGATTCAACATGTTTCAAATGGCAGGGGGCATTCTCCAGGTATAAAACGGGAGGCGGGATGCACCAGGTTTCAAATGGTAGGGAGAACTCCAGTTTTAAAATTGGAGTAGATTCTCCAGTGTTAAAATGGGAGGGGTTCTTCTCCAGGTTTAAAATGGGAGAAGGTCTTCACCCAGTTTATACTGGGAGGTGGCGTTTCCAGGTTTAAAATGGGAGTGGGCAGTCTCCAAGTTTAAAATGGGAGGGGGATTTTCGAGTCTGCTCAAATTGAAATTTCTGGCAGCGTGGAAATATTTACGGGGGTGAATTTTGCGATGAGGAAATGTTGTGGTGTGGGAATTTTGCAAGGGGTAATTTTGTAGGGAGGGAAGATTGCATGGGGGAATTTTAGAGGGGAATTTTGTGGGGTGAGGAACTTTCTGGGAGGAACTTTTGCAGGCGGGATTTTGCGGGGAGAGGATTTCCTGGGGGGATATTTGTGGCAGGGATATTAGCGGGGTGAATATTTGTGTTGGGGGTAAATTTGCAAGGGGGTATTTGCGGGGAGATTGGTTGTGGGGGTGGAATTTTCGTGGGGGAATTTGAAGTGGGGATATTTGTGGGGGTAAATTTGCAGGGGTAAATTTGTGGAGGTAGAATTTTGCAGCTGTACAATATGTGCTGGGAGAATATTTTTTTGCGGCAAGGGGGAAAAAATCCAGAAAGAGAGAAAAGCCGCAGTGAGGGAAAGCAGACAGAGCCAAGGAGAGAGAAAGCAGAGAAAGGGACAGAAAAAGTCAGAGAAATAGAAAAAAGCCAGAATAAGTCCGATAATTAGAGAAGAGCCAGAAAAAAGTCAGAAAAATAGAGAAAAGCCAGGAAAAGTCAGAGAAATAGAGAAACGGCAGGAAAATTCAGAAAAACAGGGAAAAGGCAGAATAAGTCAGAGAAATAAAGAAAAGCCAGAAAAACGTCAGAGAAATACAGAAAAGACAAAAACGTTTGAGAAACAGAGAAAAGTCAAAAAAATCAGAGAAATGGAGGAAAAGCAAAAACGTCAGAGAAATAGAGAAAAGGCAGAAAAGGGCAGTGAAACAGAGAAAAAGCCTGAGAAATAGAGAAAAAGCATAAAAAGTTAGAGAAATCGAGAAAAAAGACCAAAAAAAGTCAGAGACATAGAGAAAATGCATAAAAAGTCTGAGAAATAGAGAAAATCCAGAAAAAAAAGGTCACGGAAATACAGAAAAGGCAGGAAAAGGCAGAGAAACAGACAAAATCACAGAATTATCAGAGAAATAGAGAACTGCCACGGAAAGTCAGAGACATAGAGAAAAGCCAGAAAATAACAGATAAATATAGAAGAGGCAAAAAAGTCAAATAGAGACCATGCAGAAAAAGTCAGAGAAACAGAGAAAAGGCAGAATAACTCAGGGAAACAGAGAAAAGGCAGAACAACTCAGGGAAGCAGAGAAAAGGCAGAATAACTCAGGGAAGCAGAGAAAAGGCAGAATAATTCAAGGAAATACAGAAAATGCAGGAAAGGTCAGAGAAAGAGTAAAGGCAGAATAAAATCAGAGTAATAGAGAAAAAAGCCAGAAAAAGCCTGAGAAACAGCGAAAAAAACACACAATTGTCAGACAAATAGAGAAAAGCCACAAAAAGTCAGAGACACAGAAAAAAGCCAGAACATATCAGAGAAATAGAGGAATGGCAAAAAGGTCAAATGCAGACTCTGCAGAACAAGTCAGAGAAACAGAGGAAAGGCAGAGAAAAGTCAGAGAAATGGAGAAAAGTGAGAAAATGATTAAAAAAAGCGAAAAGACTGCAAAAGACAGAAAAGACAGGAAAAAGATAAGTAAAGAAAAAAGGGGGAAGGATAAAAAAGCAGAGGGAAAGAATGGAGACACAAAGGAACTGCAGACAACAGAGATGCATGCAGAAAGCCAGTGAGGGAGAAAGACTCAAAGAGAGTAACTGAGTGTAAAACACAAAGGGAGAAGACAAAACACAAAGAGGGAGATTGAGAGACTTGGACTGAGAGAGAGAGAGAGAGAGAGAGAGAGAGAGAGAGAGAGAGAGGTTCAGAGAGACAGATTAAGAGAGAGAGAGAGAGATTGAGAGATTGATAGAGCGAAAGCCAGTGCGAGAGAAAGACACAGAGAATCACACAGAGAGAAACAGAGAGAGAGAGAAACACAAGGAGAGAGGGAGATTGAGAAAGAGAGAGAAAGAGAGAGATAGAAACACGGAGAGGAGAAACACAGAGAGAGGGAGAAACACACAGAGAAGAAAACAGAGAGATATAGATATTGAAAGAGTGATTGAGTTAGATGATGGAGAAAGACAGAGAGAGAGAATAAAGTTCAGATACTCACCATCCCACACTGTCTGCGCTCCATCGTTGTACTCTAACACCTTCCCTCCAGCAGCTCGCCCATGGGGAAAAGATCCTGGGCAGGGACTATGGGGTGGGAATTGAAGAAAAGGGTAAGGCCTGGGACACAGAGAGAGGGATTCAGGCTGCTCTCTCTCTCTCTCTTTCTTTCACACACACACACACACACACACACACACACACACACACACACACACACACACACACACACACACACACACACACACACACAGTAATCAGGTTGCATTTCACCTGGGCACAGGGATATCGAGACTGAGACACAGAAACTCTCCCTCACACACCAGCTGCTTGGAAGGGAAGAATGGTGGCTTATGTTGAAATAATATATCCCAGAATCTGACACTCAAATACCCGGTCCACCCTAAGTACAGCTCATCCAACCAGTTCTCAGCTTTCTCTATCTGGACACTCCCTCTCAGATATGGAACAGTCCATTGTGTATCTCTGTATAAACAGGGAATGTGAAGGGAGGGATATTCCAGCCATATCACAAATGGATCATTCCTGACAGAAACCTGTCTGTCTGTCTGTCTGTCTCCCTCCCCCAAAACCTCATTAACAGTGCAGAAAAAGCTGTTGTTATTTCAAAACATGGAGCGGAGGTCGGTCTGGATAACGGCAATTGAACACAAATTGCATTAAATGTCTTTCACTTTTCCCCTCCAGTTGACAGAATGTTCAGAAATTGACTGAAAATGTCGCACTGCAGTTACCTTGAAATTCTGGAAAGGAGTTTTCGCTTGAGAGGTCTGGTTGCAGTATAAACAGGCAGATTTTATTCGGATCTTCAATTACACTCCGAGACAAAGGCTGGAACTAGAGCCAGGTTAGTGATGCAGCCAAGAGAACGTTGGCTTGCAATTTGTTTGACGCTGCTGCATTTATGCATTACCCCTGTAATCATTGGAGAAAACGAATTTTTTTACCATTTACCATTTTAATGTAACAAAGGTTGACAAAGCTGGAAATGGCCAAGAACACAACTTGTATTAACTGTCTTCTACTTTTCACCTCCAGTTTCTATAAGGTTCAACGATCAGGACCTCCACATTCCAAAAAAGAATTATTAGTGCTGCAATAAAGTGTCACTTGTTTCCTTTTGCTTCATGACTGTTTCCTTCCTCTGCTCTCCTTGGGGATTCAGAGGGATTTCTGTTCATCACTTGTCGAAATTGAGGAGGTTCCAGCTCCTCTGCAGCTGCTGCACTGGAGAAATTAATTGAATTCAAAATATTTCCCACGGTTTGGAACCATTAGGAGTTCATATATTAGCAGGAGGACCGAATAGGCAGGAAGTTGGTGTGGTCTGGAATTCATTGCCTGAAAATTTCTGAAAGCAAATTCAATATTAACGTTCAAAAGACAATTGGATCAAAACTTCAATTCCTCTTAGTTATAGTAGAGATGATGCTAGCATAGAAATAGAAGTGAGAGTCAGAGATGTAACAACGTTAGTGATGAAGAATTCGACACAACTTATTTAGAGAGTTTTTACTTGTACATGATCGTTTGAGTTTCATTTGATGCTGTTGCTTTGTTTAGGCTTTACCTTTACTCACTCAAAATAATTTTCCTAACAGGAACGAGTTTAATGCTACACGTATTTGCATAGTTGAAAAATAGCAATTTAACACAAATGTTATTGTAATTCTTTTACTAAGCCTCTCAAGTTTACATAAAGTAAATTAATCAAACTCATGGAAACGTTCAGACTCTCAGTAACACAGAATCTCCCATCAGCAATGGCTCAGCATCACCATCTGCTGGTGTCCCCGACTCACTGCAGTTACTGCCCCCCTCCCACCATCTCCAGTTGCTGGTGTCCCTTCTCACTGCATTTACAGCACCCTCTCACCATCTTCATCTGCTGGTGTCCCTGTCTCACTGCAGTTTCTGCGCTTCTCACCATCTGACAATCACTGTGACATGCAGTTTAGTCCATTTTACTCTGGTTTCAGGGTGGGTTTAGTTGAATTCAGTTGAGCTGTTCGACGACGCGTTTTTGAGAAACAATTCATAAATCTTCTGAAGAGCAAGAGGAACAGATTTAATATCATTTCAGTCTTCAGCGCTGTGAATATCAAATGTACTTTCTGTTCTGCGGTGAGTGTTGGGAAAGGAATATTAAATTGGATTTAGTTCCAGTGTTTGAAGCCCTTCAGCTCTTTCTATGATTTCACTAATTTAACAATGAGATTGTAAGGATATTTCACAGCCTTCTTCAGTTCCTTTCTGAATTTAGTCTGGGTCACAACGTAAATACATGTGTTGGTGCAGGAACTGAGAAGCTGCAGCATCTGTGCTGTTTGATTTGTGATGAAGAGAGCATCAGTATCGGAGGAATAATACTGAATGTCTCCAATTCGCGCATAAATGTTATACACAACTCGGGTCGCCCATAACAGTATAAAACTGCCAGATATAGTGAAGAGTAAAATAATTGATTTTCTGCGATTCTCCATCTCTGGGTCCTTGTGATTGTCTCCATTGCTGTGGTCCCGGAATCCCCTGCGGACTTTACTGGAGAATAAAATCCGTCTGACAGTCAGAACATTGAGTAGCAAAATCAGAAAGACCGGGACACAAGGTGTTATGGTGCGTTCAAACATTTCAAATGCGCCCCATGTGGGGGAAGTAAAGAAGATCAGTTTATAATTACAACCCATGGGAACATTATCAATAATGTAATCTGCTTCCTGTGTAAAGTGCCAGGGGATAGACTCCAAACAGCCCATCACACTAACCGTTCCTACAACGACACCCGCCGTTTTCTCAGTGCAATATTTTGTTTTAAGCTTCTCACAGCAAATGGCCACAAATCGATCAAAGGTGAAAGTGACTGTGAGCCAGACAGAAACAACGGTGGCTGCAGAAAGAAGAACGACAACGAGAGAACACACAGGAGTAATTCTCAGGAATGAATCTGGGAAATAAATTGAAACATTCCAAATCAATATGGGATCGGTGATAACGACCAGGAGATCAGCCACTGCCATTCCCACCAGGTAGACAGTGATACATTTGGAGAGGTCGCACTTTCCGCGGGTCAGGATCACAATTGCCACCAAGTTAACTGGAAGAGAGAGAAAAGGAAGCAAAGAAATTACTGATCAGACCTGGAGACAAAGCAGCAGTTTGACAGTATCTGGGCTGAAATTTCCAGCTTTGTTGCTGCATCGAGCAGTGAAAACTGTTCCATTGACCTGGGCAGTGCTTTGCCACAGTGAAATGTTTGAAAATACAATTATTTAAAATGAATTGGGAAATTGATATGGAAAGTGAATAAAGTCAACACCGGATCTACTGGAAGTACTGAGTGAGGATGCAACGCCAGTGAGGAAATGAGAAGGGGTTTTACAAAAGATGGAATCCAATGAGTTAATTGGGAATTTGTTTTCAGACTGTTGGTTGGGAAGTTTTCGGAAGAACCGATGAGCAGCTGATTTGTTGCTCTGCGTTCAGTGAAACGGCAGGGACAGTTACCAAATGGGAAAATGCTGAAAAATGCAGCGCTGAGTTTGAGTATCAGCGACGATCGAGAATTGCAGAGCAGACTTGAAGGGCTAATGTCCTCCTCCTGCTCCTATGTTCCTACATTCCTATCAGTTTGGACGAGGCAGCTGTAGGTGGACCAGGGAGTGATGTTGGGAGGGAGAGAAGGAAAAGGAGGGGAGACTGGAACAGATGGTTTGGGAGAGTGGATAAACTAAAGCTAGAATGAGGAGACTGAGGATTCAATATGGTGAGGAGAGGCTAAGATTCACGGGGAGAGGCTGCAAAAGAGTTCTGGAGGAAATCTAATATTTAGATCCCAGTTGAAAAACTCAATTAATACTTTCAAACAGGTACTGTGGTCATTGGTGTTGCAGAACAGTTAATTGTTTATACAATAAAGTCAATGTATTTAGTTTGTACAAGCAATGAAATGTAAATTTAAATATATTTCTGATATCAGCCTCGCTCTTTATTGAACTCGGCAGTCACCGAGATTTTAAAGCACAGAATTTAAGTAATGAAAGACAATCGGTGAAGTCTTGATTCTATTCTATTTATTCAGTCAGTAAGTAAGGAACAGGAACCTTCGACAAAACAAAATGAGGACCTAACAGAAATCAACACAAAGGATCAAGTCCAACAGGAAAATGAACACAATCTGACAACAGTCAATTTCCACTCACAGTTTCTCTCTCTAATTGTTCTGGACGTTCCAGCACTTTATGATCGTGAATTATTCACACTGCCTCCTCTTACCCTTTCTATTTACTTCTGCCTATCTCTTTCCCTCGGTTTAGTTCTCCCTGCTCCTTTTCTCCTTCCCTATCTCTCTGGAGTACTCACACCCTACAAACTGTTACTTATTGCGACTTTTCACACACGATTTATTCCTAACATTCTGTCCCTGTGTGATGTTCTCCAGCCCCAGGTTTAATTATTCTATTCTCAGAGTCAGTTTGCTCAATGGCAAAATCTTTGTGAATAATTTAATCTGTCTACAGAACTCCCAAGTCTCCACTGTTTACCTACACTCTTCACTTCATCTCCAATGCATGGAATAAACAGGATGGAAAGCTTCTTCCGGACAAACTTCACAATAATTGAAATTCCTTCTCCTGGAATTATAAAGTAATTCGTTGGAATATGGGATTGTTTAACTAATAAAACACCAACATCAGCGCTGCAGCTGATAATCTTCAGATGAATGGAAAGACTCCTGATTCCAACTGATAGAGAGTAAACAAATAAAATATCACATCAATTCTTTCTATTTTACAATGTCGTCCAGTATCAGTGAATGCTCCACAGTGAAACAGAGAAGGAGATGTGAAAGTGTCAGCAGAAAACTCAGTTTAGTAGCCAGACCTCTGAAGCAGCGTCAGAGACACACAAAATAAAATAATATTGGATAACAGTGACATTCAAATAAGTACATTGAAATTCCATTTACTCTGAGCCATGATATTGGGGAGGGAGGACATTGTACTGTCCCCTGGTAGCAGTGAGACAGTGAGACGTCTCAGTATCAAAAACTGAAAAAAACATTCATAAAAATATTCCAGGTTAGATCCACATCATGAAACTGTTAAAAGTTCTTGATAGTTTGGTTCTTGATCACAACCGTGGCACCTGATCCAAAAACATTCAATACACAGAGTAATCTAGTAACAATGCCACGGTTCCTTAAAATAATATCATTATAGACATAATACAACTCCTGTAAGAATGCAAGAGTAGACAATGAGGTTATTACATCAGTAAATTGCTGGAAAAGAGCAGTTGGCTGTGTAACACACGCAGTGAGAAATATACCCAGCGCAGTAGCACAGTTAGCATCGAATTACACCATTAACAGCTGATATACTGATTTACCAGGAACTCCAATTGTTGCAAGTAGAGGGTAGTAAATGTCTTCTACTTGAAATATCACTGGATATCCCATTTCTGTGAAAAGCAAAGACTTATGTTAGCCTGGAATCCACAGCTTCTGCAGGCACTCGGAGCTCATCCATTCCAATGGGTCCTAATTTATACAGGGGATAAGTCTCCCCTGACATGGCTATACTGCTGATCATTGCTATTAGTGGCACCTGAACAAACACATTACATGAGCACTATTGACTCTGATGTAAATAATGTGGTGAATAAAACACCATCATTTCAATGTCAATGACATTTTCTTAACATGGCTATTCTCTGAAATAAACCTCAAATCTGCACTCACATTGGACGGATGCTACAATTATGAGTGTTGTCATTTACATTTTCCATATTATTGTATTGACCTTGTTCACTCGTGCCGTTTCTATTGTAAATGCAACTGATCTGTCTGCAGTGCACATTGAATCCAAGGGCAAAAGAAATCCTGTTTCACTCTGTTCCTGCCTTTTCCAAGTTAAAATGTGAACTTTGAGGTTCTGATTCAGGACCATGTTCAGGGTTACTGCCTAGAACCTAATGTGGGTGATATTAGGGGACAGACACTGTCTACATCCATTGGGGAGGCCGCCGCAAAGTGATAATATCACTGGTCAAGTAATCCAGATGCCCAGCCTAATGGCCTGGGGACAGGGGTTCAAATCCAACCATGACAGCTGTATAAAATAGAGGAAGATCCCCCTCTACGTATGGAATGGAGGGAGCACCCTCTCTATGTCTAAAGTGGCGGGAGCTCCCTCTCTATGTATAAAGTAGCGGGAGATCCCTCTTTATGTGTCTCTCTCCTTATCTGAGGAAGGATGTTCTTGCTATAGAGGAAGTGCAGCGAATGTGTACCAGACTGATTCCTGGGATATTCGGACTGACGTATGAGGAGAGATTGAGACGGCGTGGATTATCTTCGCTGGAGTTCAGAAGAGTGAGTGGGGTTCTCTTGGAAACCTATAAAATTCTAACAGGAATTGACAGGGTAGATACAGGAAGGATCTTCCCGATGGTAGGAGAGTCCAGAACCAGGCGTCATAGTCTAAGGATACGGGTAAACCTTTCAAGACTGAGATGAGGAGAAGTTTCATCACCCAGGGAGTAGTGAGCCTGTGGAATTCGCTACCATAGAAAGCAGTTGACGCCAAAACATTGTATGTTTTCAAAAAGGAGTTAGATATAGCTCTTGGGGCGCAAGGGATCAGAGGATGTGGGGGGAAAGCGAGAACAGGTTACTGAGTTGCATGATCAGCCATGATCATATGAATGGCAGAGCAGGCTCGAAGGACCGAATGGCCTACTCCTGCTCCTATTTTCTAGGCTTCTCTATAACATGGAGGGAGCACTCTGTTTATGAATAAAGTGCAGAGAGCTACCTCTCTATGAATACAGTGGATGGAGCTCCCTATCTACGTATAATATAGAGGGAGCTCCCCCTCTTCGTCTAATGTGGAGTAAGCTCCCTCTCTATCTATAAAGTGGAGGGAGATGAAGGACAGAGGAGAGAGAGAAATGAAAACAAATGGAAAATCTGCAGAGAGTGTCGAAGTGAAATATAGCGAGAGACAGAAGAGGTAGCCAAATGAGTCCTTGGCAGAACCACAGTAACAATCCCCATTGTCTGCCCAGTCCAATATTGGGGGTTTAGTGTGAGTGCTTTAGTGGTGAGTGCTGGATCACTGTTTGATATTTTCAAACTACAGTGGCCTTCCAAACAAGGGCAAGAGATACAGGTTCAAAATTAACCACGAAATGGCTGAAAGCATTGCTGTCCAGGGACGGAGGAAGCGAGAGATGGAGGGAAAAAGACACAGGCAGAGTTGGATAGAGATAGAGGTAGAGAAAGAGACAGAGCTAGAGGGAGAGTGACAAAGGGAGAAACAAAGACAGAGGGAGAGAGACAGAGAGAGAGGAAGACAGGCGGATGTAGAGGGAAAGATACAGGGAGAAGCGAGAGAGACAAATACAGAGGGAGAAAGGGACAAAGAGGGAGAGGGAGTGAGAGAAAGACAGAGGGAGAAACAGAGACAGAGTGAGAAACAAACAGAGATAGTACGACAGGGTGAGATTATAGGAGAAACTTTACACCTAATAATGTTGTAAAAACGATAAAATTAAGAATCTAAACTCTGTGTGTAAGAACTGCATTTGAATGGAAACATTGCGGGTTTTGTGTGAGTGTTCTGGGGGCAAGTGCTGGATCAGTGTTTGATATTTTTAAACTGCAGTGACATTTAATATTGTTGAAAAATATTATTAAACTGACAAACTTTAGAAGCAGGGGAAAGGGGAGACAAGGTATGAGGAGACCTTTACAGAACCACAGTAACTATCTGGATTATCTGCCCAGTCCTCTGTTGAAGGTTTAGTGTGAGACTTTAGTGTTGATCAGTGTTTGAAATTTCAAAATGCAGTGATGTTACCAGCAAGGGCAAGATATACAGCTTCAAAATGAACCAAGAAATGGATAAAATCATTTCTGTCGTGAGATAGAGAGGAAGAGATGGTGTGTGAGAGGCATAGACAGAGTCATGGACAGAGGCGGAAAAAGAGGGACAAGGAAAGACAGAGAAAGAGAGAGGGGGAGGCTGTGGCAGAGAGAGAGGGCGAGGCAGAGAGATAGAGAGTGAGTGAGAGAGATAGCGAGACAGAGAGAGAGATGGAGAGAGGCAGGCATGAGAGGGAGAGACAGAGAGAGGATGAGCAAGCTGTAACAATCAGTAGCAATCCTCATTATCTGCCCAATCCTGCATTGGGAGTTTAGTGTGAGTGTTTTAGGGGTGAGTGTTGGTTCAGTGTTTGCTATTTTCAAACTGCAGTGCCATTCCCAACAATGCAGGTGTACAATACAAGAGCAGAGAGGTTATGCTGGAACTGTATAATTCATTGGTTAGGCCACAACCAGAGTACTGTGTGCATTTTTGGTCACCTTATTACAGAAATGATGTACCTGCACTAGATAGGGTACAGAACAGATTTACAAGAATGTTGCCAGGTCTAGAAAAATACAGCTATGAGGAAAGATTGGGTAGGCAGGGGTTGTTTCCCTTCTAACAGAAAAAGCTGAGTGGAGATCTGATTGAAATGTATAGCATTTAGAAGGGTCTGGAAAGAGTGGAGGTGAAGGATCCATTCACGTTGGCAGAGAAGTCAGTGACGATATAGCATAGATTTAAAATGATTGGCAGAAAACATAGAGGGGAAATGAGGAAAAACGTTTTCACCCAGAGGGTGGTGATGATTTGGAAATTGCTGTCTGAAAGGGTAGATGAGGCAGAGACCCTCAACACATTCAAAATGCACCTCAAGTCCGGTTATCTGAAGGGCCACGGATCAAATGTTGGAAGGTGGGATTAGAACTGGTAGTTCAATTTTCAGACAGCACAGAAACTATGGGTCAAGTGGCCTCTTTCTGCGCTTTAAATTGTCTATGATTCTATTATTCTCAGGAAAGAGTGAGTGGTTCAAAATTAACAAAGAAATGGCTGCAACATTGCTGTCCAAGGAGAGAGGGAGCAAGAGAGAGATGAGAAGAGAGAGAGAGAGAGAGAGAGATGGTGTGAGCGAGACACAGACAGAGTTATAGACAGAGGCGGCGACAGAGAGAGAGATGGAGAGACGGAGACAGAAAAGGAGAGATAAATGGAGACGAGCTATATAAAGACAGGGGGGACTGATGCAGAAAAGAAGGGATAGACAGACAGAGAGGGAGCGGCAGAGAGAGAGGTTGAGTGATAGAGAGAGATGTACAGAGGGAGAGGGAAAGAGAGATGGAGGGACAGATGGAGATGGAGAGACAGAGAGAGAGAGAGATTGGGAGAGACAGGGATTGTGAGAGACAGGGATAGAGGGAGAGACAGAGACAGAGAGCGAGAAGGAGAGAGAGAGGGATTGGCAGAGAGAGAGAGTGTGAGAGGGAGAGACCAAGAGAAAGAGAGAAGCAGAGAGGGAGAGAGAGGGAGGATTAGAGACAAAGACAGAGAGAAACCGAGAGAGAGAGAGAGAAAGTCAGAGTCAGAAAGAGACAGAAGTAAAGAGAACGAGAGAGAGAGAGATAATAAAACAAAGAGACAGGACAAAGAGAGAGAGAGAGAGAGACTTAGACAAAGCTGGAGATGGAGACAAAGCGAGAGACAGGGAGTGGGGAGACGACAGAAGCAACTTTAGGTCAGTAATTTTAACTTCGGTGGTGGAAAAATCTCTGGAAAAAATAATTCGCTCAGGGGGATAAGAGAAGATGGTGGATCCAGGGATGGGGGATTTTCGCAAAGTGGACTGGAAACAGCTACTTGAAGGACTATCAGAGTCAGAGCAGTGAGGGTTAGTGAGGGTTGTAAAAAAATATGTCAACACAAAAACAAATATGGTGTGACTCCCATATCTAAAGCCCCTTGGATGTCAAGGATCAAAACGGGTAGGATAAGGCACTACAGGGAAGCTAATGTCAGATACCGAGAGCTCAGTATCACAGAAAGCCAAAAGGAGTGTAAAAAGTTGAGGGGAAAATTTAAAAAAGCAAATTAGGAAAGAAAAGATAGGACAAGAAAAAATACCATCAAGTAGTATCAAGGAAAACACAAAGATGTTTTATAAATGCATTAGAGCAAGAGGATAGCTAAGGATAGTCTGTGAGGGACCACAAAGGAATGCGTGTTTGGAGGTGGGGCATGTGGGCCTGGTTCTTAGTGAATAGTTTGTGTCCGTATTCATACAAGAAAGGGAACGATGCAGACATTGTAGTTAAAGAGGAAGACTGTGAAGTATTGGTAGCAAGGATACAGAATTCTAAATATGCATTCAGGGTCACTTTTTCTTCGGCCAGTACGTAGCAAGGCCAACAAGTGATAGGTCAGTTTTACAATTAGTCTCAGGGAATGACGCTGGGCTGGTGGAAGTTGATTTAGCAAAAGTGGACTGGAAATCGCTACTTGAAGGTAAATCAGCGTCAGAACAGTGAGAGTGAATCACTTTATCTTGCAGAATTTATTATTCCAGATTTTTTTTCAGAGAAATTCAAATTCACAAGATCTCAATGTGGGATTTGAACTCCTGCTTTTCAATCATCAGCTCAGGCCTTCAGATTAAAAACGACAACAGACATTCACCTTCCTCTTGTTGTTGACTCTCTCAGTTTTTGTATATTGTCCCCAGTCTTGTTCCTTCATGTGTCTAAAGCTTTTGATGTTATTCAGACATTGGTAAACAACTTCGTTCTCTCAGGACATCTGCTGGAAGGCCTTCAGGTACACAATATACAAATTAATTCACACCCTATTGAATCAAAAAAAATCTTTAACTCCATTCAAACACCCCTATATACTGTCCTTGCACAGATAACTGACAGTTCCACAGTGCAGGAATATCCGAATGGAAACAGCTTCTGACACATTTCCCATTCGAATTGTGACACTTTCATGGTGAGAAATGACATTTCCCTGACAGAACCCAAGCTCCAAATGGAATCCTTAAGCTATAAAAAATACCACAGAAATGTAACTTGTTCCTTTAAACAATGAGATGAAATATTACCGGGTACTGTTCAACCAAGAACGGGTCAGCGAAAAGTTAGGATTGGTATTGAAAGAGGAAGAGAGTGAGTGAAATTGGTGGAGAGAGCGAGAGGGGGGAGAGAGAGAAGGACACTGTCAGCTCTTGTATGTGTAAGGTTTCTCTGTTCCTAAACCCGCTTTAACATTGTATAATTTAGATACGATTGCTTGTCCCACAGTCTTCCTTCCAAAATCCATCATTTCACATTTCTCAGCATTGAAGTTAATCTGCCATGTGGCTGTCCAATTCACCAGACTGCTAATAGCCTCCTGAAGTCTACTACTGTTCTTTTCTCTCTTTAGTACATTTCCAAAGTTTTGTGTCATCTGCAAACTTTGTAATTCTACCCTGTAACATAAGTCAGGTCATTCATATACATCAAAAAGTACAGTGGTACAAAAACGAAACTCTGGTGGACACCACTCGACAGCTCCCTCCAGTCTGAAACAACTTTTCACCACTACTCTCTATGTTCTGTCTCTTACCCAATGTTGTAACCCCACTGTCACTGTTCCTTTAGTACAGGAACAACACTATTGCGAAATAGTATTAAAAGAGGGGTATGATGCAGTTATTGTGGTTACGGAGGAGTGTGAAATATTGGATGATATAAACAGAGTGGAATAAAACCTGGATCCCAAGGGTTTAGCTAAGAGGGATAATCACAAACCAGAGGGAACAGTTTTATTTAAATTCGAACTAGGACAGTCCACTGTGAACTCATGAAATCGCAAATGTGCAAATAGAGAAAGAGGCCAGTCGTCCATCGTGCCCGTGTGGGCTCTGTGAAGTTCTCCCTCGTGTCCTGGCCAATACTTATCACGCAAACAAAATCACTACAACGAGGTTCTGCTCATGATCATATTGCTGTTTGTGGGAACTTGCTCTGCACAATTGCATGTACCACTGTACATCTCCGACCAGTCTGAGAAACAACCGTTTACAACTACTCTCTGTTTTCTGTCTCTTCGGCAATGTTAAATGCAGACGAAAGCTCCCTTTACACTGTCCCAATCAAACACTTACAGGACAGGTAAAGCACGCTGTTCGATCCCGAGTAAAGCACCCTCGACACTGTCCATCCTCAATCTTCCTGTCTCCCCATCTCTCACTGCCAGCGACACCATGTCTCTGTCTCTCTTTCCCCCTCTCCCCGTCTGGAGCACAAGAGGGAGAGATTGGACTGGAGGATTGACAGTGTTAGGAAGAGATGGAGAAAGAAAAGCGGAGAGATGAACATAGAACGGAAATAGGAATTGAAAGAGTAAAAGAGAGGGAAAGAGAGAGACACATATGGAGAGAGATTTCCCGCAAGAAATGCTCCCTCCCTCTCTTTCCATGCTGGGATTGGAGAATCTTGCAATGAGGGATGATTGGACAGGAGGAGTTGTTTTCTTTGGCAGAGAGGAGGTTGAAGGGATATTTGATTGAGGTGTATAAAATGATGAGTGACCTGGATCGAATCGATAGGAAGGGCCTATTTTCCTTAGCAGAGACGTCAATAACCAGGGACATAGATTTCAAGATTTTTGCAAACAATTTCAAGAGGGCATGAGGGGCAATACCTTGCTGGATTTTTACAATGGAGGGTATTCCTTCAGGATCATCAAATCTGGCTGTCTGATCAGTCTATACCTGCCTCCAGTCTGAAACCACAGTTCACCACGACTCTCCGTGTCCTGTCACTTACCCAATGTGAATGTATGGAAGAGATTTACTAGAACGGTCCCAGTGATGAAATCATTACATGTATACTGGTAGACTGGAGAATCTGGGGCTCTCCCGAGAGCAGAGAAGCTTAAAAGGAGATTTGATAAAGGTATTTAACATCAGGAAAGTTTTAGATAGAGTAAAAAAAAATCCAGTGGCTGAAGGATCGATGTACAAAAGGCACAGACTTTAGGTGATTGGGGAAAGAACCAGGTGACATGAGGACAAACATTTTTTTTAAATGCAACGAGTGTTTAAGATTTAAAATGCATTGCCTGATAGGACAGTGGATACAGATTCATATTAGCTTCTAAAAGGAGAATTGAATAAGTAATTGAATTGGGGGCGGGAGAAATCGTAAGGCTGGGGGAAGGAGTGGGGAGAGTGGGGCGAAACGGATTGTTCAACAAAAGAGCCAGCAGAGTGTCAATGGGCCGAATCGCCTCACACTATGCTGTAATATTCTATGATTCTGTGTTCCTCCTATATTCACTATTACTTACACCCACACACACTTGCTCTGGTACACTTTTTCATTTAAAAATGGATTGCAAATCCCCTCAGCCTTTTCACTCTGCTCCCTGCTGCTGTTAGTGGCTGCGACAGTCAGAAACAAACAGGAAACACAGACTTCAGGAAACAAAGATTTCACCTGATGTTCTTGTCGGTGGTTTCTCTGTCACGGGCAAGGTCATCGCTGCTCCTATAGAAAGGAACAACTCATTGATATCAGTCAAAGAATTTGAGTAAAATAGATATAAAATTTGCAGCATCCCACCACATATATACTTTGTTGCCTATATTGTATGAATGCTGATATAAAATATCCACACAATCTGCTACTCATGCCCTAGCAGACAGTTGAAGTGTTTATTTTTTGTGATTTAATCGACCCCTAATGATAGCTCACATGTCGGGAGAAAGTGATAGACAGGTAGAGAGAGAGACAGAGAGATTAATAGTGAGAGGGAGGGAGAGAGATGCAGAGAGAGAGAGAGAGAGGGACGGACGGAGAACATAAAAACACAAGAAATAGGAGCAAGTGTAGACCATATGGCCCATCGAGCCTGCTCCGCCATTCAACACAATCATAGCTGATCTTCGGATTCAGCTCCACTTCCGCCCCCACCCCCACTCCCAAGTCCACGAGAGACCAAAACTCTGTCTATCCCAGCCTTAAAGGTATTGAACGATGGAGCATCCACAACCCTTTGGGATAGAGAATTGCAAAGATTCACAACCCTTTGAGTGAAGTATTTTCCATTCATCTCAGTCCAAAATGATCGGCCCCTTATCCTGAGACTGGAACCCCGTGTTTAAGATTCCCCAACGATCGGAAATAATCTCTCAGTGTCTACGCTATCCTGTCCCTTCAGAAGTTTGTACATTTTAATTAGATCTCCTTTACATTCCTCCTCTCTCCCGATGTTTCTCTCTCCATACCTATCTCGAAAATATTTATGCAGACGGCAGTGAAGGATTGTATCAAATTAATCCAAATTACATTCTCCCTTTCTATCGACCCCAACGACCTCTCTCTCCAACCTTGTCCCTCTCTACAGCCCTCTCTCTGACTACACATCGAGCCCTCTCTCCCTCTGTCTCTCTCCTGGTGTCAGAGATAGTAGGAGGGAGAGACAAAGGGAGAGACACAGAGAACAACCTCAGCTTCTCCAATCTAACCGCTTAACTGAAGTCCCGCGTCCCTGGAAACAGGCTTGTGAATCTTTTCTGCATCATCTCTAATCCCTCCATGCTTTTATATTCTATGTCTCTGTTTATAAAGCCCAGGACTCCTTATGCCTTTTACCCACTTTCGCTTTTCTGCATCCACTCTAATCCCTCAATGCTTTTATATTCTATGTCTCTGTTTATAAAGCCCAGGACTCCTTATGCCATTTAACCACTTTCGCATTCTGCCCTGCCACCTTCAGTGATTAGTCACATACATGCTGACGTGGAATGAGATCACTGCTCCTTCACCGTCACTGGGTCAACATTCTGGAACTAACTCCCTAACAGCACGGTGGTGTAGCTACTCCACATGGACTGCAGTATTTCAAGAAGGACGCTCGCCAGCACCTTCTCAATCGCGATTTGGAATGGACAATAAATGCTGGCCTGGTCAGTAACGCATCAAACAAATGAATAAAGAAAATAAAAATTTGACAGCGAATCACTTAAGGAGATATTTGAAGAGCAGACCAAAATCGTGGTCAATGAGGCTGTATTTATGAAGCGTCTTCAAAGAGGAATGAGAGGTGGTGAGACGGAGAGCTTTCAGAAAGGGATTCCAGAGTTAAGGTTTGGCAACGTGAAGGTACGGCCACCAATGCTGGTACGATTCAAATGGGGGATGCTCAAGAGGCCAGAATTAGAGGATCGCAGAAATTGGAAGATTGTGGGGCTGGAGGAGATTGCAGAGATAGGGAGGGGTCATTGGTGGACGACAGTTCCAAATTTCTACTCCCCTTTATGTGTAGAAGTGTTTCTTAATTTCACTCTTGAACGTCTTTCAGACGAATATTGACTGGAAATACTATAGTTCGAGTACTTTAGATGGGTCTGTTTTTGTCCAGTGTGTGCAGGAGGGTTTTCTGACACAGTATGTAGACAGGCCAACCAGGGGCGATGCCACATTGGATTTGGCACTGGGTAATGAACCCGGCCAGGTGTTAGATTTAGAAGTTGGTGAGCACTTTGGTGATAGTGATCACAATTCGGTTAGGTTTACCTTAGCGATGGGCAGGGACAGGCATATACAGCAGGGCAAGAATTATAGCTGGGGGAAAGGAAATTATGATGCGATTAGGCAAGATTCAGGATGCGTAGGGTGGGGAAGGAAACTGCAGGGGATGGGCACAATCGAAATGTGGAGCTTATTCAAGGAGCAGCTACTGCGTGTCCTTGATAAGTATGTACCTGTCAGGCAGGGAGGAAGTTGTCGAGCGAGGGAGCCGTGGTTTACTAAAGAAGTTGAAGAGCTTGTCAAGAGGAAGAAGAAGGTTTATGTTAGGATGAGACGTGAAGGCTCAGTTAGGGCGCTTGAGAGTTTCAAGCTAGCCAGGAAGGATCGAAAGGGAGGGAAAAGAAGAGCAAGGAGAGGACACGAGAAGTCATTGGCGGATAGGATCAAAGAAAACCCTAAGGCTTTCTATAGGTATATCAGGAATAAAAGAATGACTAGAGTTAGGTTAGGGCCAATCAAGGATAGTAGTGGGAAGTTGTGTGTGGAATCGGAGGAGATAGGGGAAGTGTTAAATGAATATTTTTCGTCAGTATTTACAGTGGAGAAAGAAAATGTTGTCGAGGAGAATACTGAGATACAGACTACTAGGCTAGATGGGATTGAGGTTCACAAGGAGGAGGTGTTAGCAATTTTGGAAAGTGTGAAAATAGATAAGGCCCCTGGGCCAGATGGGATTTATCCTAGGATTCTCTGGGAAGCCAGGGAGGAGATTGCAGAGCCCTTGTCCTTGATTTTTATGTCGTCATTGTCGACAGGAAGAGTGCCGGAAGACTGGAGGATAGCAAATGTTGTCCCCTTGTTCAAGAAGTGGAGTAGAGACAGCCCTGGCAATTATAGACCTGTGAGCCTGACTTCGGTTGTGGGTAAAATGTTGGAAAATGTTATCAGAGACGGGATTTATAATCATCTTGAAAAGAATAAGTTCATTAGAGATAGTCAGCACGGTTTTGTGAAGGGCAGGTCGTGCCTCACAAACCTTATTGAGTTTTTTGAGAAGGTGACCAAACAGGTGGATGAGGGTAAAGCCGTGGATGTGGTCTATATGGATTTCAGTAAGGTGTTTGATAAAGTTCCCCACGGTAGGCTATTGCAGAAAATACAGAAGCTTGGGATTGAAGGTGAATTAGTGCTTTGGATCAGAAATTGGCTAGCTGAAAGAAGACAGAGGGTGGTGGTTGATGGTAAATGTTCATCCTGGAGTATAGTTACTAGTGGTGTCCCGCAAGGATCTGTTTTGGGGCCACTGCTATTTGTCATTTTTATAAATGACCTGGATGAGGGTGTAGAAGGGTGGGTTAGTAAATTTGCGGATGACACGAAGGTCGGTGGAGTTGTGGATAGTGCCGAAAGATGTTGTAGGTTACAGAGGGACATAGATAGGCTGCAGAGCTGGGCTGAGAGATGGCAAATGGAGTTTAATGCGGAAAAGTGAGAGGTGATTCACTTCGGAAGGAGTAACAGGATTGCAGAATACTGGGCTAATGGGAAGATTCTTGGTAGTGTAGATGAGCAGAGAGATCTTGGTGTCCAGGTACATAAATCCCTGAAAGTTGCCACCCAGGTTAATACAGCTGTTAAGAAGGCAGATGGTGTGTTAGCTTTTATTAGTAGGGGGATCGAGTTTCGGAGCCACAAGGTCATGCTGCAGCTGTACAGAACTCTGTTGCAGCCGCACCTGGAGTATTGCGTGCAGTTCTGGTCACCGCATTATAGGAAGGATGTGGAAGCTTTGGAAAAGGTGCAGAGGAGATTTACTCGGATGTTGCCTGGTATGGAGGGAAGGTCTTACGAGGAAAGGCTGAGGGATTTGAGGTTGTTTTCGTTAGAGAGAAGGAGGAGAAGAGGTGACTTAATAGAGACATATAAGATAATCAGAGGGTTGGACAGGGTGGATAGTTAGAGCCTTTTTCCTCGGATGGTGATGGCAAACACGAGGGGACATAGCTTTAAGTTGAGGGGTGATAGATATAGGACAGATGTCAGAGGTAGTTTCTTTACACAGAGAGTAGTAGGGGCGTGGAACGCCCTGCCTGCAACAGTAGTGGGCTCGCCAACTTTAAGGGCATTTAGGTGGTCATTGGATAGACATATGGATGAAAATGGAATAGTGTAGGTCAGATGGTTTCACAGGTCGGCGCAACATCGAGGGCTGAAGGGCCTGTACTGCGCTGTAATGTTCTATGTTATATGTTCTATAATGTCCGATTAACGACTGTGCCCCTCGTCTGAGACTCCCCATCCAGTGAGAAGAGTTTCCATTATTATCTTATAAAATTTGATCAATTCACCCCTTAACCTTCTAAACTCCAGGGATGCAGAGTAAAGCTCCGTCTACGCTGTCCCATCAAATGCTGCCAAGCCGAGTACAGCCTGGAGTAAGCTACAGACTATATCTCTGTCTTCTCTGTTCTATCAAACACTCCCGGGGCATGCACAGTGTGGGGATAGATACAGAGTAAAGATGCCTATATATATGCCTCTATTTTTCATCCTCCCTCTAGATGGAGAGAGTAACCGTGAGAAAGAACAAGGATGGAGATTGGAAGAGAATAACAGAGAGAGGGAAGAGAGAAATTGGAAGGTACTGGGATGGAGACTATCGGTCAGTGCTCCTACAAAGCTGCATAGAGCAGCCTGGAAGGTACCACGCAGATCCTTGTCCGTGATAAATTACACACGTCTGCCAAGAATCTTGAAATATTTCAGGGGACTGCTCATGAAAACAAAAAAAGAGGCCACGAACAACAACTACATTTTCACGGGAACATTGGACCCAGCTGCGGATATAGGTTTCTGACCAGCCAGCATAAGCAAGTGTACCCTTTGCAGTTGTGTCACCATAAAGTAGCCGATTTAAAATGGCAAAGAGATGTATATGTAGTTTTACTGAGCTTCTGAGATAGGAGAGAGAAGAACACACACACACACACACACACACACACACACACACACACACACACACACACACACACACACACACACACACAGGGTAACACACACACAGAAACAGAATGACTAAGGGACAGAGCGTGAGAGAAGTATATTTAAATTTCCAAAAGGCATTTGATGAGGTCAATCTTACATTGAAAAATGAACAATCGATTTAACATCAGTGTGTGCTTGCAGATGACAGTTCAAATCGTATACCACCTTTTGTGTGTAGAACTGTTTCCTAACTTCACTCCTGAAAGGTCTGCCTCTAAATTTTAGACGTTTTTCACCAGTCCCAGACTCCCCAACCTGCCGAAATAGTTTATCCCAAATTACCCCATCAAGTTCCCTTAACATTAACAACTATGAAAAAATCATCCGATCCTCCTAAATTCTAGGGAATACGTCCATATTTTGTGTAATATGACCTCGTAATTTAACCATTGGTGTGTAGTTATCATTATGGTAAGTCTACGCTGCACTACAATAGACATTTCTCACCCCCCCCCCCTCCCGCCCCCCCAAAAAAATCTCTTTGGACCTCCCCTGTTCCCAGTTTTTCAGCATTTATAATGTACTCTGTTCTAGTATTTTTTTTTTGCCAACATTGAAATCCATTCACCACAGTTCTGTCCAATTACTTAAGATACTAATATCTCTTTGTAAATGTATGCCTCCTGCAACACTATACAATGCTGCATATTTTTGTGTCATTGGCAAACTGGGGTATGTTTAATTCTGCCTCATCATCTTAAATCATTAATAAATGTAGCAAAACTGAGATACACACAGGTTTTGCAGTAGCAGACGGGAGTGAATCATTCTATCCTGGAGTTGTTTTATTCCAGATTTATGCTTTTTTTTCCAGAAAGAACAGAATTCAAATTCACAACAGCCCAGTGTGGGAATTGAACTCCTGCTTTCACAATCATCAGCTCAGGCCTTCAGATTAAAACCATTAAAAGAGATTCACTTTCCTACTGCTATTGCCTGCCTGGCTGAGGATTTGTATATTGTTCCCTTCATGTAAATACTGTAAATACCTTCAAATCTGTGTATATGCAACGGACACAATTTACGTTCTTAACTAATTTCATCAAACAAAACATGCAAGTCCATTCAAACACCGCTATTTTATATGTCTGCAAAGATAGCTCACACTTCCACAATGCAGACATGTCTCAATGGAAACAGCTTTTGACACATTTTCCAGCACATTTGCTTTCACGAGATTTAACTGACAGATTCTAAGCCCAAAATTGAATCTTTAAAAAGAAAAAATAACACCGAAATGAGCTCCCAAGTCTCTCTTTCCCTGCACCCATTTTAAGTTTGCACCATTTAGTTAATATCGCTTCTCCTCAGTCTTCCTTCAAAAATGCATCAGTGCACATTTTTCTGCATTGAAGTTCACCTGCCATGCATCTGTCCATTCCACCAGACTGCCTCTATCCTCCTGAAGTCTGCTACTATTCCCTATCCTGTTTATTGCATTGAAAATGACACAATGTTGAAGTTATGCCCTGTAACCCCAAGTCTAAGTTATTAATATATTTCGGAAAGATCATTGCTCCTAATCTAAACCCCTGGGAACACCACTGTACCGGAAAGCACACTGCATACATGAGTACAAAAGCAGGGAGATTATGCTAAACGTACATAAAGCTCTGGTTAGACCCCCAACTGGAGAATTGTGTCCAGTTATGGTCGCCAAACTTTAGGAAGGAGGTAACAGTCCTGGAGCGGTTGCAAAGGAGATTTACCAGAGTGGTTCCAGGGATAGTGGATTTTAGCTGCAGGGTTAGGTTGGAACATCTGAGTGTGTGCTCATTAGAACAAAGGAGATTGAGGGGAGATTGAATAGAAGTGTACAAAATTATTTCATGTACAGCTACCACCCTCCAGTCTGAAACAACCATTCACCACTACTCTCTGTATTCTGCACCTTTGCCAATGTCGCATCTGCTCTTTCACTGTCCCGATCATTCCATGGGTATTCATTTTGTGAACTAGTCAATTATGAGGGCCATTATGACCTCCGCGTGAGGAAATCTGTCCCAGATCTCTACTTTACACTGTCCCATCAAAATCCCCAAGGCTGGTATTGCATGGGTTATGGTATAAAATAAAGCTGCCTCTACAGTGTCCCATCAAACATGCACAGGGCAGCTGCAGCACAGAACAAATACAGAGTAAAGCGTTGTCTAACCGGTCCTTAAAACTGCCAGCGCCTGTAAGCACAGATTAGATGCAGTGAAGCTCTGTCTACATATACCACCTTCTCACCTCCTCTGTCCATAACTCTCCCTTTGTCTCACTATCTGTGTCACCCTGTCTCTCTCTCTCTCTCTCTCTATTTCCTTCACCCATATGGAAAACAAGAGAGAGAGACTGGGATTCAGTGGGTAACAGAGAGGGAGCAACTGGGATTCAGAGGGTAACACTGAGTTAGAGAGACTGGGATTCAGAGGGTAACGAAGGGAGAAATATAGATGAAGAGGGAAGACAGAAGAGAGTGAAATTGCAGCGTCCATAACACATGGAACAGAGGAACAGAGAGGTGAAACAGGGCTTGAGAGAATTCGAGATAGAGGAAGGAGAGTTAGAGATGGAGAGATTACCAGCAAGAGTAAATTTCCAGCACTCTCTTTTAATGCTTATCACTCCTTTCCTCTGTTACTCTGTCTCCATCTATAATTCTCCCCCTCTCCTGATGTTTAACACTCTTTACCCTGTCCCTTGTATATCTGTTTACACAAGATTACATCAAATTATGATTGGATTTACATTCTCCATTTCTATCCATCCTGACAATCACTCAACAACATTTTGTCCCTTTCTTACTCAAGCAATCTCCCTGCCTTAAATAAAAACAGGAAATGCTGGAACCACTCAGAAGGTCTGGCAGCATCTGTGGAAAGAGAAGCAGAGTTAACGTTTCGGATCAGTGACCCTTCTTCGGAAGCCTGTTCCAAAGAAGGGTCACTGACCCGAAACGTTAACTCTGCTTCTCTTTCTACAGATGTTGCCAAACCTGCTGAGTGGTTGCAGCATTTCTTGTTTTGATTTAAGATTTCCAGCATCCGCAGTATTTTGCTTTTAATCTCACTGCCTTTCTGTTTCACACTGTCTCCTGCTGTCTCGCTCAGTCTCAGAGATAGAGGGAGAGAGAAAAAGGGAGAGGGAGAGAGCACGGGGAGTTTGTGAGAGAGAAATGGAACGGAGAGACAGCAGCCAAGAGAGGGAGAGCGGGGACTGAGAGAGAGAGAGAGAGAGGGAGTGAGAGAGAGAGAGAGAGAGCAGGGAATTGAGAGAGAGACAACAGGTGAGAGAGAGATAGCTGGGCGTGAGAGAGAGAAAGAGATGGGGGGAGTAAGAGAGAGGGAGAGAGCAGGAGAGTGATAGAGAGAGTGAGGGGGTGAGATAGAGAGAGCAGGGGAGTGAGAAAGACAGAGCGTGGGGGAGTGATAGAGAGAGCCTGGGGCAGTGATAGAAACACTGGGGGTGTGAGCTAGAGAGTGAGGGAGAGAGAAGGAGGAATACAGAGAGACAGAGAAGGAAGGAAAAGGAGAAACAGTGAGAGACGGAGAGACAGGGAGAGGGAGAGAGAGAGATAGAGAGAGAGAGGCAGAGAGAGAGAGATAGATAGAGACAGAGACAGAGACAGAGAAGGAGGCATAGGGAGGCAGAGAGAACAAGGGAGAGAGGCAGGCAGACAGAGAGAAAGAATGAGGTAGAGGGAGAAGAAGTGAGGGAGAATTGGAGAGAGGGAGAGGGAGAGAGGGAGACAGAGAGAGGGAGAGGGAGAGGGAGAGCGAGATGAAGAGGAAGTGAGAGAGGCATAGGGACACAGAGGGAGGGAGGGTGAAGAAGAGAGATAGAGAGCACGAGGTAGCGACAGAGCGAGAGAGAGGGAGCGGCATAGAGACTCAGAGAGAGGGAGACTGAGATCGAGCGAGACAGACAGAGAGAGGGTGGCAGAGAATTAGAGAGGGAGAGAGAGAGAGAGAGACAGAGAGAGGGAGAGAGAGAGGTCAGAGAGGGAGAAGAGATGGCCACAGACTGAGAGAGAGACAGACAGACAGACAGACGGAGACAGAGCAAGTGAGACAGAGGGAGTAATAGAGAGGGATAGAAAGGCGAAGAGAGACAGAGGGAGGGAGGGGAAGAGAGAGAGACAGAGAGAGAGTCATAGAAAGACAGAGAGACGGAGAAGGAGATGAAGTGAGGGAGGCATTGAGAGACATAGACAGGGAGGGAGAGAGAGGGAGACAGAGAGAGGGAGGGGGAGAGAGAGAGACAGAGAGAGGGATGGAGGTAAAGAGGGAAAGAAAGAGGGACAGAAAGGGAGAGAGACGGAGAGGGGGAGAAGGTGACGAATTGAGAGAGTCATAGAGAGACAGTGAGAGGAAGGGAGAGAAAGAGAGACAGTGAGAGCGAGGGAGCTAGAGAGAGAGTGAGAAGAAGCATAGAGAGACAGAGAGTGGGTGGGAAATCGATAGACAGAGAGAGAGAGGGGTGGGAAAGGGAGAGAGTGGTCAGAGAGGGAGAAGAGAGGGAGAAGAGGAGAGAGGGACAGAGAGAGACAGACAAACAGACAGAAAAAGAGACAGACAAAGAGCAAGGGAGACAGAAAGAGTAAGGGAGGGAGACAGAGAGACGCCTGGAGTGAGAGTGACATAAACAGAGAGAGGGAGGGAGAGAGGGAAATGTCAGAGAGGGAGAAGAGAGGGGGACCAAGAGAGAGGGAGACAGAGCAAGGGAGACAGAGAGAGTAGAAGAGGGAAACAGAGAGATGTATGGAGTGAGAAAGTGACAGAAACAGATAGACGAAGGGAAAGAGACAGTGACTGGGAGGGAAGGAGAGAGAGTCAGAGAGAGGGTGGGAGAGGGAGAGAGAGAGATAGAGAGAGAGAGAGAGAGAGAGAGAGAGAGAGAGAGTGGGAGAGAGAAATGGGTCAGAGATGGAGGGAGAGAAAGATGAAGAGAGGAAGGTGGTGAGAGACAGACAGAGAGACTAGGGAGAAATTTAAAAAGGAAAACTTGTGTTGAATTTGTGAGCCTTGAATTTTGGAATATTTTAATGTTTGATGGGAATGTTGATCCAGTGAAATTTTGCCCCATTGGGATGAATAGAATCTATGTTAGCTTGTTAAATCATTAAGGTACCGTATGTGTTGAGTGTAATGTGAATCAGCAAATAAATGGCCGAAATATGAAGGTTTGCAAAGGTCTGTGACCATTCCCGAATAATGCTGGTGTTTTAGACTGTGGTCTTAAATTGATAGTGAATGCAACACCTGGAAGGGGGTGGGGACATTTCAATTCAGATTTTCAGGGATCAGAATGTGGACTTATCTCTCTATCGTTCTACCGGAGTGGGGATGGGGTCACCAGCATTTGTGTGTGCTTTACAATGAGGTAGAAACAGATGTAGAGAGACACACAGATAAATGGAGGATGAGACAGAGAGAGAACAAGCTGGACATAACAGGGTTAGCACAAAGGGAGACACACAGGCTCTGGGGGTTCTGCAGTGTTTAGTCACTGCCAAGCTCCCAGACCCTGTATGAAAAGGCAGAAAAATTCAGAGAAATAGAGAAAAGCCAGAAAAAGTCAGTAACAGTAAAAAGACAGAGAAAATGAGAAATGGCAGAAGAAGTCAGATAAATAGATAAACGGCAGGAAACGAAGTAGAGAAACAAAGAGAAGACAGAAACGTCAGATACATAGCGAAAAGACAGAAAGGGCAAAGAAACTGTGAAAGGACAGAAAAAAGTCAAAGAAAAAGGGAAAAGACAGAACTAGTCAGGGAAACAGAGAAAAGGCAGAAAATTTCATAGAAATGGAGAAAGACAGAAAAGTCACAGAAATGGCGGAAAGACAGTGTTAAAAGTGGAGGGAAAGAAACAGACTCACAGAAAATTGCAGGCACCAGAGGAACAGACAGAAAGCCAGTGAGAGACACACAAAGAGAATCACATACAAAGAAACATAGAGAGAGTGAGAAACAAAAAAAAGAAAGAGTCATTGAGAGAGACAGATTGAGAGACAGACAGAGATTGAGAGATAGGGAGAATGATAGACAGAGTTTGAGAGAAAGAATGAATGAAAGAAAGCCAGTGAGAGAGAAAGACATACAGAGAATCAGACATAGAGCAACAGAGAGAGAGACGGAAACACTGAAAGGGAGAGATTGAGTCAGAAGGAGGGAGAAAGGCAGAGAGAGACAATAAAGATGAGATACTCACCATCCCACACGGTCAGCGCTCCATCGTTGAACCTTAACACCTACCTTCCATCAGATCGCCCATGGGGAAAAGCTCCTGGACGGGGGCAATTGGGTGGGAATTGGAGAACAGGGTCAGGGCTGGGACAGAGAGAGAGAGAGAGAGAGATTTAGGATGGACTCTCACAACATTCACCAACATACACACACAGACACATACACCCACGCCCACATACACACAAACACACACACACTGTAATCAATTCCAATTAGCCTGGGCACAGAGACACAGAGACTGAGACACAGAAACTCACCTTTGCACACCAGTTGCACTGAAATAAAGAATGGTGACTGATGTTGAACGAATATATCCCAGAACCTGTCACTCAGACACTCAGTCCACCCAAAGTACAGCTTATTCAAACAGCTCTCAGCTTCCTCCATCTGGACACTCCCTCATATACAGGGGATTAGTCTCCATGACGCAGTTATACCCCGATCATTGCTAGTTACACTCACCTGAACAGCTACATTGCCTCTGATGTAAATAATGTGGTGGGTAAAACACAATCATTTAAATGTCAATGACACTTTCTTAGTAAAACCTCTCTCGGGAATAAACCTGAAATCTGTACTCATACTGGACGGCTGCTACAATTATGAGTGGCATCATTTACATTTTCCACATCATTGTATTGACCTTGTTCATTCCTGGCTTTTCTATTGTAAATGTAACTGATCTGTCTGCAGTAGACACTAAATTCATGGACAAAAGCAATGCTGTTTCACTCTTTACCTACATTTTTCCAGTTAAAATGTGAACTTTGAGTCTCTGTTATGGAACCATGTTCAGGGTGATATTAGAGGACGAACTCTGTGCACATCCATTGGAGAGGCAGTCCCATAGTGATAATATCACTGGACTAGTAATCCAGAGGCTCAACCCAATGGTCTTGTGACTGGAGTTCTAATCCTACGATGGCAGTTGCTGCAATTTAAATTCAATTAATTAACAAAAGTCTGCAATTGAAAGCTGGTTTCTGTAATGGCGCCATGAAATTATCATTGATTGCTGTAAAAAAATATGGTTCACTAATTTCTTTCAAGGAAGGAAATCTGCCATCCTTATCTGGTCTGGCCTACAAATGGTTACAGACCCAGAACAATATGGCTGACTCTTAACTGCCCTCTGAAACGGCCCTGCTGCTTTCACGAGCAACAATACTGACCATACCTGCGGAGCTCACATCACATGAAAGAATAAAGGTAAACCCTCTCACTGCTATATCACTGCAGATTATTTCCTGTTTATTCTACAGCAAATATTGGCTCTGGTAAAATTACAACTGTGTCAACTCCTGACTCCTTTCCTCCCGTTAACTGCTGAACAGACACCCAAATTCCACCTTCCTTCACGATCAAGTGTTCCAAATCCTTTCATCCATGTCCAACCCTCACCAAGTCCATGTCGCCCAAGACCTTCAGCCTAACTGATCTGCAAAAACTTCAAGTCCTCTAAGTACTTACATTTATAATTCTTACCATTGGCTAAAGGTTCTTTCATGTCCTCACTACTCCACATCTCCATCCACTCCTCCAAACCTGCAGCAAACCAATCCATGATCTCCCCATATCTCTGACTTTGGGATCTTTCAGTGGGACTGCCCCCATCTGGTTCCAATATTACTGATCTGATTGTAACCAGAGCATCTCAGCAATGGCCTCTCTTCCCACACCAGCACTATTACCCTTGGAGTCCCGAAACTTTCTATTCTTGCCCCCTCCTCTTCCTCATCTACACACTGCCCGCTGGCAAAATCATCTACAGATATTATGTTAGTTTCCACATGTGTGCTGACAACACCCAGCTCCAGCTTGCCATCATCTCTCTTCACCCTCCACTGCCTCTGTGTTATCACGCTCTAACAGTAATCTTTCCATGAGCTCCAATTTCCTCCAATTAAAAATGGGACAGAGTGAATCCTCCACCTTTGGCTTCAGCACAAACTCCACAATCTTGCCATTGATTCCATTGCCATTCCTCGCCGTTGCATCGGACTGAATACGGTGTTGAGTAAAATATGATCCGTAGTCATCCCTGACCTGACTTTCTGACCTGATGTCTTCTCCATCAGAAATGACGTCCCTTCTACCTCCACAACATCTCGGACCTCTGTCCCTGGCTCAGTACATCGGGTACTGACAGCACTCAGTCACTCATCTGTGTAAGATTATTAGGTTACCAAAAGTTACTAACTAGAGTAGTCATTGTTAAATTCTAGTTATTATAAACTAACAAATTCATTACTATAAACCAACATTTCGCTTTATTAGAACCCTTCTTAGTAATATGTTAAATTGGGACAACTTACAAAATAGGGCAGAGTATATACAGTATGTCAAGGTGAAGAGACTCTGAGAGATTATTTCAAGGTTTAGAATGCTCACTGGCAGGACAAGGGTGAGACCTTGAGAGCAGGCAACGAAAACAGCTTCTGTGTTGATTTGCCTTGTATTGAGATGAAGAATCTCGAGATATGAATGCATTGAGATAAAGTCGTTAACACAAAGGGGTACTACATGCACAATCCAAAATGTTAGCAACCATCAGAAAATTATCCTTGGTTAGTTCAGAAACTCATCCTTTCGTACAAAACTAATCACTGATAAGGACCGAGAGAGTGAGTGCGGAAGAGGTAGGGGAGGGAAATGTGTTTGATGGAGACCGCTCCAGTTTAAGAGCGAGCTGGAGTGCAGCCCTCCAATATTGAATATCCACTTTGCACGCCATGAATTCTCTCATCCTTCCAAAGGTTCGTCGTTCATCCTGCGAGCGGAATCTTCGGGACCCAGAGAGCAGTTAATTAAAAGCTGTACCAGCTGTGGAATATTCACACCTAGCTGAGCTGTCCACTCCAGCACCCACCCACACCCACCCGCCGAGGCAGTGAAAGGAGCCCTGGTTAATGCAATTCCCCTAGCAACACCCCCTCACCCCCTCCCTCCTCCCCACCATGTGCCCCAGCAGTCGAACGAAAGAATAGTAAGTAAAAGTTCCAGAATTCTTTAATTGAGACTGCTACTGCAGTCAAATAGCTTCCTCATTGCCACAGGACTATCTGGCGGTGGGCGTGGGGGTGCGGGGGCGGCTGCTTGAACAAGGTGTGATTCATGGAGGCGGAGCTACATTAGAACATTAGAACATTAGAACATTACAGCGCAGTACAGGCCCTTTGGCCCTCGATGTTGCGCCGACCATCTGACCTACACTATTCCATTTTCATCCATATGTCTATCCAAAGACCACTTAAATGCCCTTAAAGTTGGCGAGTCTACTACTGTTGCAGGCAGGGCGTTCCACGCCCCTACTACTCTCTGCATAAAGAAACTACCTCTGACATCTGTCCTATATCTTTCACCCCTCAACTTAAAGCTATGTCCCCTCGTGTTTGCCATCATCATCTGAGGAAAAAGACTCTCACTATCCACCCTATCTAACCCTCTGATTATCTTGTATGACTCTATTAAGTAACCTCTCCTCCTCCTTCTCTCTACCGAAAACAACCCCAAGTACCTCAGCCTTTCCTCGTAAGACCTTCCCTCCATACCAGGCAACATCCTAGTAAATCTCCTCTGCACCCTTTCCAAAGCTTCCACATCCTTCCTATAATGCGGTGACCAGAACTGCACGCAATACTCAAGGTGCAGCCTCACCAGAGTTTTGTACAGCTGCATCATGACCTCGTGGCTCCGAAACTCGATCCCCCTACTAATAAAAGCTAACACACCATATGCCTTCTTAACAGCCCTATTAACCTGGGTAGCAACTTTCAGGGATTTATGTACCTGGACACCAAGATCTCTCTGCTCATCTACACTACCAAGAATCTTCCCATTAGCCCAGTACTCTGCATTGCTGTTACTCCTTCCAAAGTGAATCACCTCACACTTCTCCGCATTAAACTCCATTTGCCATATCTCAGCCCAGCTCTGCAGCCTATCTATGTCCCTCTGTACCCTACAACACCCTTCGACACTATCCACAACTCCACCGACCTTCGTGTCATCCGCAAATTTACTAACCCACCCTTCTACACCCTCATCCAGGTCATTTATAAAAATGACAAACAGCAGTGGCCCCAAAACAGAACCTTGCGGTACACCACTAGTAACTAAACTCCAGGATGAACATTTGCCATCAACCACCACCCTCTGTCTTCTTTCAGCTAGCCAATTTCTGATCCAAAGCTCTAAATCACCTTCAAACCCATACTTCCGTATTTTCTGCAATAGCCTACCGTGGGGAACCTTATCAAACGCCTTACTGAAATCCATATACACCACATCCACGGCTTTACCCTCATCCACCTGTTTGGTCACCTTCTCGAAAAACTCAATAAGGTTTGTGAGGCACGACCTACCTTTCACAAAACCGTGCTGACTATCTCAAATGAACTTATTCTTTTCAAGATGATTATAAATCCTATCTCTTATAACCTTTTCCAACATTTTACCCACAACTGAAGTAAGGCTCACAAGTCTATAATTACCAGGGCTGTCTCTACTCCCCTTCTTGAACAAGGGGACAACATTTGCTACTCTCCAGTCCTCCGGCACTACTCCTGTCGACAATGACGACATAAAGATCAACAACAACGGCTCTGCAATCTCCTCCCTGGCTTCCCAGAGAATCCTAGGATAAATCCCATCTGGGATCACTCTTTCGAAAATTGCTAACACCTCCTCCTTGTGAATCTCAATCCCATCTAGCCTAGTAGGCTGTATCTCAGTAATCTCCTCGACAACATTTTCTTTCTCCACTGTAAATACTGACGAAAAATATTCATTTAACGCTTCCCCTATCTCCTCTGATTCCGCACACAACTTCCCACTACTATCCTTGATTGGCCATGTTCAAACGCTTATCATTCTTTTATTCCTGATATACCTATAGAAAGCCTTAGGGTTTTCTTTGATCCGATCCGCCAATGACTTCTCGTGTCCTCTCCTTGCTCTTCTTAGCCCTCCCTTTAGATCCTTCCTGGCTAGCTTGTAACTCTCAAGCGCCCGAACTGAGCCTTCACGTCTCATCCTAACATAAGCCGCCCTCTTCCTCTTGACAAGCGCTTCAACCTCTTGAGTAAGCAACGGCTCCCTCGCTCGACAACTTCCTCCCTGCCTGACAGGTACATACTTATCAAGGACACGCATTAGCTGCTCCTTGAATAAGCTCCACATTTCGTTTGTGCCCATCCCCTGCAGTTTCCTTCCCCATCCTACACATCCTAAATCTTGCCTAATCGCGTCATAATTTCCTTTCCCCCAGCTATAATTCTTGCCCTGCGGTATATACCTGTCCCTGCCCATCGCTAAGGTAAACCTAACCGAATTGTGATCACTGTCGCCAAAGTGCTCACCTACATCTAAATCGAACACCTGGCCGGGCTCATTACCCAGTACCAAATCCAATGTGGCATCGCCCCTGGTTGGCCTGTCCACATACTGTGTCAGAAAACCCTCCTGCACACACTGGACAAAAACAGACCCATCTAAAGTACTCGAACTATTGTATTTCCAGTCAATATTTGGAAAGTTAAAGTCCCCCATAACCACTACCCTGTTACTCTCGCTCCTGTCGAGAATCATCTTCGCTATCCTTTCCTCGACATCTCTGGAACTATTCGGAGGTCTATAGAAAACTCCCAACAGGGTGACCTCTCCTCTCCTGTTTCTAACCTCGGCCCATACTACCTCAGTAGACGAGTCCTCAAACGTCCTTTCTGCCGCTGTAATACTTTCCTTGATTAACAATGCCACACTACTCCCCTCTTTTACCCTCTTCTCTGTTCTTACTGACTACGTTGATGCGCAGGAAGATTCCATGAGCACATCATTCAGCTTTCATTTTTGCTGCTGGTGTCTTTTCTTGACAGTGGAATGGGGATTTTTTGAATTTTTTGAATCATCTATTCTGCGGTTGTGTGGGCATCGCTAGCAAGGCCTAGCATTTATTGCCCATCTCTCATTGCCATTGAGAAGATTGTGGCGAGCTGCCTGCTTGAACCGCTGCAATCCATGTGGGCTAGGTACACCCACAGTGCGGTCAGGGAGGGAGTTCCAGGATGTTGACCCAGTGCCCTAGTTATTCAATTCACCAGGATACTGGTCCCAGCTCGGTTTAGGTGGAGCCCGCCCCAGCTGAACAGCTCCTTCTTTCCCCAGTACTGGTACCAATAGCTCAGGAAGTGGCACCCGTACCTCTCACGCCACTCTTTCACATTCGAAATTTCGCCTTCTAATCTGGTTCTCCCTGTGACAATTCGCCGGCTGGTGAGGCTGGGGCTGAGCTGAAAATGTCCAAACTGAGATTGATCGATTTTTATTTGACACGGAGAGTATGGGTGACAGAAACATCTAATTAACCCCTGTGAACCGACCCCTATCTAATTTCCCCCCGTGAACAGAACCCCATCTAATTACCACCAGGTGAACAGTCACCTATTTAAGTACCCCACCCAACAGATCCCATTTAACTGTTCCCTATGAACAGACCCCCATCTCATTAGCCCATGTGCACACACCCATTTAATTATCGTCCGTGAACATACCCCATCTAATTTCACCCCTGTGAAGAGAACCCAATGTAATTCCCTCCCTGTGAACAGGCCCCATCCAATAACTCCACACCCCGGAAACATACGCCAATCTAATTACCCCCTGGCAAGTCCGCCATCTAAATATCCCCCCGTGAACAGACCCCCACCTAATTACTCCCTTGGGAACAGATCCCCATTTAATAATCCACCCCCTGCTTTCAGCAGTCCCGGTCTAATTTCCCCCTTGTGAACAGAACCCCATCTAACTTCCCCCCGTGAACAGACCCCCATCTAATAACGCCCTTGTGAATAGGTCCCCTTTCAATAACCCACCTTTCAGCAGACACCCATCTAATTTCCCCATGTGAACAGAACCCCACCTTATTACATAGCCCTGCGAACAGACCCCAATCTAATAACCCCCTCTGAACAGATCGCCATCTTATTACTCCACCTTTTGAACAGACCCGCAACTATTTACCCCACGCCATGAGCAAAGCCCATTCAAATTGCCCCCTGTGAACAGACCCAAATCCAATTACCCACCGTGAACGAACCCTCAACTAATTCCAAACCCCTGGAGCAGACTACCATCTATTCACGCCCTGTGAACAGATCCGCCTCTAATTTTCCCGTGAGCAGACCCCCATTTAATTACTCCCTGTGAGCAGACCCCCATCTAAATACCCACCGAGAACAGACCCCCATATAAATATCCCTCTGAAAAGATCCCCATCTAATTGTCCCCACCACCACCAAGGAACAGAACCCCAGCTAATTGCAGCCGCCGCACCTTCCGCCCACCTTGGAAGACCCTCATCTAATTAACTCCTGTGAACAGACCTTCATCTGATTACGACCTGTGACAGACCCCCATCTAATTAGCCCCAGTGAACAGACACGCATCTGATTACTACCTGTGACAGACCCCCATCTAATTAGCCCCAGTGAACAGACCCTCATCTGATTACTCCCTGTCACAGACCCTCATCCAATTACCTCCAGTGAACAGACCCACATCTGATTACTACCTGTGACAGACCCCCATCTAATTAGCCCCAGTAAACAGACCCTCATCTGATTAATCCCTGTGACAGACCCCCATCTAATTCCCTCCTGTGAACAGACCTTCATCCGATTACTACCTGTGACAGACCCCCATCTAATTACGTCCTGTGAACAGGCACTCATCTTATTGCTACCTGTGACAGACCCCCATCTAATTACCTCAATTGAACAGACCCTCATCTGATTGCTACCTGTGACAGACCCCCATCGAATTACCTCCTGTGAACAGACACTCATCTTATTGCTACCTGTGACAGACCCCCATCTAATTACCTCCTGTGAACAGACACTCATCTGTTTACTACCTGTGACAGACCCCCATCTAATTACCTCCTGTGAACAGACAATCATCTTATTGCTAACTGTGACAGACCCCCATCTAATTACATCCTGTGAACAGGCACTCATCTTAATGCTACCTGTGACAGACCCCCATCTAAATACCTCCTGTGAACAGACCCTCATCTGATTGCTACCTGTGACAGACCCCCATCTAATTACCTCCTGTGAACAGACACTCATCTGTTTGCTACCTGTGACAGACCCCCCATCTAATTACCTCCTGTGAACAGACACTCATCTGTTTAATACCTGTGACAGACCCCCATCTAATTACCTCCTGTGAACAGACACTCATCTGTTTACTACCTGTGACAGACCCCCATCTAATTACATCCTGTGAACAGGCACTCATCTTAATGCTACCTGTGACAGACCCCCATCAAATTACCTCCAGTGAACAGACCCTCATCTGATTGCTACCTGTGACAGACCCCCATCTAATTACCTCCTGTGAACAGACCCTCATCTGATTGCTACCTGTGACAGACCCCCATCTAATTCCATCCTGTGAACAGACCCTCATCTGATTGCTACCTGTGACAGACCCCCATTTAATTACCTCCTGTGAACAGACCCTCATCTGTTTACTACCTGTGACAGACCGCCATCTAATTACCTCCTGTGAACAGACCCTCATCAGATTACTACCTGTGACAGACCCCAATCGAATTAGCCCCAGTGAAGAGACACTCATCTGAATACGACGTGTGACAGACCCCCATCTAATTACCTCTTGTGAACAGACCCTCATCTGATTACTACCTGTGACAGACCCCCATCTAATTACCTCTTGTGAACAGACCCTCATCTGATTACTACCTGTGACAGACCCCCATCTAATTACCTCTTGTGAACAGACCCTCATCTGATTACTACCTGTGACAGACCCCCATCTAATTACTTGCTGTGAACAGACCCTCATCTGATTACTACCTGTGACAGACCCCCATCTCATTACCTCCTGTGTACAGACCCTCATCTGATTAGCCCCAGTGAACAGACCCTCATCTGATTACTACCTGTGACAGACCCCCATCTAATTACCTCTTGTGAACAGACCCTCATCTGATTGCTACCTGTGACAGACCCCCATCTCATTACCTCCTGTGTACAGACCCTCATCTGATTAGCCCCAGTGAACAGACCCTCATCTGATTACTACCTGTGACAGACCCCCATCTAATTACCTCTTGTGAACAGACCCTCATCTGATTACTACCTGTGACATACCCCCATCTAATTACCTCCTGTGAACAGACCCTCATCTGATTAGCCCCATTGACCAGACCCTCGTCTGATTACTACCTGTGACAGACCCCAATCTAATTAGCCCCTGTGAACAGACCCTCATCTGATTAGTACATGTGACAGATCCCAATCTAATTACCTCCTGTGAACAGACCCTCATCTGATTACTACCTGTGACAGACCCCCATGTAATTACCTCCTGTGAACAGACCCTCATCTGATTACTACCTGTGACAGACCCAATCTAATTAGCCCCAGTGAAGAGACCCTCATCTGATTACTACCTGTAACAGACCCCCATCTAATTACCTCCTGTGAACAGACCCCCATCTAATTAGCCCCAGTGGACATACCCTCATCTGATTGCTTCCTCTGACAGACCCCCATCTAATTAACCCCAAAGCACACACCCTCATCTGATTACTGCCTGTGACAGAGCCCAATCTAATTAGCCCCAGTAAACAGACACTCAACTGATTGCTACCTGTGACAGACCCCCATCTAATTACCTCCCGTGAACAGACCCTCATCTGAATACTACCAGTGTGTCTATTTCAACGCCAGGAGCATCCGGAATAAGGTGGGTGAGCTTGCAGCATGGGTTGGTACCTGGGATCTCGATGTAGTGGCCATTTCGGAGACATGGGTAGAGCAGGGGCAGGAATGGATGTTGCAGATTCCGGGATTTAGATGTTTCAGTAAGAACAGAGAAGATGGTAAAAGAGGGGGGGGTGTGGCATTGTTAATCAAGGAGAGTATTACAGCGACAGAAAGGACGTTTGAGGACTCGTCTACTGAGGTAGTATGGGCTGAGGTTAGAAACAGGAGAGGTGAGGTTACCCTGTTGGGAGTCTTTTATAGACCTCCGAATAGTTCCAGAGATGTAGAGGAAAGGATAGCGAAGATGATTCTCGACAGGGGTGAGAGTAACAGGGTAGTTGTTATGGGGGACTTTAACTTTCCAAATATCGACTGGAAATACTATAGTTCGAGTACTTTAGATGGGTCAGTTTTTGTCCAGTGTGTGCAGGAGGGTTTTCTGACACAGTATGTAGACAGGCCAACCAGGGGCGATGCCACATTGGATTTGGTACTGGGAAATGAACCCGGCCAGGTGTTAGATTTAGATGTAGGTGAGCACTTTGGTGACAGTGATCACTATTCGGTTAGGTTTACCTTAGCGATGGGCAGGGACAGGTATATACCGCAGGGCAAGAATTATAACTGGGGGAAAGGAAATTATGATGCGATTAGGCAAGATTTAGGATGCGTAGGATGGGGAAGGAAACTGCAGGGGATGGGAACAATCGAAATGTGGAGCTTATTCAAGGAGCAGCTACTGCGTGTCCTTGATAAGTATGTACCTGTGAGGCAGGGAGGAAGTTGTCGTGCGAGGGAGCCGTGGTTTACTAAAGAAGTTGAAGCGCTTGTCAAGAGGAAGAAGAAGGCTTATGTTAGGATGAGACGTGAAGGCTCAGTTAGGGCGCTTGAGAGCTACAAGCTAGCCAGGAAGGATCTAAAGGGAGAGCTAAGAAGAGCAAGGAGAGGACACGAGAAGTCATTGGTGGATCGGATCAGGGAAAACCCTAAGGCTTTCTATAGGTATATCAGGAATAAAAGAATGACTAGAGTTAGATTAGGGCCAATCAAGGATAGTAGTGGGAAGTTGTGTGTGGAATCAGTGGAGATAGGGGAAGTGTTAAATGAATATTTTGCGTCAGTATTTACAGTAGAGAAAGAAAATGTTGTTGAGAATACTGAGATTCAGGCTACGAGGCTAGATGGGATTGAGGTTCACAAGGAGGAGGTGTTAGCAATTTTGGAAAGTGTGAAAATAGATAAGTCCCCTGGGCCAGATGGGATTTACCCTAGGATTCTCTGGGAAGCTAGGGAGGAGATTGCAGAGCCTTTCTCCTTGATCTTTTTGTCGTCATTGTCGACAGGAATAGTGCCGGAAGACTGGAGGATTGCAAATGTTGTCCCCTTGTTCAAGAAGGGGAGTAGAGACAGCCCTGGTAATTATAGACCTGTGAGCCTTACTTCGGTTGTGGGTAAAATGTTGGAAAAGGTTATAAGAGACAGGATTTATAATCATCTTGAAAAGAATAAGTACATTAGAGATAGTCAGCACGGTTTTGTGACGGGTAGGTCGTGCCTCACAAACCTTATTGAGTTTTTCGAGAAGGTGACCAAACAGGTGGATGAGGGTAAAGCAGTGGATGTGGTGTATATGGATTTCAGTAAGGCGTTTGATAAGGTTCCCCACGGTAGGCTATTGCAGAAAATACGGAAATATGGGGTTGAAGGTGATTTAGAGCTTTGGATCAGAAATTGGCTAGCTGAAAGAAGACAGAGGGTGGTGGTTGATGGCAAATGTTCATCCTGGAGTTTAGTTACTAGTGGTGTACCGCAAGGATCTGTTTTGGGGCCATTGCTGTTTGTCATTTTTATAAATGACCTGGAAGAGGGTGTAGAAGGGTGGGTTAGTAAATTTGCAGATGACACTAAGGTCGGTGGAGTTGTGGATAGTGCCGAAGGATGTTGTAGGGTACAGAGAGACATAGATAGGCTGCAGAGCTGGGCTGAGAGATGGCAAATGGAGTTTAATGCGGAAAAGTGTGAGGTGATTCACTTTGGAAGGAGTAACAGGAATGCAGAGTACTGGGCTAATGGGAAGATTCTTGTTAGGGTAGATGAGCAGAGAGATCTTGGTGTCCAGGTGCATAAATCCCTGAAGGTTGCTAACCAGGTTAATAGGGCTGTCAAGAAGGCATATGGTGTGTTAGCTTTTATTAGTAGGGGGGTCGAGTTTCGGAGCCACGAGGTCATGCTGCAGCTGTACAAGACTCTGGTGAGACCGCACCTGGAGTATTGCGTGCAGTTCTGGTCACCGCATTATAGAAAGGATGTGGAAGCTATGGAAAGGGTGCAGAGGAGATTTAATAGGTTGTTGCCTGGTATGGAGGGAAGGTCTTACGAGGAAAGGCTGAGGGACTTGAGGTTGTTTTCGTTGGAGAGAAGGAGGAGGAGAGGTGACTTAATAGAGACATATAAGATAATCAGAGGGTTAGATAGGGTGGATAGTGAGCGTCTTTTTCCTCGGATGGTGATGGCAAACACGAGGGGACATAGCTTCAAGTTGAGGGGTGATAGATATAGGACAGATGTGAGAGGTAGTTTCTTTACTCAGAGAGTAGTAAGGGCGTGGAATGCCCTGCCTGCAGCAGTAGTAGATTCGCCAACTTTAAGGGCATTTAAGTGGACATTGGATAGACACATGGATGAAAATGGAGTCGTGTAGGTCAGATGGTTTCACAGCTCGGCGCAACATCGAGGGCCGAAGGGCCTGTACAGCGCTGTAATATTCTAATTCTAATACTACCTGTGACAGACCCCCATCTAATTTCCTCCTGTGAACAGACATTCATCTGAATACTACCTGTGACAGACCCCCATCTAATTAGCCTGAGTGAACAGACACTCATCTGATTACTACCTGTGACAGACCCCCATCTAATTACCTCCTGTGAACAGACCCTCATCTGATTACTACCTGTGACAGACCCCCATCTAATTACCTCTTGTGAACAGACCCTCATCTGATTACTACCTGTGACAGACCCACATCGAATTACCTCCTGAGAACAGACCCTCATCTGATTACTGCCTGTGAAAGACCCCCATCTAATTACCTCTTGTGAACAGACCCTCATCTGATTAATACCTGTGACAGACCCACATCTAATTACCTCCTGTGAACAGACCCTCATCTGATTACTACCTGTGACAGACCCCCATCTAATTACCTCTTGTGAACAGACCCTCATCTGATTACTACCTGTGACAGACCCACATCTAATTACCTCCTGTGAACAGACCCCCATCTGATTACTACCTGTGAAAGACCCCAATCTAATTAGCCCCAGTGAACAGACACTCATCTGATTCCTACCTGCACAGACCCCCATCTAATTACCTCCTGTGTACAGACCCTCATCTGATTACTACCTCTGATAGACCCCAATCTAATTAGCCCCAGTGAACAGACCCTCATCTGATTACTACCTGTGACAAACCCCAATCTAATTAGCCCCAGTGAACAGACCCTCATCTGATTACCACCTGTGACAGACCCCAATCTAATTACCTCCTGTGTACAGACACTCATCTGATTACTACCTGTGACACACCCCAATCTAATTAGCCCCAGTGAACAGACCCTCATCTGATTACTACCTGTGACAGACCCCAATCTAATTAGCCCCAGTGAACAGACCCTCATCTGATTACTACCTGTGACAGACCCCAATCTAATTAGCCCCAGTGAACAGACCCTCATCTGATTACTACCTGTGACACACCCCAATCTAATTAGCCCCAGTGAACAGACCCTCATCTGATTACTACCTGTGACAGACCCCAATCTAATTAGCCCCAGTGAACAGACCCTCATCTGATTACTACCTGTGACAGACCCCAATCTAATTAGCCCCAGTGAACAGACCCTCATCTGATTACTACCTGTGACACACCCCAATCTAATTAGCCCCAGTGAACAGACCCTCATCTGATTACTACCTGTGACAGACCCCAATCTAATTAGCCCCAGTGAACAGACCCTCATCTGATTACTACCTGTGACAGACCCCCATCTAAGTACCTCCTGTGAACAGACCCTCATCTGATTACTACCTGTGACAGATCCCCATGTAATTAGCCCCAGTGAACAGACCCTCATCTGATTACTACCTGTGACAGACCCCAATCTAATTAGCCCCAGTGAACAGACCCTCATCTGATTACTACCTGTGACAGACCCCCATCTAAGTACCTCCTGTGAACAGACACTCATCTGATTACTACCTGTGACAGATCCCCATGTAATTAGCCCCAGTGAACAGGTCCCCCTCAAATTAACCTCAGAAACAGAGCGCCATCTAATTATTCGCCATGAACAGATACAATGCTTGTTTTTACTGTTTAATTTATTATTCATCTAAAAGTGCACATGGTGGTGAAATGTGGGAGGTTGTTTCTTGCAATTATCATAAAACATATTTGCCTTGGACAAAGGGCTGATGAAGAGATGAGCACTTATCTTTTTATCTGCATGCAAGAAAGCAGAGTAGTGAATTTGTTTTTAATTTTTGCAACCCTGTATGCACAGGTCCACCGCAAAACATCAAGGACAAACATGTAGATAGTTTATTCTGTCTCCTCTATTTAAATGAATTTGCCCCACGGCTCCTGGAGAGCTCGATGACTCGGAACAGGGGTTTAGGGCGGGGGTGGATGTCGTTGGCAGGGCTAAGGGATCGCACTGTACCTGAGGTGATATGCAGCTGCTGGGATTAGGTCGCAAGTAGAACCGCTCCTGGGAGGTACAAGTGCAGAGAGAATGCAGGCCCACGAGCCTGCAGCTGTACCTTTACTGGATACAGCTTCTGGCTAGCCAAACTCCAACGACGAGTAATCTGTTGTTGCTTATGTCTCTGCCACAGGGCAGGAATCCGTATGACATAGCATACATTAAGTAAACCCACCCAGCCCCATCCATTTTGTGATATCCAACCACAGGCATAGATGCAAGGGCGAAGTCGTTTAGTCTTTTGTTTTTGAGGACAGGTTTATGTGGTGTTAGTTATTATGGCTTATATCTATAATGTGCTGTGTGTGCTCTATTCGACACTGCTATTCTTATAACGCATTGTGCTGTAGTCAATGTAAACTGTTCCAAATAGTTACATTAACATGAAAAAATTCAGCGATTAAACTTTTACGAGGTAGAACAATAGCTAATTAACACAATTTGCACTAAAATGATTTGCACTATGCAGCTCAAGTTGACCTTCTTCAGCACTTATTACGTCAAATGTCTTTCAAGTAGTCTTTCCTGATAAAATGAAATGTCAATTGTTTATCTTTCAGAAAACACTTTTATCTGATTTCTGGGAGAGAGCGAAGAATTCCGTGATTTTCAATCTCAACTGCATCAGCGACTAGCTTCTTTCTAGCTATCCTGTTGTTTGCAACCAGAGATTCCTCAACTGTTCCATGAGGTATGGCTGCAACGCCATCTATGCTGCAATCCACGAATTCATTGATTTCTGGAACAATCCCGTCTTTCGATTGAAGGGTCAGTACTTCTCACAGGCAAAGTTGTGGTATCGGCAACAGGCCATCACAATGTTGGACACATTAGCAAGCGAATGCTGTCACCTGTTCAGGCACGTGAAGGTGATTTCAGCATCCCGATTATCTTCTCCACCTCATCGACATGTTAACACACGCACACGATTGCACCTTTCTCGTGCTGTACCATTGGTCCTGTGGTAATGTGTCTTCAGCCACATGTTTAGTGGATAGCACTTGTCACCTAATAGCCATTCTAATCTTCGTGTTAATGTGCTCATAGACTTCTGCAAACTTGAGATACCGACAAGGCAAGCATCATGAGCACTTGCTGGTGATCTGCATTCAGATTCAGGATGCTTAATTGGGCATCACAAATGATCATGACATTCAATGATTTGAACTCTTTCCTGTTAATGCGTGAAACAGGTTCACCTTTCAGTGCCTTCAATGTAATATGTGTCCCATAGCTGGCCCTGAGCACTTTGGGAAGGCATTGATCCTGTCAAATGCGACAGATCACTCCTTCACTTGTGCTGGGGATATGCCAAAGTTAATGAAATCAGTAGCCCTGTGGAAAATGGCTTCGGTGACCTGGTGAATGGAGGGCATCGCAGAGCTCTGGGAAATATTTCACATGTCACCATTACCTGACTGCAATGTCCCGCATGTATAAGAATATCTGTCGTGCTGACCTTAATTGTCAGTTACAAGGCAGTGCGACCTGTGGAACGTGGCTTCAGGTCCCCCTGAAATATATCACAGATGCAGCCGATTGCCTCCTTACTGAAGTGCAGTTGCCTCACTCGCAATTTCTCTAGCATCATATTGAATAACATCCTCTCCCTATACATAGTTGGAGTGGGGCATAGGTCCTTCTGAACTGCCTATGGGAATCATAGAATCATAGAAAATGTACGGCACAGAATGAGGCCACTTGGCCCATAGTGTCTGTGTCATCCGGGTAACGTTCCTCCCATTCTAATCCCACCTTCCAGCATTTGGTCTGTGGTCCTGCAGATTACGGCACTCGAGTTACATGTCCAGAATTTTTTGAAGATATTGAGGGTTTCTGCCTCAATTATCCTTTCAGTCAGTGGGTTCCAGACCCCCACCTTCATCTCGATCGCAGAACCTTTCCTCATCTCCGCTTTAACCTCTTTACCAGTCACTTTAAATCTATGCATCCTGGTCACTGACTTCACTGACTTTTCTGCAAAGGTAAAGAGGCCTTTCACCTCCACTCACACACCTCAACATTTTGTACATTTCAACCAGATCTCTCCTTAGCCTTATCTGTTCCAAGGGGAACAACCCCAGCCTATCGAAGCTTTCCTCCGAGCTGCAGTTTTTAATTCCTGGCAACCTGCTTGTAAATCCCCTCTGTACCCTTTCTCGTGCAATTACATCCTTTCTGTAATGAGGTGACCAGAACCACACACAGAACAGAAGCTGTGGCGTAACCAATGATTTATGCAGTTCCAGCATAACCTTCCTGCTCTGCACGTGGCCTGGGAATGGAGCCTGACTTTTCTTTGGTGTTCCCTGTGTTGCGCCTTCTTATGTAAGAATGCATAACAACAGCCCAATAGAAATATGTTTCCACCTCACAGGTTTAATCCATAAAATATGTTGCACCATCTGCTATCAAATAGCATATGTTATTTTGAAGTTATCCTACAGTGCCATATGCATGAAAGCACGGTTTTCAGGATCAGATACAGTCCTGAAAAGTAAATTAATCATAATACTGAGTTTCGCTCAACCTCCATATTAAATATCATTAAAGAGAATACACGTCATTCAGGGTAACATGTCAAATTACAGTGTAAGCTCTTTGCAATATTGCTGCAATTTTGCTTTAATGGAAAGTCACCCAAACATTGATTAGAAAGTAAATTACATGGAAGGATCTTTTAAACGTCCCTTCACTCTTGTGCAGACTGACTTTACAGAAAAGATACATAAACACAGCTGTAGTGTAGTCCGTGACATTCAGTGACTTGAAGAAGAAGTTGCATGACCACTTGAGGGAAGTAGACTTGTTTGTCTACTTTTTGGTGAGGCATCACTCTGGATGTGACACATATTTTGTTGCACACAATTGATGAACTGATGAACAGAAGAATTTAGCTGAATCTCATCAAAATGACTGTCCTGAACCTGAACCAATAATGACGTGCAAACCAAAAAGGTCACCTGACACTAAACATGATTTCTATGTCCTAATACTTCTGTTACATTCTATAATTCGAACTGGAAACAGTCAGCACTGCCACTGCATTGAGCTCATTGTTAATTTTTGCCAACTAATTTAAATGTCATGATAATAGGATATTTCATCACGCTCTTGAACTGCTGTCTGAACTTGCCCTGAGTCAGCACATAAATAAAGGTATTTGTGCAGGAGCTTAAATTCTGCAGCATATAACCAACGCGACGAAAAGTATTTAATGAGTGAAATTCGAAGAGAATTGTTTCTGCTGTGATATAATATAAGAATCCTGTAACATCTGTCAACCACAGAAGTATGAAGCTGCCAGAAATTGCGAACAGTAAAATAATGGACTTCTTTCTACTCTCCATCTCTGAGTCGACGTGATTCTCTCCTTTGTTCTGCCCCCTCAGGCCCTTACGGACCCGACTGGTCACTAAAATGTGTCTGACAGTCAGAGCGTTCAGCAGCAAAATTAATGCAAAAGGAAGCATTGGGGTTAAAATCGTATCAAACCAGTCAAAGGCCACCCATCCGAGCTCAGTAAAATAACTTGGTTTTATATTACAAAACCATGGTACATTTTCGATAATCTCCTGAGGTTCGTATATGAAGTACCAAACAGTGCTTTTCAAACTCAGCAGAATGCATGTTGTTGCTATAACTACAGACGCAGTTTTTTTCGTGCAATATTTTGTTTTCTGTTTTTGGCAACAAATAGCGACAAAGCGATCAAAGGAGAAAGTGATGGTTAACCAGACTGAACTGTCTCTCGATGCACGAGTCAGGACAGCAATGGCACTGCACACAGGGGTGATGGACAGTAATGATCCTGGGAAAAATTCATAACTGATCCGAAACAATATGACTTCAGTGATGATTACCAATAGATCCGTGACCACCATGGCCGACAGGTAGAGGGTGATACATTTGGATAGACTGCACTTTCCTCGAGACAGGATCACAATGGAAATCAAATTAACTGCAAGAGTGAGGGGAAATGAGTCAGAAATTACTGAACAATTTCGAGAAAGCATTCTACACACTGTAAAAATCGTGGGAATCACTGCATTGGGTTGTCTTGCTAATTGACGAAAACTATCTTAAATAATATGACTGACTGAACAATTAGTTTCATTGTTATTTTGAACCTTGCACGGAACGTCATAAAAAGGTAAAACACGAGGACTGCAAAAACAGTCTGTCTACAGCGTGAGAATGAAAAGATAAACTTATTCAGAGAGCCTCAGAGGCCTAGATGTGAGTAGAATAGGGACAAATAGCAAAACTAAGACGATATTCTTTTCCCTGTTTTGACCAAGAACTGGCACTGACATTTTTATGAGCTGATAGGAATCCGAGCGTGAGAAGTGATAGATCTCGCGAGACTAATTTGAGTTGAGTGTGGAAGATGGTTAAATTTCATTTTGTTTTTGTTTTGAAAGTGAAATTTTTAGATAATCGCGAACTATTGATTGTGTTAAATTGGACTCCGTAGGCCATACTGCACAAAAGATAAACAAAGTTTTATGAGAATATTGCACCAGCACAGACATTATAGCTGTAACACATTTTACATTGACTGCCAAGACAGGATCTGGGGCAAGATCAATGAGTAGTTGTGTGGAGATCACGCTTCTACCCAGGGTGTAATGGAACTGCTGTTAAACTGTGATAGTAATGCTCAGCATTAGTATAAGTCAGGCCGAACTTATACCAAATAAAATATAATCCCTTTCACCAATAATGATTATCACGTCCAAAAATTTCACAACTTGAGAATAAAGAGTTCATAGGTTAATTGACTCTGATAACCCCGAATTCCGACGGCACCTCAATCTGGAAAGGACATATTTCTTTGTTGATGTTCCAGAGAGACAATAAACCAGTAAAGTGCGGCACGGTCATTGCACAGGTCGCAGAAGTAGCATCCTGAGCAGATTTTCCCTCCGATCACAGAACCCTGTCAAATTTCTAATTCCTGAGGTGATTGATAGGAACTAGCCTGAAATTCAAAACTTCCTGCCTGCATCTCAGAAGGATGTTCTGGCAGTGTCTTTTAAATATAATGTCATAGAGTCATAGAGGTATACAGTACAAAAACAGGCCCTTTGGCCCATCATGGCTGTGTCGGCCATCCAGCACCCAACTATTCTAATCCCATATTACTGCACTTGGCCTCTAGCCTTGTATGCTATGGCGTTTCAAGTGATCATCTAAACACTTTTTTAAATGTTGTGAGGGTTCCTGCCTCCAACTCCTCTTCAGGTAGTGCGTTCCAGGTTCCAACCACCCTCTGGGTGATTTTTCTTTCCCCTCAAATCCCCTAAAATATTCGAAAACTGATTGGCAATTGGGTGAACAAGTTCAATTAAATGAAGTAGAGTAAGGGGAGTGAAGTTTCAGCATGAATGGCTGTAACCAGTAAATTTTATGTGAGTTGCACGGAATATACCAGTTGGGGATAATGGAGGTAAAATTGCCATGTCTATGAATTAACGTTGTCTGCCACATGAGACACACCTCTCAATGACTTTGGACCAGAGCAGGGGGACTGAAATGGAGAGAAGCAGCAAATAGGGAGAGAAAATTCTGGAAATACAAACCACATGAGGCTGCATTTCAACATCTGTGGAGTGAAAGATCGAGTTGGTATTTCAGTGCGATTATCTTTTATCAGAACTGAAGGAAAATATCTCCCTACACGGGGGATAGCAAATGCCGATTGGGTCATCGCTTGGCTGAACAACTCGTTCAGTCTGCAAGAGTATGGCATATCCTCCGTTCGCTTACCATTTTAATTCTCCGCCCCACTGCGACTCTCACCTTTCTCTTCACAGACTCCAGCAGTCTTTAGGTGCAAGAGGAGCGGTACTTCAACTTTCTATGATGAACTGTACAACTTACTGCACACAAAAATTCAGATTCTAGCCACTGTTCACACCTCTTTCAAAGATCAACTGTTGGTCACAGTTCTGCTGATGCCATTTGTACTTCTTCTAAGTGCAGCTTCTGTTTCTTTTCTGTTATAATTAGCTCACACCTCCACCTTGAACCAGCACTCATTTATAATTTAATTCCTGACTTCCATCCCATCACAGACCTTCCCATCTATAGCTTTTCTTTATTCCCATTCTCTATTGTTCTCCCTCTATACTTGCTTTAAACCTGGTACATTTGTAAAAACTTCCAGGGCTGATGAAACTTCAACCTGAATCATTAACTCGGTTTCCGACTCCTTAGACACATCTTAATCTGATGAGGATTTTCAGCATTTTCTGCTTATATTTCAGATTTTCAGCATCCGCAGTATGTTTCTTTAGGGCAGAAATATAAATGGAATCTATGGATTAAGCAGCGTCCTCTTCAGAAAGGCAAAGCTCCTCCGGAGATTTGGGGTAGGATTGAGTAGTGGATGGAAATTCAGAGCCAGAAAATGGGATAGAGTTCTGGAACGAGAATAACTGAACATTCGATCAATGATTAGATAAATGCATAGGACAAAATCTTTATTATTTAATGACAATCATACGTTCATTGATATAATGCAATTATTTAAATTTCCTCCTGCATTTGAAGAAATCTTGCATGTTTGCAGAAACATTTGCATGTCGAATGTGTGGAACTGAAACCGTGTTTCTCTACTCCTGCTGCAAGACCTATGTGAGGCCTCGATAGCTGCATCTCATGGAAATCCTACCCAAACTGATCATCAACATTGCCGAGAAATAAATGTTCAAGGCAGATCCTAGTGACAGTTGCCTCTATGCACTTCCACCGAGCACCGTATCTCATTTGAATATGTATGCACTTTCAAACCCTGCCTGTTGACTGACCGTCTTTGCATGCTCCAGTCACAAGCAGAAATCCTGTTAGAGGAATTCACCCGCATCTCTGCCTCCAAAGATACCTACCATACCAGTCATCTCGCTCTTCAATCTAAAGCCCTCAGGACCACTGCATTCAGCGAGAAGCTGGCTTAATCACCTAACGCCGCAGAGTGTACACTTTAGGTTTCTATGAACTCTAACTCAAGCAATCTAACTTTTCCCATTCTGTAACCTATTTCTTTTTGTGTAATCCTCCAGAGTGTGCGTGTCGGTGAACTTTGGCGTAACGTTTATTGTTTTAGTAGTCCGGTTTAGATGCAATAAAATTAACCTCTTTCTTTGTTAACTGAAAAAAACCTGTCCGATTGCTTCTTGGTATGGTCATAACAAGCACGTAATCAAACACCAACTGAATTTGCCAGCACATCCACTTCAAGAATTAATTAACCCTGTTCTGATCCAACAAGGAGAGGGAAACTAGGGAAGCCCTTCTACCCTTCCCTACCTGACCATAACAGAAACGCGGGAGCTCACGTCTGGGATAAAACCCAAATATAAATGAAAAATAGGAGATGGGAAACTAAACTGAACACAACAAAAAAATAATTAAAACAAAACACAATCAATACAGGTTTTCTTATGGTTTTCAGAGCTAGAGTACTAAAATGTCCACATTCGAGACCAGTACCTTCCTAGAACAAAGTGAAGTAACTTGTGCCAGGTTAAAAGCCCTATCTATTGATGAGTTGAGGAATGTAGCTGGACTGTTGGGGACTACTATCCGTCCAAAAGCTGGGAAGCCTAAAATCGCAAAACCTGAGTCAACCCTTTTAATATTGACAATGAAGAACCGGAGACAGGCATACAATCTGAAACAGAAAAAGTAACATTAGCTAAGGTACAACTCGAACACAGGAGACTATAAATCAGAATGTCATTAAAGAGAGAAGGAACGAGCTTTACAGAGAGGGAAAGAGGAGAGAACGTTCCAGGAAATGGAAAAAAACCTTTCAAAAGGGGAGTAAGGCAGCTGGAACTGAATAGTGAAAGATCCGCTTGTGTGGGATTTACCCTGAGCTCATAACAGGCTGCTGAACTCTTAAAGTTCTCCCAGTAGATACCAAAGTTTAATGAGGGGGATGTAGAAGCGTTTTCTTCATCTCTTTTGAAACGCTTGCTAAACAGTTGAAGTGGCTGGCAGTGTGCTGAACAATGCTGTGCTCCACCAGCCTGGCCCACAAGTCGTACTCAGTAAGGATACTTTACTTGCATTCACGACCAGCAGCACCACACAAACGCTTTTTCTGGTCTTAATGCCTTCCTTTGGCTTATGAGCTTTTCTGTGTCGCCCTTCAAAATTTAAATCGCTTATTTCTAGCTCTTCTGTCTGAATATCCTGTGGAACTGGGGTCAGTTTCCTGGGACATTGGCGATAGAAATGTTGTTTTATGGGAGGGGTCTCTCGTACATGGTGTAAGGCGAGGATTGTACAGCCTGGTTTTTCTCAACAGATTTCTTTAAACGCTGTGAACAGCTCTGAAATGTCTTCACTCTGTTCTGCACAGGATTCGATTTGAGAATCCTCCAGGCCTCACTCTATATCGTCCTCACTGTCCCTTTCACCTCCTCTTTCCTGACCGCCTGACAGATTTGCACTTGTGCGTCCCTTCCCGACTGTGAAACAGCTTTAACATATTGCCATGACATCGCCGTTGCTTTTTACAACGATCTGGGGTGTCAATGATATCAAATCTTTATTACTCTGTATGGGTCACTGAACCTGACATTCAAAGGTTCTCCCTGCATTGGTAATACCACTAACACATGGTCTCAGAGCTAAAATGTTCTGTTTATCCACCTGCCATTTCTATTTTGTCTGGGAGGTTTTTTAGGTGTTCCTGACACACCACAGAGGCTCTCATAAACCGTCCTGGTAACATGGAGACCCACAGAACCAGTCATCTACATCTACAAGCGAAAAGCCTCAGGACCACTGAATTCAGCAAGAAGCCAGCAGAATCACCAAAGTGCATAGACTTTTCTTTTTTATGGAAATTAACTCAAGCAATCTAACTTTTGTTCCATTCTGTAACATATTTCTCTGTGGCTAAATCTCCAGAGTGTGCGTGTAAGTGAAAGTTGGTGTAACGTTTACTGTTTTATCAGTTCGGTTTATGTGCCTTTCAAACTAAATTTCCCTCTGTAAAATATTTGCGTGTCTTTAAACATCCAGAGACTGTGTATGTGTGCATGCGTGTGTGTCTGTGAGTGAAAGTTGGCGTGACGTGTTGCTTAGCTCGATTTAGGTGCTATAAAGTTAACCTCTATCTTTGCTAACTCAAGAAAACCTGCCAGATTGTTTCTTGCTATGATCATAGTAATTAAGTAATCAAATGCTTACTTAATTGGCCAGTTCATCTATTTTAAGAAATAATTAAAACTGTTCTGGTCAAACAAGGAGAGGGAAAAGAGGGAAGCCCTTCGACTTCTCCTCATCTGACCACACAGAAACAATATTCCAGGCGTCTTATAAATGATTAGCATTACTTTCTGGCTACAGAGATATATGCCTTTCTGTTAAAAACCAATGATACCATGTGTGTTTATGAACTGCTTTGTTAATCTGAACTGCCGCCTTCAACAATTTGTACACAGAGATGCCTAGCTTTCTCTGTTCTTTCACCACGTAAAAAATCGCAGCATTTAACTTGAATTGTCTCCGCTCAATCTTTCCACCAAAATGAATCAATCACGTCACACTTGTCTGACCCAGATTTCCTCTTCCATATGACCACCCATTCCATCAGCCTCTCTGTGCCGTATTGAAGTCTATAATTACAAAGGCGGCACAGGAGTAAATGTACATCGATGTATACGTTCACAAATCATTGAATGTGGCAGGGAGAGTTGAGAAATCGGTTACTAAAACATACAGGATTCTGGGGATTATGAAAAGGGGCATAGTTTATGAAAAAAATCTTAATTATGATGAACATGGAAAGTACTCTGATATGGCCACGACTGGAGTATTGTGTCCAATTCTGGGCGCCACACTTTATATGGAGGATGTTAAGTGATTAGAGAGGGTGTATTGGAATGATTCCAGGGATGAGTAACTTTACTTATTGGATAGGTTCGAGATGCTGCGGGCTATTCTCCTTGAAGAAATGGACATTAAGAGCAGATATGATTGAGGTTTTCGAAATCATGGCTGGTCTTTTCGAACAGATAGGGATAAGGTGCTCCTGTTGGTGGATGGTCCGAGAACCATTGGAAACTGTATTAAGGTGATGGGCAAAACAATGAAAGGTGACATAAGGACAAACATTTTTTTTTTGGTTGTGTGTTCTTAAATCTGGATTTCTGTGCGGAAGAGCATAGTGCAGCGAAATTCTTTCGAAGATTTTTGAAAAGATTTGGATAATTATATGAAACAAAGAAACCTTGCAGGGGAAAAGGCAGCTGTGTGTGCCTAGGTGCATTGATTTTCCAGAGCCATGGCATTGACTTAATGGACTGAATGACCTTCTTACGTGCTGTAACCATTTTCTGATTCTATCATTATATTACTATCCGCCTCACTGCTTCAATGTTTCGTGTCGTTTACAAATTTCGATTTTGTGCCCTATACCCATCAAATTCAAAATCTTTGAAGTATAGCAATGACAGCAGAAGTCCAAGTACAGAACGCTGGAGAAACCACGGAATTCCTCCTTTGAGTCCAGAAAACAGTCATTCACCATAACTCTGTTTTCTGTGCCTTAGCTGATTTGCGGTGATGCTGTTGCTTCCCCATTGTATCCCATGGCTTACATTTTGCCAAAAGGCCTATTATGTAGGGCTTTATCAACACATTCTGGAAGCCCATGCACAAATGTGGCGCGCCCTTCCAGCCACAGAATACCTCAGCAAACAACTCAGTGAATTTAGTCCAACATGATTTGCAGTTAATAAATCGGTGCAGGCTTTCATTTATGATTTCAAACCGTATCCATGTGATTTTCTCCTGGATTTAAGGATGTAAATACGTTGTAGGCGGTAGGGAGACGGTTTACTAGATTAATACCTGGGATGGGCGGGCTGTCTTACGAGGAAACATTGGACAGGCTTGGCTTGTTTCCGCTGGTGTTTAGAAGAGTAAGAGGCGATTTGATTGAAACATACAGGATCCTGAGGGGTCTTAAGAGGGTGGATATGGAAAGGATGTTTCCCCTTATGGGAGAATCTAGAACTAGTGGTCACTGTTTAAAAATAAGGGGCCGCCTACTTAAGACGGAGATGATGAGAAATGTTTTCTCTCAGAGGGTCGTGTGTCTTTGGAAATCTCTTCCTCAAGAGGCGGTGGAAGCAGAGTCTTTAAACACTTGTAAGGCACAGTTGGTAGATTCTTGATAAGCAAGGGGGTGAATGGCTATCGAGGGTAGGTAGAAATGTGGAGTAATCAGTTCAGCCATGAACGTATTGAATGGTGGAGCAGACTCGATGGGCCGAGTGGTCTACTCCTGTTGCAATTGCCAGGTTTATACTTCTCCACATTTTTGAACAACATCTCACCCTTCCTTTCCCCAGTATCCTAGAATGCACCCCACTCAGATCATGTAAATTATTCACTTGAATTACTGGAAGTCTTTCTGCTATCTTCTCTTTATCTATTTATCTGTATTCGAATATCGAGACAGCTTCCTTCCTTACCATATCATTGAAAGTTTTATTCCTTGTGAAACACCGATACAAACCATTTAGTACCTAAGCTATGTCTTCTGCCTACAGAAATAAATGAACCCTAAACAATTCCATCACTCCTTTGACAACCTTTTCACTGTGAATATGCCAATAGGATATCTTTAGATTTCCGTTTATGCGAGCCACCAACTTATGCTCAAACTATCTATTTTCCACTGATATTTTCCTCCTCACAAGTCCTCTGCACTTTTTATTTTCAGTGTAATTCTCCATTGCATTAAGAAAAATGACATAAGACATACGAAACCACATATGTATCGAACTATAACATTACGTTCACCCCTTTCTGTTCCAGGACGTTCAGGATAATCGCACCTGTTCTAATGTTGGGCTTTTACCCCCAAATACGGTTAATGTATATTTACATTTTACTGGGTATTCCAAATCCAGACTACACAAGCATGGTGATTGCGAATTTATCATTACTATTACTATTATTACATTGATCACCACAAATAGTGAGAACGAAACTACTGTCACAGAGAAATGCTAACGAAAAGCAACAACTCATCAGGAGGAATTAGCCTGGACTAAGGTAGCAGATCACGTGCTCTTGAGCTTTCATTTGTTGCACCATTTATTGTGTTATTAACATCTTTCTAGCTTACTGACAACGTGTCAACAGATCCTCCTTAGTTTAATGATTGTGTAGCACTTTAACGCATGAAGTCATCTTGACATTTGTAGTGCATATTTATGGCACTGTTGGTTTTTTTTACGCTTGGTACCTTGCAATCTCATTTTTCGCCAACATTTCCCTCTCAGATTATTGCATTCACAAGCATGCCCGGACTGATTCGTTCGAACACACCAAGTCTGCCCTTGCAGATTATTATTCCATTAATGTCTGTTCATATCCTCTAAATTTGTCTTGAAGCTGAACACTTAGAACCAGCTTAGATGCCATATATATATATAGATATATATATATCCTACCCATTTGTCTCTGTCCCCTTAATAAATTCGCTATCCAAAAGCAGAAGGCTACTGATCAAGTACTATTTTCGACAGAGCTGCATGAGATGCACCTTCAGGAAGAATTGGGCAGGATTCGACATTCATAACTGTGTGGATTTAGTACGCATCATAAAGGCATCACTGTTAGCACCGTCAAATTTACAATACAGACCAACCACTACATGGCCCATTTGGTTCCACTGCTGCATTTCTGCTGGCCTGCACACAGATTTTAGGCATTGTTTCAAATTAATTCTTAGTGCTTCACATCTGTCAATTTCATTCCCATTAGTAAAGCCTTTCTGATTTTGTATAAGACTGCCCATCATTACCTCTGTCTCTCTGAGTCGGTCCCCTATTTTCCAGTCTTTCTTCTGTATATTTTTCTGTCTTATTAGTTCAAGTTTCTTCCAATGACGCTATACAATGCTGTATTCCATGCTACCCATTGCTTTGCTCTCTCTGCATCTCAATGTGGACCCACTTTTTTTTTGCCAACTATCTCTTTGTCTCTCTGATCTTTTCTCTTCTGGTTGCAACTCCATTGTTTGAGGCTGTTTCTCCTATCTTTTTTCTCATTTTTCTCTATTACTGTATGCCTTTCCCTCTCCCTTTCTGTCTGTATGTTTCTCCCATTCCATCTAGCTCATTTTTCTGTCCATGATTACCTCCATTTATTGGTCTGTTATTCCTCACTTTATCCATTTTCAAATGTGTCTTCTCTGCGACTTCCATTACATAAGATGCTGTTTACGCGATGTTGATAATTCTAAATTCAGATGTTATCTTTTGTACAAGTTAAACGGATCGTTGAATATTTCAAAATGTAAAAACACGCTCTTCAGTAAAGGTAATACGAGAGGTATGGAAAGAGTATGAGACTCGACTGACTTAAAATAAAAAGAATCACAAGTCGTCTATAGCTATATAAATAATAGAATGGCACTAAAAGGAGGGCAGGTTGAGAAGAAAACGAAGACGTACTCATCAAGGCTGACAGCGTGGTGAGATATTAAATGAGTAACTTGATCTGCATTTATAAAAGCAAGAAGATGCTGACGAAGTCACAATCGAGTCAGAGAGCTATACAGCACAGAAACAGACCCTTCGGCCCACCATGTCTGCGCCGGCCATCAAGCCTATCTATTCTAATCCCATTTTCCAGCACTTGGTCTCTGATGCATAAGTGGTGCCAGAGAACTGGAGAACTGCAAATATTACACCCTTGTTCAAATAGAGTGTAAGAGTACATCGAACAGATGCAGAACAGTCAGTTTACCCTCTGTGATTGGAATGCTGAATAGAAACAGTAATCCGGCACAGCATTAAGTCCCTTGGACCAGTGTTGATTGAGTAAGGAACCCAGCACGAATATGTTAATTGCAAATCGTGTTGATCTAACTTGATTGAGTTATCTTGGTGAGATTATAGAGAGGATTAATAAGGGTAAGATGAATAATGTGGTGTACATGGACTTCGATAAAGTGCCACATAATATGCTTTCCACCAAAACTGAAGCCTATTGAATATAAGAGACAGTGGCAAAATTGATATGAAGTTGGCTAAACCAGAGCAAAGTAGTGAGAGGTTATTTTTCAGACGAAGGAAAGTTAAATAGTGGATTTATATATGTCACAAAAGCTGGAAGTATTGTGAACTGTGAAGAGGATAGTGATAGACTTCAAAAAGGATGTAGAAAGGCTGGTGGAGTGGGCAGACTCGTGGCAAACAAAATTTAATGCACAGGGGTATGAAATGATACATTTTTGCGAGAAAGAACGAGGAGAGGCAATATAAAATAAGGGACAAAATAGAAACGTGGTGCAGGAGAAGAGGGACCTTTATGTATAGGTACACATACAGTTGAAGGTGGTAGGGCAGATTGAGGAACAGGTTAAAATGGCTTATCCATTCTTGACTTTTATAAAGAAAGCCATTCAGTACAAAACGAATTTCATGAACCTTTATGAAACACTGATTCAGCCTCGTTTTTTCAGTGAGTGGTTAAGATACGGAATACATTGGTTGACAGTGTTGCGGAGGCAGATTGACCATTACTTTCAGATGAAATTGGATAAGCACCAGAAGAGAAAAGATGCATGTCTACGAGAAAGGGGCAGGGGAGTCGATTATATGCTTTCCTCATGCAGGAACAGAAAACAGACACAACAAGCTACATCATCACCTTCTGAGCTGCAACCATTGTATGATTGTATGATTTCAATGTAAAATGATATAACATAATATCAAAGCATTTCATTTTATAATGGCATCCAACAACAATCAGTGAATTAACACTCATTGAATCAGAGAACTAAATATGGAAGAGACATCAGCAAACTCATTTCAGTAGCTAGATCTCCATAGCTGCATCAGGCATACACAAAATAGAATAATGTGTCGTAACTGGAATAATCCATAAATACATCAAACTCCCAGTTAAATTGAACCCTGTCATTGGGGAGAGAGGTCATTGTACTACCTCCTTATGACACTGAGACCTTGAAATGTCTCCTTATCAATCATTGAAAATGCAATCGTGAATTAATATTTCAGAACGGTTGATTCCTGAACATGAAACTGTTATTATTCTGATGGCACGATACCTACTCGTTGGCCAGTTAACTGGATCCAGGATTTCCAGTACAGAGAATCATCCATTTACGTTTTAGGGTTGGGTACACAAGGATTATTTAATATACAAATGCAACAATTAGAGGACAGAAAGGACAGAGGCTTAAGTGAGTCCCTCATTCAACCAAATGAACAATGCTGGCAGTCGATTAAAAGAAATGCAGTTACTGAAATATTGTAAAGTGCACAGTTAACACTGATTTACATCATTAATAGGTAAGATAAAGGCTCACCAGGTACTCCAACTACAGCAAGAAGTGGATAGTAAAAGTGTTCTAATGGAAGAATGGCAGAAGATCCCATTTTATGAGAAGCCGTAACATTTGTTTGTTCTAAAAACAGCAGCTCCAGCGTGCACTCTAAGCTAATGCTTTCAAATTAGCCCTGATTTATACAGGCAATAATTCTCCACTGAAATGGCTATACCCCTGATCATTGTTATTACTTACAGTCACTTGAACAAAGAGATTGCATCATCAGCGTTGACTCCAAAGTAAATACTATGGTGCAATAACAGGGTATGATCAGAATTAGGTCTCTGTCGAGAATAATGTGGAACCTGTAAGCTGTAGAAATGACACAATAATAACAAGTGGCTTCCTTTGCAGTTCTCACATAAGTGGACATGCTCAGTCCTTTCCATTCATTTATAAATATTACCGATTGTCTCGCAATATGCATTGAATCCACAGTCACAAGCACACCCTTTTGGCCTAGTCTACGCAATTTCCCAGTCAATGTAAGAAGCATGACAGCCCCCCATTTTACTTTCATTTTTAGTTATTTTTTCTTCCTTTTTTTTACATTCCTTTTTACATTTTTTAGTCTTTTTTTGCATTTATTTCATTTCATCTTAGTTTGTTCAGTTTGCTTACCCACTGTTTTTTTCAGGTTGTTTTTCTTCAGGTTTGCACTTGCTGCTGTTCAATATTCAGTGTATTCACACCTAATCTGTACGAATGCTTTGTCTTTCAACACACCATTAACATATTGTTTGCCTGTTCTCCGTGACCTTTTGGTCAGCTATGTGGCCTGGTCCAATCTACACCTTCTCCTTTGTTATCTCTTGCCCCACCCCCACTTCACTTGTTTATAATCTGTGACTTTTCTAATATTTGTCAGTTCCGAAGAAGGGTCACAGACCCGAAACGTTAACTCTGCTTCTCTTTCCACAGATGCTGCCAGACCTGCTGCGTGATTCCAGCATTTCTTGTTTTTGTTTCAGATTTCCAGCATCCGCAGTATTTTGCTTTTATATAAGAAGTTTCACTCTTTGGCAAAGGGCTGTTTAAGTACATGTTCAGGATTGCAGTCTGCAAATTATTGTACTTGATATTAGGGGATGAAGACTGACCGTACGCCATTGGCAGCCCCTCCTCCGTTGTTTTACTGCAGATGTTTACCTGTTTATTCCGCAATGGCAATAGGCTCCAGTACATTACAACTGTGTCACCTCCTGTCTTGATTCCTCCAGTTCACATAGAGCCATTCACATGACATCCAAGTTCCATCAATGATAACCGATGCAAAACTCTGCTGTCCTTGCCCAACCCTCACCAAGCACCACTCAGCCAACACACTCACCTTCAACTACATATTTAGCTCTTAACAACTCAATAGCCTTAAATTTCAAATTCTTATCCATGGGTATAAATCCCTCACTGGCCCCACTCCTCCCCATATCCACCATCTCCTCCAAACGTAAAGAAAACTAACTAAAAGGTAAGGTGACAGTGATTTACCTTGACATCAAGGCAGCATTTGACCGAGTATGGCATCAAGGAGCCCGAGCAAAACTGAGGTCAATGGGAATCGGGGGAAAACCCTCCGCTGGCTGGAGTCATAACTAGCGCAAAGGAAGATGTTTGTGGTTGTTGGAGGTCAATCATATGTGCTCCAGGACATCACTGCAGGAGTTCCTCAGGGTAGTGTCCAAGGCCCAACCATCTTCAGCTGCTTCATCAATGACCTTCCTTCAATCATAAGGTCAGAAGTGGATATGTTCGCTGATGATTGCACAATGTTCAGCACCATTCGTGACTCCTCAGATACTGAAGCAGTCCGTGTAGAAATGCAGCAAGATCTGGACAATATCCAGCCTTGGGCTGATAAGTGGCAAGTAACATTCGCGCCACACATGTGCCAGGCAATGACAATCGGCAACAAGAGAGAATCGAACCATATCCCCTTGACATTCAATAGCATTACCATCGCTGAAACCCCCACTATCAACATCCTAGGGGCTACCATTGACCGGAAACTGAACTGGAGTAGCCATATAAATACCGTGGCTACAAGACCAGGTCAGAGGCTAGGAATCCTGAGGCGAGTAACTCAACTCCAGACTCCCCAAAGCCTGTCCACCATCGACAAAGCGCAAATCAGGAGTGTGATCGAAAACTCTCCACTTGCCTGGATGGATGCAGCTCCAACACCACTCAAGAAACTCGACTCCATCCAGGACAAAGCAGCCCGCTTGATTGGCACCCCATTCACAAACATTCACTCCCTCCCCCACCGACGCTCAGTGGCAGCAGTGTGTACCATCTAGAAGATGCACTGCAGACATGCACCAAGGCTCCTTATACAGCACCTTACAAACCCGCGACCTCTACCAACTGGAAGGACAAGGGCAGCAAATACATGGGAACACCACCAACTGCAAGTTCCTCTCTAAGTCACACACCACCCTGACTTCGAACTATATCGCTGTTCCTTCACTGTCGCTGGGTCAAAATCCTGGAAATCCCTTCCTAACAGCATTGTGGGTGTACCTATCCCAAATGGACTGCAGCGGTTCAAGAAGGCAGCTCACCACCATCTTCTCAAGGGCAATTAGGGATGGGCAAAAAATGCTGGCCTAGCCAGCGTCGTCCACATCCCATGAATGAATAATAATAATAAAAAAATCTTGAGTTCCGCGAACCTCTGAAAATGGCCTCTATCAGCGGCACCACCCTGTTCTGGTTCCAGTCTCTCCTACCTGATTGTCGGCAAAGCAACTCCAGAAATGGCTTCTCTTCACTCCCTTGCAGATTAACTATGGAGTACTTGAACATTCCATTCTTGCTCCCTATTATTCCTCAGCTACATGTTTTCCTCTGGTGACATCTACCAAAGGTATAAGGTTAATTTGTACACGTGAGCTGACAAAACCCAGTTTCAGGTTGTCAACATCTCAATCGACCATTCTTTGCCTCCATCATTTAAGACTGCAACAGTCGTATTTTGCATGAGGTTTAATTCGAACAATTGGAAATTGGAAAGGCTGAAACGGAAATCTTGTGATTGACCAGTATAATTTTGCCACCGATCACATCCCTCTTCCTGACTGATGTTTCAGGCAGAAAGTACTTTTTGTAACCACTTAACCATAGTGATCCCGTACCTGAGCTTATGAAATTATAGCCTCTCCGTCATCTACGTCCACACCCATAATATCTCTGGCCTCTTCCACTGTAGCTCTCAATCAAGTATTTGTAATCTCCAGTCTCCCCCTCCCCGCCACCACCCCACGCAACAACCTCCCCCCCCCCCCACCACCCCGTCCTCGAACCATTCACCTCCTTATTCTGCCATCACTATCCTCTTGGTGGGAATTCAGCTACTTTTTCCCACGTTTACTCTCAGATCGGAGTCAGAGACTCTCCAGCAATGGCTTTCGCTCACCTTATCGCAGCAGCACCGTTACCTATTAAGACTTAACACACAGATCAGTCCTAGACCTATGTTCTTCCTCGTGTGCATGCTTTTCATTGGAGCTTCTATCTGCAGATATGATTTGTTATTCTTTCACGGGATGTGAGTATTGCTGCTGTTAAGTTTTTGACACAGTGATAATGAAGGAACAGCGATCTAGTTCCAAGGCAGGATGATGCGTGACGTGGAAGGGAGATTGCAAGTGGTGGTGCTGTACGTTTCAGAGAGATGTTACCTGAATAGAGGTGAGAGAGAGAATATCCAACCCGTCTCATCTTGGGATTCTTAACCAAGATAGACCTACAATGTACAGTCCTAAGCTCTGTGATCAAGTCAGATTTTATTAGATTAACTGAAATAAGCAAAGTTATTACTTAACAAAAGTAATATATATGCAGCAACACTCAGCTCCGTTCTTGCTTCTGAGCTTGCTGGTTTATGTACTTCTCTCCTTTGTCTTCTCCTGCTAAGTGTGCCAACAATGTTCTGTTGACCCTCTGTAAGATTACCGAAGCTGTCCCGTAACATCTTTTCCAAAACATTTTGTGGTGCTAGATTCGTACTATATTCGGTACTGAATTGTTCCAAGTATCTTAATTGTTCCAGACAGACATCAGCTTTACAATCTAGACTGTCAATGCTTTAATCTACACACCATACAGGTATTTCCTGTTTCTTTCTATTATAGTTCGGATCCTAATTAATCCTAATTACATTCTTGTTGATACCAACCATATTAGCAATTTTGCAGTATCACATTTATTTCATCTCGTCCGTGTCAAGTATTGCTGAAGTCTTCATCCCAACTCTCCCATTGTTCTTAAACAGAGGCTGAAACAGAGCATAGCCTTGAAAAAAAGTAAGCATTAGCTCAAACAGACTTCAATATAAGAACGTACATAGCATATAATTAGCCCTATTTGTTTAGCTGTATAAAATATATTATAAAGCTATTCATAAAAGTAAGACAGGAATTTCCGTAAGTCTTAAGGTACTTGTGAATAAGGACAAGTGTAGTCCTCGTGTGAACGTGCTAAATTGGGGTAAGGCTAATTATAACAATATTCGGCAGGAACTGAAGAAATTAGACTGGGGGCGGCTGTCTGAAGGTAAATCAACATCTGACATGTTGGAGTCCTTCAAAGTCAGTTAATTAGAACCAAGGACCGGCATGTTCCTGTGAGGATGAAGGATAAATTTGGCAAGTTTGAGGAACCTTGAACAGCGAGGGATGTTGTGAGCCTAGTCAAAAAGAAAAATGAAGCATTCTGAAGGGCTCTAATGTCGGAAACAGACGAAGCCTTTGAGGCATATAAAGAAAGTAGGAAGCTACTTAACCGAGGAGTCAGGAATGCTAAAAGGTGTCATGAAAAGTCATTGGCAACCAGGATTAAGAAGAATCCCAAGGCTTTTTATACGTATATAAAGAGCAAGAGGGTAGCCAGGGGAAGGGTTGGCCCACTCAAGGACAGAGGGGGGAAAATATGAGTGGAGCCAGGGGAAATGGGCGAGGTACTAAATGAATACTTTGCATCAGTATTCACCCAACAGAAGGACTCGGTGAATGATGAGTCTAGGGATGGGAGTGTAGATAGTCTGGGTCATGTCGATATCAAAAAGGAGGAGGTGGTGGGAGTCTTGAAAAACGTGAAGGTAGATAAGTCCGCAGGGCCTGATGGGATCTACCCCAGAATGCTGAGGGAGACAAGGGAGCAAATTGCTGGGGCCTTGACAGAAATCTTTGTATCCTCATTGTTAACAGCTGACGTCTCAAAGGACTGGAGAATAGCCAATGTTGTTCCTTTGTATACAAAGGGTAGCAAGGATAATCCAGGAAATTACAGGCCGATGAGCCGTACGTCAGTGGTAGGGAAATTATTGGAGAGGATTCTTCGGGACAGGATTTACTCCCATTTGGAAACAAATGGACTTATTAGCGAGAGGCAGCATGGTTTTGTGAAGGGGAGGTCGTGTCTCACTAATTTGATTGAGTTTTTTGAGGAAGTGACAAAGATGATTGATGAAGGAAGGGCAGTGGATGTTATCTTTCTCGACTTCAGTAAAGCCTTTGACAAGGTCCCTCATGGCAGACTGATACAAAAGATGAAGTCACATGGGATCAGAGGGGAGCTGGCAAGATGGATACAGAACTGGCTCGGTCATAGAAGACAGAGGGTAGCAGTGGAAGGGTACGTTTCTGAATGGAGGGCTGTGTCTAGTGGTGTTTCGTAGGATCAGTGCTGGGACCTTTGCTGTTTGTAGTATATATAAATGATTTGGAGGAAAATGTAGCTGGTCTTATTAGTAAGTTTGCGGATGACACAAAGGTTGGTGGAGTTACGGATGGTGATGAGGATTGTCAAAGGATACAGCAGAATATAGATCGGTTGGAGACTTGGATGGAAAAATGACAGATGGAATTTAATCCGGACGAATGTGAGGAAATGCGTTTTGGCAAGTCGAATACAGGTGGAATTATGTGGTAAATGACAGAACCGTTAGGAGTATTCATAGCAGAGAGATCTGGGCGTATGGATCCACAGATCACTGAAAGTGGCGACGCAGGTGAATAGAGTAGTCAAGAAGGCATACGGCAAGCTGGCCTTCCTTGGACGGGGCACACAGTATAAAAATTGGCAAGTCATGCAGCAGCTGCACCGATGCTTAATTAGGTCACACTTGGATTGTTCCGGACAATTCTGGTCGCCATACTACCAAAAGGTTGTGGAGGCTTTGGAGAGGGCACAGATGAAGTTTACCAGGATGTTGCCTAGTCTGGAGGGTATTAGCTATGAGGAGAGGTTGGATAAACTTGAATTGTTTTCTGGAACGACGGAGGTGGAGTGGCGACATGATAGAGGTTTACAAAGTTATGAGTGGCATGGAGAGAGTGGATAGTCAGAAGCTTTTTCCGAGGGTGGAAGAGTCAGTTACTAGGAGACATAGGTTTAAGGTGCGAGGGGAAAAGTTTCGAGGGGATGGTTGAGGCAAGAGTTTTACACAGAAGGTGGTGAGTGCCTGGAACTTGCTGCCTGGGGCGGTGGTGGAAGCAGGTTACGATAGCAACGTTTAAGAGGCATCTTGACAAATATATGACTAGGATGGGAATAGAGAAATATGGACCCCGGCAGTGCAGAAGGTTTTAGTTACGACAGGCATCAAGATCGGCGCAGGCTTGGAGGGCCAAAAGGCCTGTTCCTGTGCTGTACTGTTCTTTGAAAATGCTCTGAACTTTGGAGCGCTTCCGTACATCTCAGCCCTTGACCTTCCAAAAAGTGGCGGTCGCGGTTTTGGAAGGTGCTGTCAAAAAAGGATTGGAGAGTTGCTGCAGTGCATCTTGTAGATGTAACATACTTTTGCCGTTCTGCGCAGTGGTGGTGGAAGCGAATGTTGAAATTGGTGGCTCGGGTGCCAATTAAACGGAATGCTCCGTCTCAGATGGTTTCGTGCTTCCTGACTATTTTTGCAGCTGCTCTCATCCGGGCAAGTGGAGTGTATTCCATCACATTCACGACTGTGCCTTGTCGATGGTGGATAGTCTTTGGAAAGTCAAGAGGTGAGTTATTCGTCGCAAATTCCCAGCTTCTGGCCTGCTCATGTCGCCACAGTTTTTATATGGCTGGTCAATGGTGAGCCCAGGATGTTGATGCTCGGTGTGCAGCAATGGCAATAGCGTAGAATGTCAAGCAGAGATGATTAGATTCTCTTTTGATGTAAGTTGTCATTGTCTGGCACCTGTGTGGCGTGAATGTTACTGGTCACTTATTAGCCAGAATCTCAGTGTTTTCCATTTCTTGCTGCCTGTGGGCACAGACTTTCTCAGTATTGAGGAGTGGTGGATGGAACTGAGCACTGTGCGTCAATCAGCCAACATCCCCACTTCTGATATTATGATGGAGAACGATCATTGATGAAGCAGCTGAAGATTGTTAGGCCTAGGACACTACCCTCTAAAACTCAGGAAGTTTAGTTTAGTTTAGAGATACAGCACTGAAACAGGCCCTTCGGCCCACCGAGTCTGCGCCGACCATCAACCACCCATTTATACTAATCCTACATTAATTCCATATTCCGAACACATCCCCACCTGTCCCTATATTGCACTACCACCTTCCTATACTAGGGGCAATTTATAATGGCCAATTAACCTATCAACCAGCAAGTCTTTGGCATGTGCCGGAGCACCTGGAGGAAACCCACGCAGACACAGGGAGAACGTGCAAACTCCACACAGGCAGTTCCCAGAATTGAACCCGGGATGCTGGAGCTTTGAGGCTGCAGTGCGAACCAATGATTCTTATTGACTTCAGTTTTGATAGGGATTCTTGATGACATACTCGGTTAAATGCTTCTAGATTTCAAGGGCAGTCACGTTCCCTTCACCTCTGATGTTCAGTCCCTTTGGGATAAGGCTATAATGAGGTCAGGAACCAGTGCCCATAGCGGGACCCAAATTGAGAATCCGTTTCAGATTACTGCTGAGTAAATGTCACTTGATAGCACTCTCAATGACATATTTGATCACTTTGTTGATGATTCTGAATGAATCGATTGGGGCTAAATTTCCCTGAATGGATTTGTCCTACTTTTTGTGGAAAGGGCATACTTTCCACATTCTCGGGTAAATGCACTGGCAAGGCTTGGCCAGGAACAGGGCTAGCCTGGAGCCCAATCTTCTGTCTTACAACCGGGATAAGTTAGTGCCCATATCCTTTGCCGTATCCAGTTTCTTCAGCCCTTCCGCCCCCCACCAGCGCCACCACCTCCCCCCCGAAATGTTTCAGACATTTCTTTTCGCTTAATAAATGCACACTCTCATATGCTTTGCATTGCAATTTAGTGGTACAAGCCTTTTCAGCCATACAATTCCAGCAGCAATACCGAGCTCAGTTCTCATTTGCAGATCCTCAGGAAAGCACATTTCACATCAAGTATTGCAACATGTGTCTATTTTGTTGTAACATGGTGAGTTGCCTCAGGGTTACGAGGCATGGCCAATGGCAGAACCAGCACATTTTTGGCGATGGTCATGGAAGAGTTCGAACATCGAGTGACAATGGCTGCTTACAAGCTTAGCATACTTCAGGAAGAGGACTTGAGTTTCCTTGAGAACACATGTAGGAAGGTCAACGGGAAACCACCTCAAGTACCTTTTTTTCCTCTGACATATTGCATATTTCTCATGGTATTAAAACAATGAGAGGCTCTTACAAGCAACTGAAGAGGAAAGTGAAGGACCGTAGGTTACAGAGAATAGGCAGGGTCCTGCCCTTGTGCAGACCACAACTATTTCTACTGCTTGTGGGCGACCTCTGTTTCTGTTTATTCCCTGTCTGCAGATAATGTCGTGATGATTCTTTCCAAAGCCATGAGATATTATGGTGCCTCCAGATCTAGCGCTCACTGCCTGGTCGCCATGGCAGCAGAGGCTGTACACGTCATCATCACTGACGTGATACAGAACCGAATTAATGATGATTCTTTCCATCCACCCATTTATTTCACAATCCTATGTACTCTTTTAACCGCATCCTGAATCGTGCATTCACAGGTATATTTCTCTCTGGCTAACAGTCACTTTTACTTTTGATAATTCCATTGACATTTGTTTCCAGACCTGAAGCATTAAATAGTCATATAATCATAGAAATTTACAATTCAGAATGAGGTCATTTGTCCCATTGAGTCTGTGCCTGCCGACAAGTTGTCAATCAGCCTAATCAATGATTCAGCTCTTTGTCCACAGCATTGCATTTTATGGCACTTTAAGTGACATCAAGTGCTGTTATGAGGCTTTCTGTCTTGATCAAACTTTCAGGCAGTGACTTCCAGATCCCCACCACCATCTGAGTGCAAACTTCCCCTCGAATCCCCTGTGAACCTTTTGCTTCTTACCCTCACTCCATTCCCCCGGTATGGGACACTCAAAGGGCGCAGGGCCTTCCTACTACTCTATCTGGACGCCTTATAATTTGCACCTAGAAAACGATAAGGGTGCTTCTGGAAAATGTGTGTCTGATTCACCCTTTAAAACGAATGCAAAATTCTGCAGCCTCATGTTTGAAACGTATGTTATGATCAACAAAGCATCGGTGGACTGTCATGCAAATGTATAGTCATACACTGTAGCTGCATGGACAGCATTTGCCTGAATTCACCACTGTTTAACCCACGTCTCCCAGTATTCTTGATATTGCTGCTCAATGCGCGGTCTGTAGGACACATTTTAATGGACAAGAGGATCCATATTTGGCTGAGGTACAGCATGAATTACAATGAACCGGATGCAGAGATGGGGGAATCCATGATCTTACTCTTCAATATATCCAGCCACTTCACACAGCTCTTGATGATGCAGATAATAGTGTGTTATTCATCAGAATTCAAGCCATTAGTATTCAATAACTTTCTGTGTCGTCCTGCTTATCAGTGACTAAACCAGACATGCACTTCTGAATTTGACCTACTGCATAAAGAAATGTGTTTATGCCATGACCCAGACCATATTTGCAGAGTGGAAAGGAAGAACGGGAAGAAGTACGCACTAAGCATAATATCTAAAATAATTAAACGGGGGTGAGGGATGGGGAGCAATTCCCACCATTAGATTAGCAATGCATCTCCTAGCCTATCTAATGCTCCTTTCTTTCTTCACCTCAGCACGACAGTCTCCTTAGAAACTTACGGATCAGAAGGAGACCATTCAATATGATGTCTCTGAAGGCTGAAAAAGAGCTATCCCGCCGAATCCTTCTTTCCACCTCTTGGCCCATAGCCCTCTAGGTTCAGATGCATAAACAACTACTTAAAAAAGCGTTATGAGGATTTTGGCTTCGACCGCCCATGTAGAAAGTGTGTTCCAGCCCCACACCAGACCCTGGGTGAAAGTATTTCTCTCAACCCCTCTCTAAACCTGCCACCAATTATTTTAAATCTATGCCTCTAGTAATTGACCTGTACTCTAATGAAATGAGCCCTTCCAATTCACTGTATGTACTCCCGCCTCATAACTTTATGCACCTCAATTAAAGGTACCCTCACCATCCATTGTTTCAAAGAAAATAAACTCAGAAATCGTTCCTCGTAGCTAAACCTCTTCATTCCTGATAACATATGTATGAATCTCCTCTGTATCCATGTTAGTGTGATGACAGGCTTCCTGTAATGCGGTGAACAGAACTGCACCCAATGATATAGCTGTAGTCTAACTAGTGTTTTATGCAGTTATAGCATAGCATCCCTGTTCTTATATTCTATGTCTCAGCTAATGAAGGGAAGTATACGGTCTATCTTCTAAACCTGTTGTGATGAAATAACATCCAACTGAAATGCTAACTCTGTTTTACTCTCTCTCTCCAGATGCAGCTTGACTTGTTGGGTATTTCCAGAATGTGTTGCTTTTCTGTTTTTATTACCTTCTTAACTATCTTACCTAACTGTGCTGCGACATTCAGGAGACGGTAGACATGCACTCCAACTGCTGGTCCAGTTCTAATGCCCTTCCACTGTATTCTATGCTTCGGCTCCATTTTGGCCCTCGGCATCGCCAGACACAGCACTACACAATTTATAATTAAGCCTGTTTGCCTATGTAAGAGTCCATGATCAAGGTAAAAGAGTGATGTCTATGGTAAAATTATAATAGAGGTCGGAGTTGATCCGTTTTGATTTTTTCAGCCTGCGCCATGGCTTTCAAAATATAGTTCTCCTGGTTTCAGGGAATCTGAGTGTTCCTTAGTGAATTCGAAATTGCACTGGTATTACAGAGGCTGTGAGGGAATATAAGGGGTCAATATGTTAGCAAAGGGTTCAGAAGGCTTTAGGTGGGTGCGAAAGAGAGCACGGGGCACTCAGAAGATATGATCTAGATAAGAGACAGAGCATAATGGAGACTATATGAGCTGCAGGAGAATCAGAATATGTAAGGAACGCTCAGGCATTATCAGAGATTTTCGGGGCAATTAGGGGTTACCAAAGATGGTAAAGGCCGCTTAGGAAGTATCGCATACGGGTCGGGGGTAATGAGGTATCAGGGTGGGTGCCAGCTGCTCAGGTGGCACCAAAGAGAGTCGGGACGCTCCTGGATATCAGAGATGATAAATGATTCTGAAGATGTATCAGGGAGGTTAAGGAATCTCAGGAGGTATCAGAGAGGGGAAGTGACGTTCAGGAGTTATCAAAGAGTTTCAGTGACGTACAAGATACATCAGAATGTTTATGGAATGTTTGAGAAACATTAGGAAGTGTATGGACTCCCCAGAAGTCTCAGAGATGGAAAGAGACGCTCAGGTTTTATCTGAGAGTGGAAAGGCCGCACAGACAGAAACAGTTTAGATAAGTCACTTTGGTATGGACGCTTCAAGTGTGATATCACTGAGTCATTTAAGATGATTAATGGATTGAATCGATTGACAGACAGTAACTATCTCATTACGGATTTCTGAACAAGGGGTCATAATGAAAAATAATAAAACTCTACACACGCATGAAATGTACAGGGGAAACCATGACAGGGATAAGCATACTCAGATATTCACAGGATGAACTCCGAAGCACTGTCAGTGACATAGTATTAAATGTAATGATATAGTATTAAATAATTATTTTGCCGCCGTATTTATGATGACAATAAAAGAGTGGCCATGCCATTAGAAGACGAGACCAAAAATGAAATGAACTCATTAAGGTAAAAAAAAAATCAGAGATAATGGATACAATAATAGACATGGAGAATATTCTGGATTGCTGTTGTGCATGCTCAAAGAAGCTAGCAGAACCACGATATATAGACATCCCAAAGTGTTTGACAGCCATGATGTATTACTGACTGCAGTCATTCATGTAATGTAGGAAACGCATCAGCCAATCTGTGCACAGCAAAATAGTAATTTGATAATGACCAAATAGTCGGTGCTTTACTGAGGTGGATCGAGGGATGCACATCATGTCCCCTTACAAAACTAGCAGCATGCAACACTTATCAACGTTTATGCTCCAACTGTAAAGGCTAACACAGCTGACAAAGATAGGTTGTACACAGACCTCCGTGATCTCATCCAGAATGCCCTTCCCAAGGACAATATTGCTGTCCTTGTTGATTTCAATGCCAAAGTGGGCCGTAACAGCCTGGCATGGAAGGAAGTGCTCAGAAACCATGGAGTTGGAAACTAATGAAAACGGACATCTACACTTGGAACTCTGTACAGAAAAGAAGCTGTACATAACCAAGAACTTATTTTAACAAAAAATTGCTTCAAGACCACATGGGTGTGTCCCTGATCTAAACACTGCCACCTGATAGCTTAAATCTTGGTGCACCAGTGTGACCTAAAGGAACTTCTGCATACTCAGTGCTGACGGTCAGACAGACCACCGGCTCGTTCGCTCAAAGCTGGACTTCGATATCAAGCCTAAGCCCAAGAAGAATCCCAGAAAAAACCAATCAAGGAAAGTTCTAGTCACCAACCTGCACACCTCCTCTTCCAAAGGTAGATATTAAGAAACCTTAAGGACCAGACAGAATAACCTGATCTCACTGCTGATTCCACTCCACAAGAAATCTGGGACACATCAAAGCTACAGGACTGGATAATTCCAACCAGGTCATCAGACCCAGCACCAAGAAAAACAGGGATTGGTTTGATGAAAATGACAAGGAAATTTAAGATCTGTTAAAAAATGTTTAAAAGTTCAGCTTATCAGGCTCACCTAGGTCAGCAGGCCAGCTAGGAGAAAAAGACAGTCTACTGTCAAGCCTGCACCACCCTTCAATGTAAACTGAGGAACATCCCAAATGACTGGTGGATCGCACTTGCGGGAGGAAAAAAAAATCAACTGTACGCTGATACTGGTGACGTAAGAATCTTCCATGCAACATTAAAATCTGTTTATGGATCAGCATATCAACCCCATCACCCCCCAAAAAAAGCTGAGGACTACAGATGGCAAGACTCTACACACCGTTAAAGTGTCTGTGCTCGATCACCGACTGCTGCATTTTGAACCTGTCTTCAGCACCTTTTTCACAGTGCATGATACTGCGACCAGTCGCTTCCAACAACAACTTGTCAAAGTATAACTGGATGAGACCCCAACTCTGGAGGAAACTGTGACAGCCATCAACCAGCTGAAAAGCAACAAAGCTACCAGAGTCGATGGAGTTCCATCCAATACATTGAGTCATGGTGGCCCTGCCCTATACATCAGGATCCATGGGTTTTTCACAGCCTGTTGGGAACAAGGCATCATTCTCCAGCATTTTCGTGATGCCGTTGACATCAACTTTCACTAAAACAAAGGAGAACACTCAGACTGGTCTAACTACCATGGGATCACCCTCCGTTCTATTGCAGGCACGATCCTGGCTAAAATACTTCTGAAGGGTCGTATGCTTACTGCTGCAGAAGAAAACCTCCCAGAGAGCCTGTGCGGTTACCAGATATGGCATTTGTGCTCAGACAATCGGAAGGATAGAGTCGTGGGCAAAACAAATGCCTATAGGTCGCTTTCATAGACCGCATCAAGGCATTCTACACAGTGAGCAAAGATGTGCAAAGAAGAAAAGATAACACATCCTCATCTGTCGCAATTTCTGCTAGTTACAGACTATTATACTGAGTTTATAAACCCAACTGGACAAACAGCACACACAGATTTTGAGACCTTGAGCGCAGAATCCACCATCTCCTGCTTCTGTTCAGTAAGGAGACTCTGGTGGCGGCCCAAAGGCACAGTTCTGGTTGGGACCGGCACATTTCTGCCAGCAGTTCTCTGCTGGCAGCGCTTGGACTCGGGAGCTGGAATCCAGAGTTTCTGTTGAGACAGCCTAGTTGCTGGTGCTTCCGCCTCTCACACTCAGAGTCCGGGCCGTGGTCTGTACCAATCAGGCTCCGAGGTTTGGGTTTGATCTTCTCACTCTTAACCTCGTGGTGCAGCGGCAGTCACGTGCTGGCTCCAGACGGCGACTGTGTGTTCAAATTTCGAAAAAGGAGGATAGAGCAGATGAATGCGTGTTGGAAATATCTTCCAGGAGGGAAGGCCTTAGATTCCTGGGAGGCGGGACGAGTTCTTGAGCAGATGGGGCCTGCACCTGAACAGAGCTGTGTTAAGTTTCCGTGTGGAGCGATTTGCTAGTGCTATTGTCAAGGTGTTGAACTAACATGGCAGGCACATGGAAAGCAGGAGGTAATACAAGAGAGGAATACCAAGGTACATAGAGAATTGGGAGAGACAGGTTGTGCTACAGTAAGAAATACGGAATCATTAGGTGAGGTCGGGGAAAGAGAATAAGTAATGACAATCAAAAGTACGGTTCCTGTGCATTTGTGTGAATGCACGGCATGTGAAAATTAATGTTGGTGAGCTGCAGGCACAGATAGCTATGTGGAAGTATGATACTGTGGCGGTAATTGAGACATGGCTCAAAGAGTTTCGGTGACTGCAGCTTGGATCGCAATGGAGGTGCGTGAACGGGCTTACAGCTGTGAAGTCAATTTCAGCGTAAGTTTAAAAGTGAATTCCCTTTTGTTTTCGGAGGACCAAGGGACTGCTGGGTAAGGAAAAAGGTATATATTTGTGTGGTTTAGAATCTCTTTCTTTTAATTTCGGTGACTGCAGCTTGGATAGCAACGGAGGTGCGTGAACGGGCTTACAGCTGTGAAGTCAATTTCAGCGAAAGTTTAAAAGTGAATTCCCTTTTGTTTTCGGAGGACCAGGGGACTGCTGGGTAAGGAAAAAGGTATATATTTGTGTGGTTTAGAATCTCTTTCTTTTAGTTTCGGTGACTGCAGCTTGGATAGCAACGGAAGTGCGTGAACGGGCTTACAGCTGTGAAGTCAATTTCAGCGTAAGTTTAAAAGTGAATTCCCTTTTGTTTTCGGAGGACCAGGGGACTGCTGAGTAAGGAAAAAGGTATATATTTGTGTGGTGGCTGTACCCGAGACACTACACGTGTAGTGTCTCCCACCCACCCTCCTCCTCTAACCAAAAAAAAAGGACTCTGGTGTGTTGATAAGGTAAGCTTTTTATTTAGGAAGTTCTGTCCGTTGGATTGCTAACCTAACAAGTTTTGACTTTTTGTTTTTTTTTTGGTTTTTCAGTAGATTTGTTGGGAATTTGGAATAGTGGGAATGGAGGGTAAGGCAGTTGTATGTTACTCCTGCAGAATGTGGGAGGTAAGGGTCCCCAAGAGTGTCCCTGCTGACTGCATCTGTGGGAAGTGCACCCAACTCCAGCTCCTCGAGAACCGCGTTAGGGAACTGGAGCTGCAGCTGGATGAACTTCGGTTCATTCGGGAGGCGGAGGAGGTTATTGAGAGGAGTTATGGGGAGGTAGTCACACCTCAGGTAAAAGAAGTAGGTAGATGGGTTACCGTCAGGGGAAGGAGAGGGAACCAGCAGGCAGTGCAGGGATCCCCTGTGGCCGTTTCCCTCAACAACAGGTATACCGTTTTGGATACTGTTGCGGGGGACGACTTACCAGGGGTAAGCAATGGGGTACAGATATCTGGCACAGAGTCTGTCCCTGTTGCTCAGAAGGGAAGGGGGAAGAGGAGCAGAACATTAGTCATTGGGGACTCCATAGTTAGGGGAACAGATAGGAGGTTCTGTGGGAACGAGAGAGACTCACGGTTGGTATGTTGCCTCCCAGGTGCCAGGGTTCGTGATGTCTCGCATCGTGTTTTTGGGATCCTTAATGGGGAGGCGGAGCAGCCCCAAGTCATGGTCCACATAGGCACCAACGACATAGGTAGGAAGAGAGATGGGGATTTAAGACAGAAATTTAGGGAGCTAGGGTGGAAGCTTAGAGCGAGAACAAACAGAGTTGTTATCTCTGGGTTGTTGCCCGTGCCACGTGATAGCGAAGAGAGGAATAGGGAGAGAGAGGAGTTGAACACGTGGCTGCAGGGATGGTGCAGGAGGGAGGGTTTTGGTTTCCTGGATAATTGGGGCTCTTTCTGGGGTAGGTGGGACCTCGACAAACAGGATGGTCTTCACCTGAACCAGAGGGGTACCAATATCCTGGGGGGGAGGTTTGCTAGTGCTCTTCGGGGGGGTTTAAACTAATTCAGCAGGGGAATGGGAACCTAAATTGTAGTGCCAGTGGACAGGATGTTGAGAGTAGTGAGGTCAGGGATATGGTTACAAGGACGCAAGAGGGCACTGGCAAGCAAGAACCTGGTTTAAAGTGTGTCAATTTCAACGCCAGGAGCATCCGGAATAAGGTGGGTGAGCTTGCAGCATGGGTTGGTACCTGGGATCTCGATGTAGTGGCCATTTTGGAGGCATGGGTAGAGCAGGGGCAGGAATGGATGTTGCAGATTCCGGAATTTAGATGTTTCAGTAAGAACAGAGAAGATGGTAAAAGAGGGGGGGGGGGGAGTGTGGCATTGTTAATCAAGGAGAGTATTACAGCGACAGAAAGGACGTTTGAGGACTCGTCTACTGAGGTAGTATGGGCTGAGGTTAGAAACAGGAGAGGTGAGGTTACCCTGTTGGGAGTCTTTTATAGACCTCCGAATAGTTCCAGAGATGTAGAGGAAAGGATAGCGAAGATGATTCTCGACAGGGGCGAGAGTAACAGGGTAGTTGTTATGGGGGACTTTAACTTTCCAAATATCGACTGGAAATACTATAGTTCGAGTACTTTAGATGGGTCAGTTTTTGTCCAGTGTGTGCAGGAGGGTTTTCTGACACAGTATGTAGACAGGCCAACCAGGGGCGTTGCCACATTGGATTTGGTACTGGGAAATGAACCCGGCCAGGTGTTAGATTTAGATGTAGGTGAGCACTTTGGTGATAGTGATCACAATTCGGTTAGGTTTACCTTAGCGATGGGCAGGGACAGGTATATACCGCAGGGCAAGAATTATAACTGGGGGAAAGGAAATTATGATGCGATTAGGCAAGATTTAGGATGCGTAGGATGGGGAAGGAAACTGCAGGGGATGGGAACAATCGAAATGTGGAGCTTATTCAAGGAGCAGCTACTGCGTGTCCTTGATAAGTATGTACCTGTGAGGCAGGGAGGAAGCTGTCGTGCGAGGGAGCCGTGGTTTACTAAAGAAGTTGAAGTGCTTGTCAAGAGGAAGAAGAAGGCTTATGTTAGGATGAGACGTGAAGGCTCAGTTAGGGCGCTTGAGAGCTACAAGCTAGCCAGGAAGGAACTAAAGGGAGAGCTAAGAAGAGCAAGGAGAGGACACGAGAAGTCATTGGTGGATCGGATCAGGGAAAACCCTAAGGCTTTCTATAGGTATATCAGGAATAAAAGAATGACTAGAGTTAGGTTAGGGCCAATCAAGGATAGTAGTGGGAAGTTGTGTGTGGAATCAGAGGAGATAGGGGAAGTGTTAAATGAATATTTTGCGTCAGTATTTACAGTAGAGAAATAAAATTTTGTTGAGAATACTGAGATTCAGGCTACGAGGCTAGATGGGATTGAGGTTCACAAGGAGGAGGTGTTAGCAATTTTGGAAAGTGTGAAAATAGATAAGTCCCCTGGGCCAGATGGGATTTGTCCTAGGATTCTCTGGGAAGCTAGGGAGGAGATTGCAGAGCCTTTGTCCTGGATCTTTAAGTCGTCATTGTCGACAGGAATAGTGCCGGAAGACTGGAGGATTGCAAATGTTGTCCCCTTGTTCAAGAGGGGGAGTAGAGACAGCCCTGGTAATTATAGGCCTGTGAGCCTTACTTCGGTTGTGGGTAAAATGTTGGAAAAGGTTATAAGAGATAGGATTTATAATCATCTTGAAAAGAATAAGTACATTAGAGATAGTCAGCACGGTTTTGTGACGGGTAGGTCGTGCCTCACAAACCTTATTGAGTTTTTCGAGAAGGTGACCAAACAGGTGGATGAGGGTAAAGCAGTGGATGTGGTGTATATGGATTTCAGTAAGGCGTTTGATAAGGTTCCCCACGCAGGGCTATTGCAGAAAATACGGAAGTATGGGGTTGAAGGTGATTTAGAGCTTTGGATCAGAAATTGGCTAGCTGAAAGAAGACAGAGGGTGGTGGTTGATGGCAAATGTTCATCCTGGAGTATAGTTTCTAGTGGTGTACCGCAAGGATCTGTTTTGGGGCCACTGCTGTTTGTCATTTTTATAAATGACCTGGAAGAGGGTGTAGAAGGGTCGGTTAGTAAATTTGCAGATGACACTAAGGTCGGTGGAGTTGTGGATAGTGCCGACGGATGTTGTAGGGTACAGAGAGACATAGATAAGCTGCAGAGCTGGGCTGAGAGATGGCAAATGGAGTTTAATGCAGAGAAATGTGAGGTGATTCACTTTGGAAGGAGTAACAGGAATGCAGAGTACTGGGCTAATGGGAAGATTCTTGGTAGTGTAGATGAACAGAGAGATCTTGGTGTCCAGGTGCATAAATCCCTGAAGGTTGCTAACCAGGTTAATAGGGCTGTTAAGAAGGCATATGGTGTGTTAGCTTTTATTAGTAGGGGGGTCGAGTTTCTGAGCCACGAGGTCATGCTGCAGCTGTACAAAACTCTGGTGAGACCGCACCTGGAGTATTGCGTGCAGTTCTGGTCACCGCATTACAGGAAGGATGTGGAAGCTATGGAAAGGGTGCAGAGGAGATTTACTAGGATGTTGCCTGGTATGGAGGGAAGGTCTTACGAGGAAAGGCTGAGGGACTTGAGGTTGTTTTCGTTGGAGAGAAGGAGGAGGAGAGGTGACTTAATAGAGACATATAACATAATCAGAGGGTTAGATAGGGTGGATAGTGAGCGTCTTTTTCCTCGGATGGTGATGGCAAACACGAGGGGACATAGCTTCAAGTTGAGCGGTTGTAGATATAGGTCAGATGTGAGAGGTAGTTTCTTTACTCAGAGAGTAGTAAGGGCGTGGAACGCCCTGTCTGCAGCAGTAGTAGATTCGCCAACTTTAAGGGCATTTATGTGGTCATTGGATAGACACATGGATGAAAATGGAATAGTGTAGGTAAGATGGTTTCACAGGTCGGCGCAACATCGAGGGCCGAAGGGCCTGTACTGCGCTGTAATGTTCTAAAAAAAAAGAACTATGTGCTAAATATTTCTCAATACGGGGTATTTGGGAAAGATAGGAAACTTGTGAAAGTGGGAGGCATTGCAGTTTTGATTAAAGAGAAGGCTGCAGTGCTGGAGAAAGGGGATGCCCAAGAGGGGTCACGGACAAGTTCTATTCTGCTAGAGCTGAGGAACAACAAACGAGCAATTACATTGTTCAGTGTACTCCATCGGCCGCCAGCTAGTGGGACAGGTGTAGAGGGACAGATTAGTAAGAAGATTACAGAGAGGTGCACGACGTATAGCGTGGCTATCATGGGGGCTTCACTTATCCCGATAAAGTTTGTGATGATGGCAGTGCAAAAGGCTGAAAAGGGCAAGAGTTTCTATGGTGGGTTTAGGAGAATTTTCTGCAATAGTATTTTTCCAATGCAATGGAACATGAGGCATTTCTAGACATGGTTCTTGGGAATGAGGTAGGTCAAATGGATCAAGCCTCAGTAGGGGAATAATTAGAGGACAGCAAACAAAGAACAAAGAACAGTACAGCACAGGAACAGGCCATTCAGCCTTCCAAGCCTGCGCCGATCTTGATCCCTGCCTAAACTAACACTTTCTGCACTTCCGGGGACCATATCCCTCTATTCCCTTCCTATTCATATCTTGGTCGAGATGTCTCTTAAACGTCGCTATCTTATCTGCTTCCACTACCTCCCCAGGCAGTAAGTTGCAAGCACTCACCACCCTCAGTGTAAAAAACTTGCCTCGCCCATCCCCTCTAAACTTTGCCCCTCGTACCTTAAACCGATGTCCCTTAGTAACTGACTCTTCCACCCTGGGAAAAAGCTTCTGTCTATCCACTCTGTCCATGCCGCTCATAAATTTGCAAACCTCTATCATGTCGTCCCTCTACCTCCATCGTTCCAGTGAAAACAATCCGAATTCTTCCAACCTCTCCTCATAGCTAATGCCCTGCAGAGCAGGCTACATCCTGGTAAACCTCCTCTGTACCCTCTCCAAAGCCTCCACGTCCTTCTGGTAGTTTGGCGACCAGAATTGCACGCAACATTGTATCACAAGGTTTAACTTGGCTATTGAAGAGGACACGGAACAAGCCAGAGTAAGAGCGATTAACTGCGGAAACGCCAACTACAATGGAGTAAGAATGGATGTGGCCCAGATAAATAGGAATCAAAAGTGGGCAGGCAAAACAGTAACCGTACAACGTGCTGACTTTAAAGAAGAGATAGTTCCAGCACAGTCAAGGTACTTTCACACGAAGTAAAAAGGTAGCACAAAATGTCCGAAGCTCCAGGGATCATGAAAGGGATAAAGAACTGCAGACCTACTTGTTTGACATCAGTAAAATGTTGGAATCTACAATAAAGGATGAGATAACTGGTCACTTGGGAAATAATGATATGATTGGGCAGAGTCAGCATGGATCTATGACAGAGAAATCTTGTTTGACGGGCTGTTGGAGTTTTTTTGAGGATATTACTTGCAGAATAGATAACGCTGAACCCGTGGATGTTGTACATTTGAATTTTCAGAAGGTTTCGGATAAGTCCCACACAGGAGGTGTGTGGGACAATGTTGGAACTCATGGAATTGGGGTTGGGTGGGGGGAGGAGGTAATATACTGCTATGGATTGCGAATTGGTAAACAGACAGAAAGCAGAGAATAGGAATAAATATTAATTCTAAGAATGGCAATCCATTACAAGTGGAATATCACAAGGATGACTGCTTGGGCCATAGCTGTTCTCAATCTTAAATAATTGATTTGGATCTGGGGACCAAATGTAATATTTCCAGACTTGCTAATGACACAAAATTAGGTTGTAATGTAATTTGTGAGCAGCATGCAAGGAGGTTTCAAAAGGACTTGAATAGTCTAAGTGAATGGGCGAAAATATGGCACTTGAGATGTAATGTGAATATGTGCGAAGTTACACACTTTATTCTGGAAAAATAAAACGGAAAGAGCATTTCTTAAATTGTGAGAGTTTGAAGAGTGTTGATGTCCAAAGGTATCCTTGTTCATGCGGTACAAAGCTACCATGAAGGTGCAGCAAGCAATTAGGATGCTAAATTGTATGGTGGCCATCATCGTAAGGGGTTTTCAGAGCAGAAGTAAAGAAGTCTTGCTTCAATTGTATAGAATATGGTTAGACCGCACCTGCAGTATTGTGCACAGTTTTGGTCTCCTCATTGAAGGATTGATCTACTTGCCACAGAGAGAGTGTAACGGAGGTTGGCCAGACTAATCCCTGGGATGGCAGGATTGACTTTTGAAGATTGATTGACTAAACTGAGCATACATTGTCAGCAGTTTCGAAGAATGTGTGGTGATCTTATTGCAAATTACAGTTGTGACTGGGTGGGTGTAGATTGCAGGTTTTTCCTGGCTGGTGAGTATGGACCTAGCGGACATAGTGTCAAAATAATGGGTAGGCAATTTAAAACTGACATGAGGAGGAATTTCGTTACTCAGAGGGTGGCGAGCATTTGAATTCTCTAACCCAGAGGCATGTGAAATCTCATTCATTGAGCATGATCAAGTCAGAAATCGATAGCTATCTAGAAACTAATGGAATCAAGAGATATGGTGATAAAGTGGGAAAATGGCGTTGAGGTAAATTATCTTTCATGTTCGAATTGGATGGTGGAGCAGGGTCGCTGTGCTGATGCTCTACTCCAGCTACTATGTTCCTTCTTTCAGGCTATCCTTCACTCACAGTGAAGGTGGTGGCGTAGCGGTATTAGCACTGGGCTGGTAACCCAGAGACCCAGGGTATTTCTCTGTGGACATGGGTTTGAATCCCATCACAGCAGAATGTGGAGTTTGGATTTAATTAATAAATCTGGAATTAAAGGCTAGTCTAATGATGGCCTTGAAACAATTGTCAATTGTTGTAAAAACCCATCTGGTTCACTAATGCCCTTTAAGGAAGGAAATCTTCTTCCCTTTCCTGGTCTGGCTGACATGTGACTCCAGACCCACAGCAATGAGGTTCACTTTTACATGCCCTCTGTGGCTAGCTAGCCACTCAGTTGCACCTAACTGCTACGAAGTCAATAAAAAGGAATTAAACTGGACGGACCACCCGGCATCGACCTGGGCACCGGAAATTACAACGGCAAACCCAGCCATGTCGACCTACAAAGTCCTCCTTCCCAGCATCTGGGGGCTTGTGCCAACGTTGGGAGAACTGTCCCACGGACTAGTCAAGCAACAGCCTGACATAGTCATACTCACTGAATCATACCTTACAAACAATGTCCCAGACACAGCAATCACGATCCCTGGGTATGTCCTGTCCCACCGGCAGCACAGACCCAGCAGAGGTGGTGGCACAGTGGTATACAGTTGAGAGGTAGTTGCCCTGGGAGTAAGCAACATCGACTCCAGACCCCATGACGTCTCATGGCATCAGGTCAAACATGGGCAAGGTAACCTCCTACCGATTACCACCTACCATCCTCACTCTGCTGATGACTCATACTCCACCTTGTTGAACACCACTGGGAGGAAGCACTGAGAGTGGCAAGGGCATAAAATGTAGTCTGGGTGGGGGACTTCAAAGTCCATCACCAACAGTCGCTCGGTAGCACCACGACTGACTGAGCTGGCCGAGTCTAAAGGACATAGGTCTGTGGCAGGTGGTGGGGGGACCAACAGGAGGGAAAAACATACTTGAACTCGTCCTCACCAATCTGCCTGCTGCAGGTGCTTCTTCCGTTACTGTATTGGTAGGGTTGACCACCGCACAGTCGTTGTGGAGACAAAGTTTCGCCTTCACATTGAGGATACCGTCCATCGTGTTGTGTGGCACTATCACCATGTTAAATGGGATAGATTTCGAACCGATCTAGCAATGCAAAACTGGACATCCAAGAGGCGCTGTGGGCCATCAGCAGCAACAGAATTGTACTCAACCACAATCTGTAACCTCATGGCCTGGCATATCCCCCACTGTACCATTACCATCAAGCCAGGAGGCTAACCCTGGTTCAATGAAGAGTGCAGGAGGGCATGCCAGAAGCAGCACCAGTAATAACTCAAAATGAGGTTTCAACCTGGTGCAGCTACAACACAGGACTACCTGCGTGCCTAACTGCATAAGCAACATGTGATAGACATAGCTAAGCGATCCCATAACCAGCGGATCATATATAAGCTCTGCAGTCCTGTCACATCCAGCCGTGAATGGTGCTGGACAATTAAACAACTAACTGGAGGAGGTGGGTCCACAAATGTCCCCATCCTCAATGATGGGGGAGCCCAGCACATCAGTGCAAAAGATAAAGCTTAAGCATTTGCAACAATCTTCAGCCGGAGGTGCCAAGTTGATGATCCATCTCTGCCTCATCCTGAAGACCCCAGCATCAAAGATTCCAGACTTCAGCCAATTCGATTCACTCCACATGATATCAAGAAACGACCGAAGGCACTGGATACTGCAAAAGCTATGGGCCCTGACAATATTCCTGCAACAGTACTGAAGACCTGTGCTCCAGAGCGTGCCGCACCCCTAGCCAAGCTGTTCCAGTACAGCTACAACACTGGTATCTACACTGCCATGTGGAAAATTGCCCAAGTATGTCCTGTACACAAAAAACAGGACAAATCCAACCCGGCCAATTACCGCCCCATCAGCCTACTCTCTCACATCAGTAAAGTGATGGAAGGTGTCATCAACAGTGCCATCAAGCAGCACCTGCTTAACAATAACCTGCCCAGTGACGCTCAGTTTGGGTCCCGCAAGTGTCACTCAGCTCTTGACCTCATTGCAGCCTTGGTTTAAACAAAGACAAAAAGCTAAACTCAAGAGGTGAGGTGAGAGTGACTGCCCGTGACATCACGGCAGCATTTGAATGAGTACGGCATCAAGGAACCCCAGCAAAACTGAGGTGAATGGGAATCAGGAGAAAAACCCTCCGCTGGCTGGAGTCATACCTAGTGCAAAGGAAGATGGTTGTTGTTGTTGGAGGTCAATCATCTGAGCTCCAGGACATCACTGCAGGAGTTCCTCAGGGTAGTGTCCTAGGCGCAACCATCTTCAGCAACTTCATCAATGTCCTTCCTTCAATCATTAGGTCAGATGTGGGGAGGTTCAAGGATGATTGTGCAATATTCAGCACCACTCGCGACTCCTCAGATACTGAAGCAGTCCGTGTAGAAATGCACAGGACAATATCCAGGCTTGGACTGATAAGTAGCAAGTAACATTCGCACCACACAAGTGCCAGGCAATGGACAGCTACAACAAGAGAGAATCTAACCATCTCCCCTTGACATTCAACAGCATTACCATGGCTGAATCCCCCACGATCAACATCCTAGGGGTTACCATCGACAAGAAACTGAACTGGAGTAACGGTATAAATACCGTGGCTGCAAGAGCAGGTCGAGGCGAGGAATCCTGAGGCGAGGAACTCACTTCCTGACTCCCCAAAGCCTGTCCACCATCTACAAGGCACAAGTCGGGAGTGTGATGCCATACTTTACACTTGCCTTGATGGCTGCAGCTCCAACAACACTCAAGAAGCTCGACAGCATGCAGGACAAAGCAGCTCACTTGATTGGCACCCCATCTACAAACATTCACTCCCTTCACCACTGACGCACAGTGGCAGCAGTGTGTACCATCTACAAGATGCACTGCAGCAATGCACCAAGGCTCCTTAGACAGCACCTTCCAATCCCGTGACCTCTACCAACTAGAAGGACAAGGGCAGCAAACGCATGGGAACACCACCACCTGCAAGTTCCCCTCCAAGTCACACACCATCCTGACTTGGAACCAAATTGCCGTGCTATCACTGTCGCTGGGTCAAACTCCTGGCACTCCTTTCCCAGCAGAACTGTGGGTATACCTACCCCAAATGGACTGCAGCGGTTCAAGAAGGCAGCTCACCACCACCTTCTCAAGGGCAATTAGGGAGGGGCAATAAATGCGGCCTGGCCAGCGTCGCCCACATTCCATGAATGAATAAACAAAAACACTCCTTTATGCACCTTTTTCCGCTTTTCTATTCCGATAACGTTGCATCCAATAGAAATCGCGGTTGGATATGGCATTGTTTCAGAGCCTTCAGCAAAGCCGATGGTTGTTGGAGCAAATTACTCTTTCTACCGCTTCAGCTATTTAGCATGCATGCAGCCCTGTGTTGCATATTCACTAGATTGGCACCAAATTGTTAGGTATGGGTGGTGCTACTCCTCCTTTGCTCTCCTGTATTCGTGATTGATGCATTGAACAGAGTTTATACTCCGGCTTGATGGTCACAGCAGAGTCAGGTATATTCCAGTCCATGCGATCACAGGTTGTTGTTTGGTCCAATTCCGCTGCTGTCGATGGCGCACAGTGCTTCATGGTTATTCAGTTTTAAGCTGGAAGATTTGTTCTGAATCCATTACATTTGGCACATTGGTAGTGCCACACAACTCGATAGAGAGAATCAACAATGTGTATACGGGATTTCGTCTCCACAATGAATGTGTGATGCTGACTCCTACCAATACTCTCATGAACAGATGCATCAGCGACAGGTGGATTTTTGAGGCCGAGGTCAAGTTGTTTTTTTCCCCTCTTGTTGATTCTTTCACTACCTGACACATGTTCAGCTTCTCAGATGAGTGCTTGATCAGTCAGTCAATATTGGTGCTTCTGAGCTATTATTGATCCATTCAGAGTACTGAATACCTGCTATCCTATATGGTTATTACAAGAGGTGTTGAACATGGAGGAGTACTGATTAATCAGTTGAATATAATTGGCTGCGATTTCCTGCCCCACTGTCAAGAGCTGAAAAGGAATTTGGATTTGTATCACTCGCTAAGTTTGAATCGAAACATTGCGATGCGTCGAAGCCAAGATCATATTTGTTGATCCCAGCGGCATCATCTAAAAGCAAACCATCAGTTTTCACCGGCATTCTTATGATAGCTAGCCGAACCATTCCATTTATCTTTCACATTTCTCTACGTTATGATATAAATCATTCAGCATCTGTAGTTATACTCGTAAGGGATCAGAATTTGCAGGAACTCAGCTTCATGTAGGACGACTTGCACTCCAAATTCTCGGTACTGCCCATCGAAGTCAGGACCTCATGTTTGCAAAGTATATGTCCCACTGCTGAGCCACATCTCCGACGAGGCCGCAGTTTTATTTGCCAGTAAAGAATAATGCATTCCCCTGTGATTCTGTAACTTCAAAATTTGAGCAACAGTCATATGAGTTAAAATTCGCCTCTAAAGTGATACTAATGTCTCATTTTGTACATAACTCGTGCTTAAAACATAATTTATGAACTTGTTTTTTTTATACCTTTCCAAGTACAGTCTTGGTAAAATAGCTGTAGTGCCCTGCCCAGACCACCCCGGTTGTAAGCATGTTGATGATTTGTCTTAACTCAAAAAAAATCAAGAATTATATCTACCACGTTATTGATAAAGGACAAAAACGTCTACCACGGAATTTCATGATGGGATTGTTAATGTAAAAAGTCATACTGTAGCTGTTGTGTGACACACATCTGGAAAGCTGCCGCATTATCATTAAAAGCGAGTGCCATTGACCACATCAACGGATCTTGTGGACAAAATCCACTAGGAATGATGAAATAAGCCAAAACACAGGATACAATTTACCTAATTCTCATTACTGAATGGGTGAGAGATTAACTTTTACTCAATTTATTTTAGTTTTAATAACCCAGTGTTTGAAATGCAAATATTAAAAATGAAAATGCATAGAACCAATACTTATTGTATCTAATCTGGACGTTAATTTGCATTATGCACACTGTTCACTGTTTATTTTTCTTTCCATATATATGGAGTGGGTGGGGGGGGGGGCGGGGCACAGCGGTGAATAATCACCACTGGCCAACATATTATAAACCATAATGTTCCACAGTAATGAATTAAAACACCCTGGCATATTAATCAGACGTCACAGTCTAAATTAGTGAACCTAATAGTTTCTGTTCCTTGAATGAAGTATTCCTTTGATTCCAAAGGGCTGGTGTTCTGTTTCCTGGGAGTGAATCGAAAGCTGTTATCTCTAGAAACTTCGGTTAATGTCAAAACCATATTGAAGACAATAAACAGTGTAGCGTCATTAATGCAACTTTTTCCCAACAAACGTAGATCATTTCAAACAAGCTATAATTGCTGTCGAAGTAATGTTGATTGATTTTCAAAAGCAAGCCTTTGCCCCATTACTTGCCAATGGATTGCTTCACAGTAGCAGACAAGTAACATTGCAGAGAGAAAACCATTTATGAGCTAAAATTTTTTAAAAAGGATACATATCAAACCACATGTGCACAGGAATAGACAGGATGTTCCGTGATTCTTTTCCCAGAGAATGTCGAGCCTCTGGAATACATTGCCAGCTGATGTGGTGGGTGCTGAATTTCTCTGCGGCTTCAAGAGGGAGCTCGATCACTTCCTGACTGTGAGAAACACTACGTCATATCGAAGGCAAGTTTCCGTATCGGTAAGACTTGGTCCATGTAATCTCCTGGACAGGTTTTCGACTGCCTGCACAGCAGGGCATTGGAGAGGAAATTTACTGAGCTTTTCCCCCACATTGGTCCAGGGTTTTTACGTTTTTGGCCACTCCTAGTAGATGTAGATGCCAGTCAGGGAGAGGGAAGAAGTGTTTAGCCATGATGATCCAGCTATCTCGGTGTGGGACAGCCTTGATGGGCCAGCTAGTCTTCCTGCGTCATTTCCATAAGTTTATAAGGTAGGAATTTCCCTCGATGTCTACTCAAATTGTACAGGAACCTGAATGCAACAAATGCTTCAAGTACCTCCTTCCTCAATGTTGTGACGCAGAAGTCAATAGCAGAGGATATAAAACAGACAAAAGTTGGTTCTGCTCTCTGTTCGCACCATGTCTGGGTTCCTGACCTGTCTGCAAATGTAAGAGTAATGTGGGCGGTTCATTCTCTCGCTTGTTGATTTATCTTGTCTACCTTAGGCACCCTAGCAGAGTTTGGGAATTCTCTGACACAGGACCAGTCATGTAGATTTCCCAATTGCACTACTAATTGCCGTTCCCATTAGCAAGTGGTATTTTCTTTTTAATCTATTAATTTTTTCTGCTTCAATAATATGTTTGATATTTTCGGGTGGGTCGGGCGTGAAAACAAATCGGGCCCGGGTCGGGCTCGGGTCGGGTTTAAATTTTATACCCGAGCCAGACATCATCCCTCAGTTTCCTTGGATGCATCTCATCCGGCCCTGGTGCTTTATCCACATTAATTACAGGCAGCCTATCTAATACACCGTCTTCATCAACCTTAAACCCCTCTCGTGTCTTACTTACCTCTGCTTTCAACATTGCCTGGATTGCATCTTCTTCCTTGGTAAAGACAGATGCAAAGCATTCACTTAATACCTCAGCTGTTCCCTCTGCCTCCATATGTAAATTCCCTTTCAGGTCCCTAATCAGCCCCTCTCCTCCTTTTACAATATTTTAATATTTATATGCTTGTAGAAAACTTTGGGGCTTCCTTTATTGCTAGCTTCCAGTCTCTGTTTAAGCTCTCTCTTTGCTTCCCTTATTGGCTTTTTTTTTCATTTTTCCTCTGAACCTTCTGTAATCAGCATGGTTCTCAGCAGTACTTTCTACCTGGCATCTGTCATAAGCACACTTTTTCTTCCTTATCTTAATTTATACCTTTTTGTCATCCCGGGAGCTTTGGGTTTGTTTGCCTTACTTTTCCCTTCCGAGGGAAGGTATCGTGACTGTTCCCGCAATATCCCTTCTTTGAAGGTAGCCCTGTATTCATCTATCAGTTTTTCTGCCAGCTATTGACTCCAATTTATTCGCCCCAGCTCCATTCTTACCCCACTGAAGTTGACCTTCCCCCAGTAAATTATTCTTACCCTTGATTGCTCCTTGTCCTTTTCTTTGGTCAGCCTAAATCTTATGATGCAATTATCACTATCCCCTAAAAGCTCTCCTACTGATACCTGATCCACATGGCCCACTTCATTGTGATATTCAAATCAAATAACTTTGGATACCCAATTGCGTTAAATGTTGGCACGTCCACGAATTAATCACAGTCCAGTAACACTTATGGATTTGGAGAGTTGTGGAGTAATGACTGCAAAGATACACGATGGGCCGAATGGACTCCTCCTGCGCTGCAACAATTCTGTGATTCGCTGAATGATGAATACTGTGAACGTCTTTGAACTTCTTACGTAGGAAGGAGGGATTAATCATAAGCCAAATAACGTGGTTTTGAAGTGGGGCATGGGTGTGGGACAGCCATGTGATTGAATGGGGAGCCAGTTTCGGACAGACCTGGTACCGCATCGGATCGATTATATCTGCCACACGATTTTCACAATTCCACACCAACAAAATATAGCAGTGACGCTGCAAATATTATTCAATACCCATCTTTTGCGTCATACAGAAACTACTGTGTTCGTCACAGAAGAGAACCGGTTTTCGAGACCCATTGACTAACACGCTGAGACCTCGGCTGGATAGACAGTCTTTTAGCCATGAAGGAAGGCACTGCTTTCCTTCTGCTCGTACAAATGTTTATTCGCATATAGGCGTCTGACTCAAGGTCCTGATGAATGAGCGGTGAAAGTGCATTGAAAACCTTTAGTAATTCTTCTTGGATATTTCATTTGGGAGCACACTCGCTCCTCTGTTGGACACATTGCAAATATTGTCAGTTTGCCTCCTAATAGAACTGTTCACTTATTTAGCATCAAGTCGCTGGTTAGAACCATAGAACCATAGAAATATTCCAGCACAGAAGGAGGCTATTCAGCCCATTATGTCCCTGCCTCCTGAAAAACTAGCTGTGCAACCAAATTCCACCTTCCAGCACCTGGTCCATAGCTTTGCAGGTTACTTCAGGTGCATGTCCAGGTACGTTTTAGAAGAATTCAGGGATTCTTCCTCCACCACCATTCCTGTAAGTGGCACCTACCACCCTCTGGGTGAAACTATTTTCCTCATCGGGAGTATTGTGTGCCGTTTTGGTCCCGTTATTTGAGGAAGGATGTTCTTGCTATGGAGGGAGTGTCGCGAAGTTTCACCAGACTGATTCCTGGGATGGCAGGACTGACGTATGAAGAGCGATTGGGTCGATTAGGATTGTATTCGCTAGAGTTTAGAAGATTGAGAGGGGATCTCATAGAAACTTACAAAATTCGAACAGGATTGGACAGATTAGATGCTGGAAGGATGTTCCCGATGCTGGGGCAGTCCGGGACTCGGGGTCGCAGTCTAAAGATAAGGGGTAAGCCATTTAGGACTGAGATGAGGAGGGATTTCTTCACCCAGAGATTGGTGAACCCGTGGAATTCTCTACCACAGAAAGCAGTTGAGGCCAAACCATTAAATATATTCAAGAAAGAGTTCGGTATACTTCTTCGGGCTAAAGGGATCAAGGGATACAGTGAGAAGGAAAAGAGAGGCTTTTAGCAAATACAAGGAGAGCAAATCAATGAGTGGAATACAGAATCTGTACGATGGAGCTTAAGAAAGCAATTATGAGAGCAAAGAGGGGATATGAGAAAGCTCTGGCTGGTAATGGTAGGGAAAATCCCAAGATATTCTGTAAGTATATCAATGGGAAGAGGATAACCAGGGAAAGAGTAGGACCCATTAGGGACCAAGGGTGAAATGTGTGGGTGGAGCCAGAGGGCATTGGTAGGGTGTTGAACGAATACTTCACATCTGTGTTCACCCAAGAGAATGTAGATGCAGGTATGGAACTGAGAGAGATAGACTGTGAGGTTCGTGAGCAAATTGTCATAGGGAGTGACAAGGTATTAGAGGTTTTGGAAGGCTTAAAAGTGGACAAATCTCCAGGTCTGGACGATCTGTGTCCCAGGATGCTGTGGGGGGCGAGGGTGGAGATTGCAGCCGCTCTGACCCAAATTTCTAATTCCTCTCCGGCCACGGGGGAGGTGCCAGAGGACTGGAGAACAGCTAATGTGGTCCCACTATTTCAGAAAGATTGTAGAGATAAGCCAGTGAACTGCATACCAGTGAGTCTCACGTCAGTGGGAGGGAAAATATTGGAGAAAATTCTGAAGGGGAGAATCTATCTCCACTTGGAGAGGCAAAATTTGATGAGGAATAGTCAGCATGACTTTGTCAGAGGGAGGTCATGCCTAACAAATTTGATTGAATTTTTTGGAGCATGTGACCAGGTGTCCAGATGAGGGTAGTGCAGTTGATGTAGTTTACATGGATTTCAGCAAAGCCTTTGACAAGGTCCCACATGGGAGACTTATCCAGAAAGCAAATGCACATGGGATACAAGGTAATTTGATAAGGTGGATTCAAAATTGGCTTAGCTGTAGGCGACAGAGAGTGATGACAGACGGCTGTTTTATTGACTGGAAGCCAGTGTCCAGTGGTGTACCACAGGGATCTGTGCTGGGTCCCCTATTGTTTGTCATTTATATAAACAACATAGATGACTATGTCGGGGGCAGGATCAGTAGGTTCGCGGATGTCACAAAGATTGGCCGAGTGGTTAACATTGAGTTGGAGTGTCTTAGGTTACAGGAAGATATAGATGGGATGGTCAAATGGGCAGAAAAGTGGCAGATGGAATTTAACGCTGAAAAGTGTGAGGTGATAAACTTTGGAAGGAGTAATGTGACACGGAAGTATTCAATGAATGGCCTGACACTGGGAAGTTCCGAGGAACAAAGGGACCTTGGCGTGTTTGTCCATGGATCTGTGACGGCAGAAGGGCAGATTAACAGGGTGGTGAAAAGGGCATATGGGATACTTGCATTTATCAATCGAGGCATAGATTACAAAAGCAGGGAGGTCATGTTGGAGTTGTACAGAACTTTGGTAAGGCCACAGCTGGAGTACTGTATGCAGTTTTGGTAGCCACATTATAGGAAGGATGTGATTGCATTGGAGGGGGTGCAGAGACGATTCACAAAGATGTTACCTGGGATGGAACATTTAAGGTATGAAGAGAGGTTGGGTAGGCTTGGGTTGTTTTCGCTGGAGCAGAGAAGACTGAGGGGTGACCTGATCGAGGTGTAGAAGATTATGATGGGCATGGACAGGGTGGATAGGGAGAAGCTGTTCCCCTTAGTTGAAGGGTCAGTTACGAGACGTCACAAGTTTAAGGTGAGGGGCGGGAGGTTTAAGGGGGATTTGAGGAAGAACTCTTTTACCCAGAGGGTGGTGACGGTCTGGAATGCCTTGTCTGGGAGGGTGCTAGAGGCGGGTTGCCTCACATCCTTTAAAACGTACCTGGATGAGCACTTGCCACGTCATAACATTCAAGACTATGGGCCAAGTGCTGGTAAATGGGATTAAGTAGGCTCGTCAGGTGTCTTTAATGCATCGTTGCAGACTCGATGGGCTGAAGGGCCTCTTCTGCACTGTATTATTCTGTGATTCTGTGAGAAAGCGGGAACAGGGTTTTGGTTTCAATGATCAGCCATGACCGTAATGAATGGCAGTGCAGGCTCAAAGGGCCGAGTGCGGTACACCTGCTCCTATTTTTCTATGTTTCTCATGTCCCCTCTAATCCATCTACCGATCACCTTCACTCTGTGCCCGCTGGTAATTGATGTCTGTGCTAGAGGAATCAGGTCCTTCCTGTCTACTCTATCTGGGTCCCTCATAATTTTGTACCCCTCAATTTCGTCACCAATCATGTTCTTGGACGATGGTGGATCGGCTTGTTGGCAACCTGTCCCTGTTTGAAGGCGTTATGATAGCTTCCTTACGTTTTGCCAACATAGCACATTCCCCCCTCTCTTATTTTACATGTTCTGTCCAGCAGAGAGCATTCTTTCTATATTCAGCTCAAGGCACGAGGAAAGCTGGGGAGTGTGACAGAAATATCGGAAACAGCAGGAGGAATAGGCCATTCTGCCCCTCGAGCCTGCACCGCCATTCAACAGGATGATGGCTGATCATCCAAACTCAATACCCTGTTCCCGCTTTCTCCCCATATCCCTTGATCCCTTTAGCCTGAAGAAGTATATCGAGCTCTTTCTTGAATATATTTAATGATTTGGCCTCAACTGCTTTCTCCAAATATCCCTATATCACCTTCGGTCTTTAATATCTAGAAATCTATTGATCTCTCTTCTGAACATGTTCAATAACTGACCCTCTGCACGCCACTTTGGTTGAGAATTCCAAAGATTCACCACTCCCTGAGTTAATACATTCCCCTTCATTTCGTTCCTCAATGGCCTACCTCGTATTCCGAGGCAGTGTCTCATGGTCTTAGACCCCCTACTCAGGTGATCTGTCCACAAGGTTAAAACAGAGACCTAGATTCCAGGGGGTGGTGGGAAAAGTTTGTTACTACAATTTAAGTGAAAGTACTTTTGTGATGTCGTTGCATATAACAGAATTTAAAGTAACAACCATAATAATAATTCCTAAGGAAGATAGATTCTCGCTGCATGGGGAAATGTTTAACACCGAGGTTATAGCTGTTCTGTTTCTACTTTCAAGAATCAATTCTGCTGAACTAAAAGATAAAACATATTTTTGTTTGTTCTTCATTTTCTGGCTGTAAATGTGTGAAAAGCTATTCGGGGAAAAATTGCTAGGAACTGAAAAGCGAATGGCTTTTCGTGATCTTATTTCCGGGATTAAGTTGGCTGTCTTCAAGGATGGTGCTTTCTGCTCTTCTTCAAAGAATGCTATGCGTTATTCTTCACTGACAGAGAGGACTGAAGGACCAACACTTGTTTGGATTCCTGCCCTGTGCCAAAGTGGTCGACTGCATGAATATCTATGGTAAAGGATCGCCAAAAGTGCAGCACACCCTCCGTAATGCAATGAAGTTTCAGAGTCAATAATTTTCCTCAGGATGTGGAATTGGTCTGGAACAGAGAAGCAGCTAACTCAGTGGAAAAACACGAAGACTAACAAAGAAGCAGATCTGACACTTGAGCACCTGCTTTTCCTTGTACGATGCGGGCGTATATTTTAGATTTAGAGATACAGCACTGAAACAGGCCCTTCGGCCCACCGAGTCTGTGCCGACCCACCGAGTCTGTGCCGACCATTAACCACCCATTTATACTAATTCTACACTAATCCCATATTCCTACCACATCCGCACCTGTCCCTAAATTACCCTCCCACCTACATATACTAGGGGCAATTCATAATGGCCAATTTACCTATCAACCCACAAGTGGGTTGTGGGAGGAAACCGGAGCACCCGGAGGAAACCCACGTAGACACAGGGAGAACTTACAAACTCCACACAGGCAGTACCCAGAATTGAACCCGGGTCACTGGAGCTGTGAGGCTGCGGTGCTAACCACTGCGCCACTGTGCCGCCCAGTAATTTGCAATGTACAGTGAATTAAACTAAAGGCGACACAGCACTGGGTTGGAACAGAAGAAAGGGTTGTGCATCAAGGCTGCGGGGCTAAATTGCAGGCTGCTGGAGAGATTGCAGGAAAGAAGGACAGCTCTGTTTGAAGGATCAGCTTGCTCGAGCACCGGGATGGGGACAGAATGTTGGCAGTGAAAAGGACGAGAGGCGTGGACCTACACAAGAGTTTCCATGTTCCTGAGAGACTGAACGTATGAAGTTGAGGGAATTTTGCATTCATCAGTGAAGGTTTATGGAAGGAGACTCAGGAGAATTCCTGGTAGCCACTTGTGAGGCAAGGAAAAGGACTGGGCTCGTGAAAGTTATGAAGCCCAGGACAGTCTGGTTCGCAGTCCCTGGATGAAATGAGGAGTTAGAAGTGCTCTGTGTCTCTCAAAACTCAATCATCAGCCTAAAGACCCACAATAACTATAGGTTCAATCCCAGTATTCATGACCCATCATGGTCTTATAAAACACACGCAGACTAGGCTGAAGTTGATCAATGGATTTCGTCTCAAAGAACAGCTAGTAACTCCTGATAGGGAAGTTTATGATACATATTTCTTTCAGTTGTAGATACGGTGCTTGTCAAATTACACCGAGCCAAATATTGTCAGCAGGTTAATTGATACTGTCAAGCTGAAATGGGTAAATGATGAGAAATGATATTGCTAGTTTTGTTTAATTGTTTGGGGAAAATAGTGTCTCTTGCTCAGGTTCCTTAAGATATCCGACCAGACTGGCACTGTTCGTGCATCCTCCCCGTTGCTTTTATATTTTATTGATTCTCCTGAATGTACGAACTCTTGTATTTTGGAACTGCAGATAACAGTCGACATATTTGATGTGAGATGAGAAGTGGAACAGAATGGATATGGCGATCGGTAGCTGGGTGATGACTGAGTAGAGCGTGAACAGAACCAGGAGAGGAGAGGTAGTGGAGTATGTGGGATTTTAGGTAGAACGATATGCGTGATGACTGGGAGAATGAGAAGTGTGAGAAAACATGAGGAATGGGGCGTGAGAAAGAAAGATAGAAAGGGAGTTTGAAAGGGGAGGGAGAATGGAAACTGGGAGAAGGAGGGGTAGAAATAAATGGAAGAGGAGAGGTAAAAGGGAACAAGAGAAAGGTGAACGAGAAAAGCACCAGTGGGCGAGAGGTGGATTGGAACGTGAGAGTATACAAGTGGAATGGAACTAGATCGATGAAAGTTAGTTAGAGACCAAAAGGAGCTGGAGTTGAAGGAGACATTAGACAAGAGGGAAAGCGGGAGATATGTGAAGAGAGCGATTTTTGCCTTAAGGTTGGCACGTAAATGGCTGGGGAGCAATATTGAATGAATGGTACTTTCGAATAACTAGGATGCTCACAGTGCAGCGTCAATTAAAAAAAAATCTGCCAATGGAAAGCAAGATAAAGGTGTGCAAAGGAAACCCTTGCGAGCCCGAATACGGGAACCAGAAGTTCGACATGACCCGGCCTGAACACAATACGTGTCGTCGGATAGTGGGCCATTAGCCATGTTCGGATGTAAAGGCCTGCTACCCGACCCGACCCGACCCGACACGACACTGACTGGCTCCAACGACACGTGCCGTACTCGGGCCGGGAACATATCGGGCTTCCAGCTCCGGCATTCAAACTGGGCTCGGGTTTCCTTTGCACACCTTTAAAGCTAGATTTCATTTCGAGGAGTTTGCAATATCAATCAATACAAATCCCCTCGAAAACACATTGCATCTTCCTCACAACTCACATTCCCACCCAGTTTTATGTCCTTGCCAAATAGATTTGAAAATACAGAGAAACATTGCTGGAAGAATCAAAAACCAGAAGACACCAATTTCAGGTAATCGGCAAAAGAAACAATGCAGCCACTTGTGGGAACGGTGCACAGGTCCCCAACAACAATCACAAGGTAGGATGAAGTATAAAGGAAGAAATAACGGATGTTTGTCAGAAATGTACGGCGATAAAGATGGGGTCAATTTTCCAAAATTCCTAGATTCGAGGAAGATTCCATTAGATTGGAAAATAGCGAATGTAACTCCTTTATTCAAAAAAAAAGGAGGGAGACAGAATGCAGGAAACTACAGGCCAGTTAGATTAACATCTGTCATAGAGAAGATGTTAGAAGCTATTTTTAAAGTCGTTATAGCAGGGTACTTAGAAAAGTTCAAGGTAATCAGGCAAAGTCAACAAGATTTTGTGAAAGAGAAAACATGTTCAACCAATTTACTAGTGTTCTTTGAGGAAGTAAACTGTGCTGTGGATAAAAGGGAAACTGTGGATGTATTATACTTAAATTTCCAGAAGGCATTTGCCAAGGTGCCACATCCAAGATAAATGCTAATAATAATGGTGTAAGGGGTAAGATATTAACATGGATACAAGACTGGCGAGCTAAGAGGATCCCACTCGCATCTATTAGAATCTGATGTATGCAGATTAAACAGTGGCTTTCAAAACTGGATTGGATCATTGTCAAAATGAAAAAAAGAATGCAGAGCCACGAGTTAAAAAAAAACACGGGAAAGCAGTGACTAAATTTCTCTGGTAGACATGATTGATTGAATGACCTCATGTGCCAGAAACATTCCAATGTTATTTGATTTTATGAGAGAAGTGTTATTGTAAAGCAGCCAACCCAATTCAGCTTCCAATGTAATCTCTTCCCACTCAGGTATGGCGTCACTAATGGGGAGGTCTAATTGCATTGGGGTAAAAACAGCCCAAGTCAATGATGTGGTTCCTTTCGTCCTAAACGGCAGAAATATCCACGGTGCATTCAGAGTTACGAATCTCACCGCTAAGTCGTGGACGTTGTATTTGCACACATCATGACTTCCGAGAGAATCCGAGCAGTTAATGCCAGCGAATGTCTCATTTAGTTGTTAGGGGGATTGGAAGGTCTGGATATTGTATAAGTCTGAGCTTTTACATTCCATTATTGTCGGTATTAATTTGAGAGATAATATTTTTTGAGGGACAGTTTTAGTTTAAAACGCTGTTTTAGTTTAGGTTCTATATTATCATGATGAACTGTGTCCTCTGTGAGACTGCTTTAGTTTGATGGGCTGCATTAGTTTGAGCCAATATATTAGATTTCTATAATTAAACAGAAGCAGAATATTGCAGATGCTGTAAATCTGAAATACAAGCAAGAAATTCTGGAAGTACTCAACGGGTCTGGCAGCATCTGTGGAGAGAGAAGCAGAGTTACACTTTCAGGTCAGTGAACCTTCATCAGAACAATGTCCCAGACATTGGCATCACCATTCCCAGGTATGTCCTTTCCCACCGCAAAGACAGGTCCGCCAGTGATGGCAGCACAGTGGTACACAATCGGGAGGGAGCTGCCCTGGGAGTCCTGAAAATCGCCTCCGAGCCCCATGAAGTCTCATGGCATCAGATCAAACATGGGAAAGGAAACCTCCTGCCGATTACCATCCACCGCCCTCCTTCAGCTGATGAATCAGTACTCCTCCAAGTTGAACACCATTTGGAGGAAATACTGAGGGCGGCAAGAGCGCAGAATGTACTCTGGGAAAGGAAATTAAATGCCCACCACCAGGAGTGGCTCGGTAGCACCACTACTGACCGAGCTGGCCGAGTCATAAAGGACATAGCTGCCAGACTGGTACTGCGGAAGGTGGTGAGGGAAGCACTAAGAAGGAAAAGCTTTCTTGACCTTGTCCTCACCAATCTTCCTGCCGCAAATTAATCTGTCCATGACAGCATTGGTAGGATTGACCTCCGCACAGTGTTTGTGGAGACGCAGTCCCACCTTTACATTGAGGATACCCTCCATCGTGTTGTGTGGCACTATCACTGTGCTAAATGGGATAGATTTCGAATAGATCTAACAATGCAAACTTGGGCATCCATGAGGCGCTGTGGGCCATCAGCAGCAGCAGAATTGTACACAACCACAATTTGTAACCTCATGGCCCGGCATATTCCCCACACTACCAACACCACCAAACCAGGGGACAAATGTTCAATGAAGAGTGCAGGAGGGCATGCCAGGAGCAGCACCAGGCATACCTCAAAATAAGGTGCCAACCTGGTGAAGCTAAAGCACAGGACTACTTGCGTGTAAAACTGCATAAACAGCATGCGATAGACAGAGCGAAGCGGTCCCATAACCAACGGATCAGATCAAAGCTCTACAACTAACTGGAGGAGGTGGCTCCACAAATATCCCCATCCTCAATGATGGGGCAGCCCAGCACATCAGTGCAAAAGAAACGGCTGAAGCATTTGCAACAATCTTCAGCCAGAAGTGACGAGTTGATGATCCATCTCGGCCTCCTCCTGAAGTCCCCTGCATTACAGATACCAGACTTCAGCCAATTCGATTCACTCCACGTGATATCAAGACAGGGCTGAAGGCATTGGATACTGCAATGACCATGGCCCATGACAATATTCCGGCAATAGTACTGAAGACCTGTGCTCCAGAACTTGCCGCAACCCTAGCCAAGCTGTTCAAGTACAACTACAACACTGGCATCTACCGGGCAATGTGGAAAACTGCCCAGGTATGTACAGCCCACAAAAAAAAGCACATGTCCCATCCAGCCAATTACCACTCCATTAGTCTACTTTCAATCATCAATAAAGTCATGTAATATGTCATCAACAGTGCCATCAAGAGGCACTTGCTTAGCAATAACCTGCTCAGTGATTCCCAGTTTGGGTTTTGTCAGGGCCACTCAGCTCCTGATCTCATTACAGTCTTGGTTCAAACATGGACAAAAGCGCTGGACACAAGAGGTGAAGTGAAAGTAACTTCGCTTGACATCAAGGCAGCATTCGACTGAGTATGGCATCAAGGTGCCCTAGCAAAACTGAAGTCAATGGGAATCGGGGGGGGGGGGGGGGTGGGGTGGCGGGGAACGCTCTGCTGATTGGATTCATATCTAACGCAATGGAAGATGGTTGTGGATGTTGGAGGTCAATCATCTCAGCTTCAGGATATCACTGCAGCAGGTCCTCAGGGTAATGTCCTTGGCCCAAGCATCTTCAGCTGCTTCATCATTGACCTTCCTTCAATCATAAGGTCAGAAGTGGGGATGTTGCTGACGATTGCACAGAGTTCTGCACCATTTGCGACTCCTCAGATACTGAAGCTGTCCGTGTAGAAATGCTGCAAAACCTGGACAATAGCCAGGTTTGGGCTGATAATTAGTAAATAACTTTTATGCCACACAAGTGCCAGGCAATGGCCATATCCCACAAGAGAGAATCCAACCATCTCAGCTTGACATTTGATAACCTTACAATCGCTGAATCCCTATAACATCTTAAGGGGTACCATGGACCAGAAACTGAACCGCAGTAGCCATATAAATACCGAGCAGATCAGAGGACAGGGATCCTGCGCCGAGTAACTCACCTCCTGACTCCCCAAAGTCTGTCCACCATCTACAAGGCACAAGTCAGGAAAATGATGGAATACTCTCCAGTTGCCTGGATGGGTGCAGCTCCAACAACACTCAAGACGCTTGATACCATCCAGGATAATGCAGCCCGCTGCATTGGAACCCTATCCACGAACAATCACTCCGTACACCACCGGCACACAGTGGCTGCAGTGTGTACTATCTACAAGATGCACTGCAGCAACGCACCACGGCTCATTAGGCAGCACTTTCCAAACCTTCGACCTCTATCAACTAAAGGAACTAGGGCAGCAAATGCATGGGAACACCACCACCTGCAAGTACCCCTCCAAGTCACACACCATTCTGACTTGGAACTACATTGCCGTTCCTTCACTGTCACTAGGTCAAATTCCTGGAACTCCCTTCCTAGCAGCACTGTGGGTGTAACTACTTCACATGGACTGCAGCGGTTCAAGAAGCAGATCCCCACCACCTTCTCAAGGGTAATTAGGGATGGGCAATAAATTCTGGCCAAACCAGCGACGCCATCATCCCATGAACGAATAAAAATAAAAAAGAACTGAAAAGTGTTAGAAATGTAATAAGTTTGAATCAAATAAAGTGGGGGTGGTGGAAGTCATAACAAAATGCAAGGTGTTGATAGGACAGAGGGTCACAGAGAAGAACGAACCAGAATCAAAGAGCAAAAGCAAACGGTATGAGAATGGTGTGCTGAAAGTCAATGCGTTTGTGCAGAGAGGATGTTAATTGGCACAAAAATGATCAGCCTTGGATCCAAGTACAGATACGAATAAAAATGCGTAGTCACTAGGTTCAAAATAGGAATGATGAAACAAACTCAATTAAAATAATCAATTTTTTTACAAAAAATACTACAAATGAAAAGCGGGTCCATCATGCTCTGAAATTATTGAACTGAATGTTCATTCCACCAGGCTGCAGCATGCCTCATCGGTAAATGAGATGCTGTTCCTCTGGTTTACGTTCATGTTCACTGGAACACTGCAGCAATTCCAGGATAGATTTGTGGGCATGAGAGAAGGTGTATCTGTTGAAATGGCTAGCAACCGGTAGAGCAGAGTCATGCTTTCAGACTGAGTGGAGGTGTTCTGCAAAGTGGTCATCCAATCTGCGTTTTGTCTCCCCAATGTAGAGGACACTACATTGTGTGCAGCGAATACAGTGTACTAAGTTGAAAGAAGTGCAAGTAAATCCCTGCTTCACTTGAACGGAGTGTTTGGGCCTTGGATAGTGAGGAGAGAGGAGGTAAAAGGGCAGGCGTTACACATCCTGCGATTGAATGGGACTGTGCCTTGGGAAGGGCTCGAGGTGTTGGGCGTAAGGGATGGGTGCATCAGGGTGCCATGAAGGGAACGATCCCTTCGGAATGCTGACAGGGGAGTGGAGGGAATGTTACGTTTGGTACTGGCATCATGGGTGGATGTGGCGGATATGGCAGAGGATGATCCTTTGGATGTGGAGTCTGATGGGGTGGAAAGTAAGGACAAGGGGAACCCTGTCGCGGTCCTGAGAGGGAGGGGAAGGGGTGAGGGTGAAGATGTGGGAAATGGACCATGGACGGTAAAGGACTGGAGGGGAATCCTCGGTTGAGGAAATAGGAAGACATATCAGAAGTGCTGTCATGGAAGGTTGCACCATCAGAGCAGAAGTATCGGAGATGGAGAAACTGGGGGAATGGATTGGAGTCCTTACAGGAGGCAAGGTGTGAAGAAGTGTAGTCGAGGTAGCTGTGGGAATCGATGGGCGTATGATGAATATTAGTGGACAGCCTATCCTCAGGTTCCAAAATGTTCTGCTATGGGTTCCTGCATGGGTCCCAGTGATGCCTGTCTTTTTGTTGCTGGTTTCAGTCCGAATCAGGCCCCCTCCCCCAACACTTTTTCATTACATTGATGAATGTATCGGTGCTGTTTCCTGCTCCTTCCCGAACTGAAAAGCTTTATCAACTTTGCATGCTTCTCTCACCTTTACATGGTCCATCTCTCACACTTCCCTTCCCGACCTCGACTTCTCTCCCACCATCTCTGGGGATGGGCTGTCCTCTAAAATTAATTATATTCCCACCGACTCCCACAGCTACCTCAACTACACATCTTCACACCCTGCCTCCTTTAAATTCTCTGTTCCATTCTCCCGGTTTCTCTGTCTCCCACGCATCTGCTCTGATGATGCAACCTAAAATAACAGCACTTCTGATATGTCGTCCTTTTTCCTCAACTGAGGTTTTCCCCCACTGTGGTTGAGAGGGCCCTCAACCGTGTCCGGCCCATTTCCCACAACTCGACCCTCAACCATTCCCCTTCCTCCCAGACCACGACAGGGTTTCCCTTGCCCTCATTTTCCATCCAACCAGCCTCCACATCCAAAGGATCATCTCCACATCTGGAGTATTGTGTGCAGTTTTGGTCTCCTTATCTGAGGAAGAATATTCTTTCCATGGAGGGAACGCAGAGAAGATTTACTCGGCTGATTCCTGTGATGGCAGGATTGATGTATGAGCAGAGATTGAGTCGACTAGGCCTATAATCACTGGAGATTCGAAGAATGAGAGGAGATCTCATAGAAACCTATAAAATTCTAACAGGACTAGACAGGCAAGATGCAGAGAGAATGTTCCCGTTGGCTGGGGAGTCCAGAACGAGGGGTCACAGTCTCAGGGTACGGGCTATACCATTTACAACCGAGATGAGGATACATTTCTTCACTGAGAGAGTGGTGCACCTGTTGAATTCTCTACCGCAGAAGGCAGTGGAGACCAAGCCATTAAAAATATTCAACGAGGAGATAGATACATTTCTTCATGCCAAAGGGATCAACGGATATGGGGAGAAAGTGGTAATATGGCACTGAATTAAACGATAAGCCATGATCTTTTTTGAATGGCGGTTCAGGTCCAAAGGGCCGAATGACCTACTACTGCTCTAATTTTTCTATGTTTCTATCATCCTCTGCCATTTCCGCCACATCCAGCATGATGGCACTACCAAACGCATCTTCCCCTCCCCTGTCAACATTCCGAAAGGACTGTTCCCTCCGCAACACCCTGGTCCACTCCACCATTACACAGACCACCTCGCCCCCTTCCCACGGCACCTACTCATGCAATCGCATGTGGTGTAACACCTGCCCTATTACCTCAGCTCTCCTCATTACTCAAGGCCCCCAAAAAACCTCTTTCAGTTGAAGCAGAGATTTACCTGTATTCTTTCAATTTAGTATACAGTATTTGCTGCTCACAATGTGGTCTCCTCAACTTTGGGGAGACGAAACGCTGAATGGGTGACCGCTTTACGGAACACCTCCACTCAGTCCAAAGACATGACTCTGAATTTCCGGTTGCATGCTATTTCAACATCACCTCGCTCTCATGCACACATATGTCTCCATGGCTTGCCGCAGTGTTCCAGTAAACATCAATGCAAGCTCGAGGAACAGCATCTCATTTACCTATTAGGCACGCTACAGCCATCCGGACTGAACATTGAGTTCAATCATTTCAGAGCATGACGAACCCCCTTTTTATTTTTAGCTATTTTTGCTTTTTTAAATGTGTTTATTTTATTTTAGTTTGCTTTATCATTCTTTTTTTTACTACGTGCCTACCCTCTGTTTTTATGTCATCTTTGTGCTTTGGGCCAGGGATGTTCATTTATCTGTCACCCAACACACTCTCTGCACAAACGCTTTGTCTTTCAACACACCACTGACATACCGTTTGCCTTTGCTCCATGACCTTCTGGTCAGTTATTCTATGTACGCCTCTGTCCTATCAACGTCTTTCATTTTGTTATCTCTTGCCAGACCCCCGCTTTAGTTGCTTAAAACCTGTTACGTTTCTAACACTTGCCATTTCTGATGAAGGGTCACTGACCTGAAGAGTTAACTCTGTTTCTCTCTCCACAGATGCTGCCAGACCTGCTGAGCATTTGCAGTATTTCTTGCATTTATTTTATATTAAATTTTTGGTGCTGCATTAGTTTGATGGATTGTATAGTTTGACGATCACGAGACAATTTATATCTTGAATTGTTTTACTGAATTAACACAATAAAAGTCAAAAAAATCAGAGAGCTGTGGAGCAAGCCGGAGAGTGAAAACTAACATCAGGATTTCAATTTCAGAATGGCCACACCAATATGAAAGCGAACACTGACACAATATGAGATCTAGAGATGGGACCGGTGATATTTGAAGGAATATATCAGTTGTTGAGTGCATACGACATTAAATTATCTTGTGTTAATTCATGCAATGTGACGTGAACTTATTCCAATTCAAAATAAGAGCTAAATATAGTCCAGCACAACAGGGACTTAACTCAGCTGTCATAATCTGTTTGTTCAAAATACAAAAAAAAAAGACAAATTAAACAGGTTTAAATTTGCATACTCCTTGGAGATTCCACAAGATATAAATTAAAGGCTTTGGGAATGCATCGTCTCAACGTTTCATTCATATAGATTTCTGAAGCACCAAGGGATAGATCACTTCACGTAAAGAAATGCATCTTCCAAGACAAATGGTTGACAAAATATTCTATATGGTTCTTGCCATTGTTGCTGTTCCTAGTAAGTCACACAATATTGAAGTGGAATTTGTTTGAAATGCCTCTGGTTTTAATGTGTGATTTATAAAGTGAAGTGCTGAACTCGACCTCGCCGTTTTAAAGATCTGTGCTATTATGTAATTAGCCAAACAGATTGAATTGCCTCTGCGTTTTATTCCATTAGCTACAATGACAACAAATCTGTCTGCGGCACACACTAAGGCAGAGGTAGATAGATTTGTGACTAACAACAGAGTCAATTATTCTTGGGGGTAGGTGGGAATGTGGGGTTTAGGCCACAATCAGATCAGCCACGAGCTTGCTGAATGCCAAAGCAGGCTAGAGGGGACAAATATTCTCCTCATGCGCCTACTTTGTATGTTGGTATGTTCGGATGTACACTTTCATTCATTCTCTAGTAATTGCGTTTAGTTTAATATGGTGTAATGTTGAGTCAGATATTAGTGTAGGTACCTAACTGAGGGAAGGTAGTAGTACGAGGAACTGTAATTACAGAATTTTACTGGGTGCATGTCACTAACCGGATCAGAACTCCTACTCACAGTGACATAGTCTTACTTGGAGTATCTGCTACTGTGAATGATACCATGGATCTCTAACTGAAATGGAACAATCCGGTTTTCCTTTGTAATCATTGTGTCACGAAATTGATCTCTGCAACCCATGGTACTGTTGGTGTGTTTTATGGATGTAATCGTTGACAAGGGGCATGCTATCTCTGTACGTTGAATATGCTTTATAGTACGTGTTTAATGTGAAATGCATTGGTGTTGTTCTGTGATCAATTGCACATCCCCGACTAAATCAATTCACTGAGGTAAATAGCCAGTGAACACCGTTAGTTCTTTCAAATCCTCTGCAAATTTACTTATAGTTACTCTAAGTTTAATTACTGAAAACACTTTATGGTGCTGAGGATTTCCTATACCTCAGTATGGCCCTGAGAATCTGGGAAACCTGGGTGCTGAATTTTATTACCTTGTTGTTACCTGGATGGATATGTGGCTGTCATTATAAACCATCTCACTTCTGTATATGATTAAGGTTTGACGAACCATTTAATAATAAAGGACCTAGGAATAGGAGAAGGCCATTCGACCCTTCGAGCCTGCTGCACCATTCAATAAGACCATGGTTGGCTGGATGCAGAACAAAATTCCATGACACTCTTTTGAAGAAGAGTCGAAGAATTATCCCCAGTGTGTTCGGCAAGAGTTAAATCTCAATTATAACCACAAATGGAGCAAATGTTTTTGTCAATATCACATTGTGGTTTGTGGAAGCTTGCTTCGAGCAAATTTGCAGATTGCACCTGTGAGGACACTGATGGGGAGAAGGCAAAGTGAGACCTAAGCTTGGGGACTTTGACTGATTTGCAGGGTATTGGGAGCGGTGGAAACAGCAGTGGCTGTAGCGTTTGGGATAAAGTCAAACCGTAATATCATCAGAGAGTGGTGAGTTGATTGGCTAGTGTGTATTGCTGCTCGGGGCTGAATCTAAACAACTGGGAGAATAAAATTTTAAAAAAGATTTCATATTATAAACAAGTAAAGCATAGTAGCGGGTAAGTCTTCTATTTTATTTTAAGTAAAATGTTTAACTATTAGTAAGTTTCACTATGATTGGAAAAGTGATTAATGATATTCTTAATTGATATTACCTTCGTTAAGTATTATTACTGTTGGTAAGGCATATTACCATCAGTAAGAGTTATTGGAATAGCAAAGTATATAAATAGTAGTAAGGTTTATTATTTCTGGGATGGTTTATTAACAGCGGTAATTTTTATTCGTAAAAGTAAATTTTATTCATAGTATTGAGCTTTACTATTAACAGTAGTAAGGTTTCTGAGAAAGTTAAAGCTTATTCGCAAGAGGTATTAACTAGAAATAGAGGAATGGTAGAGCTACACCGACCACTAGTGGGCACATCCTGCGCTATGGGGGAACTTCAAGACGCTTCTTGAATTCTGCATAAATATTTGAACAGTAAGTTTCAGCATCTTCCACCCTGATGGCAAGTTCAAGAATGCCACTGACAGCTGCATAACTCGCTCAGCGGGAGGGAGGGGCTGAACAGGCAGCAGATGCAGTCCACATTGGTGTGAAGGTATAGGTGGAAAGAGTGAAGCAGCCATGCCGTCAGAATTTGGTAGTTAGGTAGAGAATTTGAAAGGAGGACTTCAAATGAAGCAATCTCTAGATTACACCCTGTACCACGTGCAAGGGAATATAGGAAGAGGCAGGATTTTATAATGTCTAGATATTGAGAAAACTGGGTGTATATTTTCGAAAGCATGGTTGTCACATCTTTTAGGGTGGAGGGTAGCTTTGCGATTTTTGCTTGGCCTCGGGGTCTGATGAGAACATTTGGGAAGTTAAAGGCACTAAAAACGTATCTTACCAATAAAAAACAAAAAAAAAGGGCATTTTTGTGAAGAAACTTTGAAATGAGAATACTAATTTGTTGAATTACTTTCTGGTCATTATATTGCAAACTGATTTAGTGACATACCCTGCATTATTTGTGCTTGCATGCGCAGTCTATCTATGCCCACACACTTAATGTAGCGATGCAGAGTATTCTGGATAGATGTCTATCTCTCAGGAGAGACCATGATCCCTCTTGCCCCTCTCCCCGTGCTCTGTGTGTGTGTCTCCTTCTCTCTTTCTCTCTCTCCCACTTACCCCCCACCACTCATCTCTCTGACTAAGGGGCACAGAAGAAAATCTTTGCGCAAAAGATGAAGGAGGAATCTGAGGAAGCACTTTCTTACACAGCGGGTGGTAATGACCTGGAACTCGCTGCCCAGAAGGGAGGTGGAAGTGGAGAGAAGCAATTATTTCAAGAGGAAGTTGGATGGCCACCTGAGAGAAGTAGAATTGTATGGCTACAGGGATCAGGAGGGGAATGTGGGACAGACTGCATAGCTCCGTGGAGAGCCAGCATGGACTCGATGGGCCGAAGAGCCTCCTTCTGTGCTGTAAGTAAATGACTCTATGTCTTCTCTCTCCTCCTCTCTCACACTCACTATCCCTCTCTCAGTCTCTCTATCTCTCACTCCCTCTTTCCTCCCTCCGGCCCTCTCTCGCCCTCTCTTAGTACCTCTTTCTCCACTCTTTCTGTCCCTCTCTTCTCCCCTCTGTTTCTCTCTGTCTGCACCGACCTCTGTCCCTCTCCCAGTCCCACTCTCCCCCCGTGCCCCGTCACTCTCCTCCCTTTTTCTATATGTCTTTCCCTCTCTCCCCTCCCCATCTCTTTCTTTCCTCTGTCCATCTCCACCCCACATTGTCTTCCGTCTTGCTTGCTCCATGTTCCCTACTCTCCGCTCAGTGTCCCTCACTCAGTCTTCCAGTCTCCCACTCAGTTTTTCCTGCAGCAGCCATTCCCACAACTGGATACCTACCATGCCTGCATTATTTACGTTGGGGAGAGCGGAGGCGTTCACCTGCTCACGATACAAGACATTTACTGAATAGCTCGAAAGCAGCAGGGGCAGCCGATTCCAGGGTCCCGTCTCCGCATTCCACCAATCAGCGCTAACGCTGCCTGGGCAACCGCAGTCAGCAACGGGGAGTGACAAACGGCAAACGGGGGTAACCCAGCCCGCCAGAAACAGGTCCCGTCTACGCTCTCCGTCTGATGTACATGGGAGTTGTCAATCAGAGCTGAGCCACAGGGCGAAAGGAAACCATTGGCGGACCGGATTCAGGCCCAGGGATTATATCTTGAACATCCTCGGTCTATAACCATGTGACATAGCTCCAGAACATGTGGCAGGTCATTTAAGACAGAGATGTGAAGTACTTTCTTCACTCAGGTGGTCGTTTATCTTTGAAATTCCTACCTCAGAGGACTGTGGAAGCTTAATCATTATTCATGTTCAAGACAGAAATCAATAGATTTTCAGATACTAATGACGTCAACATGGGGATAGCGCCGGAAAGGTTTTTTTATTCATTCATCGGATGTGGACGTCACTGGCCAGGCCAGCATTTGTTGCCCATCCCTAACTGCACTAACTAAGTGGCTTGCTAGGCCATTTCAGAGGGCTTGTAAGAGTCAACCAAATTACTGTGCATAAATAAAAGCAACATACTGCGGATGCTGGAAATCTGTAATAAAAACAAGAAATGCTGGAACCACTCAGCAGGTCTGGCAGCGTCTGTGGAAAGAGAAGCAGAGTTAACGTTTCGGGTCAGTGACCCTTCATTCCGATGAGTGATTCCAGCATTTCTTGTTTTTATTTCAGATTACTGTGGATCTGGAGTCACATATAGGGCAGACCAGGTCAGGGCAGTAGATTTCCTTCCCGAAGGGACATTAGCGAACCAGATGGGTTTTAACAACAATCGACAATGGTTTCATGGCCATCATTAGACTAGCATTTTTTTTTTTAAATTTGAATTCCAGATTTATTATTTGAACTCAAATTCCACTTTTATCAATGGTGGGTTCTGAACCCACGTCCCCAAAGCAGTACTCTGGGTTTATTATTTTAGTGACAATACCACTACGCCACTGCCTCCCCTAAAGTAGCGCTTGGGTCGATAATCAGCCATGATCAAATTAAATGTGAAGGAGTCTCGGCCGGCTGAATTGCCTGCTCCAGTTTCGATGTTCTAATGTTCCAAGTTGATGAGGCATCAAGATGAGATAACATGCGTCCAAGGACATTGAGGGAAGTGAAAGTGGAAATCGAATAGACGTTGCCCATAATTTCCAAGACTTCCATAGATGCAGGGTGAAGCCAAAGGACTGGAGAATTGCAAAAGAGGGTGTAAAGATAATTACAGCAACTGCAGGTCTGTCAGTTTACCTTCAGTGGTATGGAAATATCGAGAAACAATAATTCAGGACCATATTAATAGCCGCTTGGAAAAGAGGCAAGTTAATTAAGGCAATCCAGCGCACATTTCTGAAAGGATAATCGTGTTTATGTAACTTTTTGGATTAGTTTGAAGACATAAAAGAGCGGGTTGATGAGGGTAATGCTGCTGATGTGCTGTACATGTACTTACACTAGGCATTTGATGCAGTACTGCACAACAGAACAAGTTATATCTCATGCAATAAAAGGTACAAGATCTTAACGGATATACAGCTGGTTGAATGATGGGAAATATAGTTTATTGGTGAACAGATTTTTTCTGGACTAGAGGAAGGTTTCCAGTGGAGTTCCTCAGGGGTCAGTGTTGGGATTGGAAGAATAGATAACATCGGCTTGTTCAGTCATTTCCATGTTCTGTTCACTTCTCTCTCCCTCTCTCTCTGCAGTTAACTTAATGGCGATCCTGATCCTGTTCCGGGGAAAGTGCGGCCTCTCCACCTGCACCACTCGTTACCTGGTGGCCATGGCGACGGGTGATCTAATGGTTATCATCACTGATGTCATACTGAGGCGGTTCCGTTATTATTATTACCCACTGTGTTTCCTGGACATGACCCTCGTGTGTACTGTTATCAATGTCCTGCTCCGTGCAGCAATTGACTGTTCTGTCTGGCTCACTGTCGAGTTCTCCTTTGATAGATTTGTTGCCATTTGTTGTCAGAAGCTGAAAACGAAATATTGCACAAAGAAAACTGCAGCTGTGGTTCTTGCAACAACCTGCACTGTGCTCTGTTCAAAAAATGTCGCCTGGTACTTTAGATTTAAATCTAAAAGAATAATCAACAATGTACCCTGGTTCTGTTCCAATAAGAATAGCTATTTTACTGACCCTAGGTGGGTGGCATTTACTTGGTTTTCAATGGTATTAACACCATTGATCCCATTTGCTTTAATTCCCATCCTTAACGCTCTGACAGTCAGACACATTTTAATGGCCAGCCGAGTCCGTAAGGCATTGAGGGGTCAGAGCAAGGGACAGAATCGCAGTGATACAGAGATGGAGAGCAGAAGGAAGTCCATGATTTTACTTTTAACCATTTCTGGCAGCTTTATTCTTCTATGGTTATTGTATATTTTGTATTTATTTGATGCCCTGGATCCCCATTTAGATGGTAATGCTGATGATATCTTTGAACAAGTCGCATATATGCTGCGAAATTTAAGTTGATGTACAAACACCTTTATTTATGTGGCGACTCAGTCCAATTTCAGTGAACAGTTCAAGACAGCGGTGAAATATCCGGTTGCATCAGTTACTCAGTTCATTAATAAATGCAACAACTGAGTGCAGCCCTAAAGTCCAGAGTGTATGGGGCAAGAGGTGGCCACTGAAGGACCAGAGCAAAGAGTCTATTTGAGGAGCTACATGACCAAGATCCAGCTGACAAGTAGCAAGATGTGACTGCTGGAGGATAGGAAGGTAAGTGTCTTGAGGATCAAACAACCTTAAAGAGCTGGGAGAGGCGGGTAGGAGGTGACAGAGCTGGAAAACCGACGATATACTGGCAGGAAAAGGTCAGGGCAAGTGGGGATCTCCATAGAACGAAACATAAATGGATCTGAAACATTGTCACTGTGCCCACGGATAGTCAAAAGGGGAAACAACACAAATAATTCTCACCTCTACATCTATTGCTTCGATTCTCAGCACCTCACATCTACACGCAATAAACTTATTCGACAAAAGCAAAATCTTGCTGATGTTTGAAATCTTCCGTAAGTTGTTAATGATGCTGATAATAGCGACAACCATATCAAGCCCAACAAGTGGTAGAAGTGTCAGTGGGGGAGCATTTCGGGGATAGTGACCATAAATCTGTAAGATTTAAGGTAGTTATGGAAAATGACAAAGAAGGGCCGGAAATAAAGGTACTGAATTTGGGGAAGGCCGATTTCAATCTGATAAAACTGGATGTGGCCAATGTGGACTGTGAGCAGCGACTTGCAGGAAAGCAAACATCAGACCAGTCGGAGTCATTCAAAAAAGAAATAGTGAGAGTTCAGGGCCAACATGTTCCCGTAAATGAACTACAGGTCCAGGGAACCCTGGATGTCAAGGGATATAGAGGATTGGATAAGGAAGATAAAAGAGGCTTTTGGCAGATGCAGAGTGCTGAAAACAGCGGAGGCCCTAGAGGAGTATAGAAAACTGCGTAAGCAGCGTGCGATAGATAGAGCTAAGCGATGCCATAACCAACGGATCAGATCGATGCTCTGAAGTCCTGTCACATCCGTGAATTTGCCGTGAATGGTGGTGGACAATTAAACAACTAACTGGAGGAGGTGGCTCCACAAATATCTCCATCCTCAATAATGGGGGAGACCAGCACATCAGCGCGAAAGATAAGGCAGAAGCATTGGCAACAATCTTCAGCTAGAAGTGCCGAGTTGATGATCAATCGCGGCCTCCTTCTGAAGTCCCCAGCATCACATTGATATATGATATTGATATATATTGATATATATCGCCGTTCCTTCACTGTCGCTGTGTCAAAATCCTGGAACTCCCTTCCTAACAGCACTGTGGGTATACCTACCCCAAATGGACTGCAGCAGTTCAAGAAGGCAGATCATCTTCTCAAGGGCAATTAGTGATGGGCAATAAACGCTGGCCTGGCCAGCGTCGTCCACATCCCATGAATGAATTACAAAAAAGAAATTATAGGGGGGTACTTAAAAAAAAGTAATTAAGATAGCAAAGAGGGGCATGAAAAAACACTGGCAGGAAGACAAAGGAAAATCCCAAGGCATTTTATAAATATATTAAAAGCAAGAGGATAACCAGGGAAAGTTTAGGTTCCAATCTGTGTTTGGAGCCAAGGAAAGTAGCTGAGGTATGAACTGAACTGTGTTCACTATACAGAAGGACGATGTGGGAGTACAGATCAGGGAGGCGGAGTGTGATAATCTCGAACAAATTAGCATTTAAAGGGTCGAAGTATTAGCTGTTTTAGCGGGGTAAAAGTGGATAAATCCGCAGGCCCAGATGAGATGCACCCCAGGCTTTTATGTGAGACATCGGAGGAGATAGCAGGGGCTCTGACGCAAATATTCCAATTCTGTCTGGCCACAAGAGAGGTGCTAGGGGACAGGAGGACAGCGAAAGTGGTACCATTACTCATGAAGGGCAGCAGGGATAAACCAGGTAACTACAGGCCAGTGAGTCTAACATCAGCGGTAGGGAAATAATCGGAAAATAATTCTGAGGGACAGGATTAATCTCAAATTGGACAGACAGGAATTAATCAAGGATACTCAGCCTGGTTTTGTCAGGGGGATATCATAGTTAACAAACCTGATTGAATTCTTCGAGGAGGTGACTGGATGAGGGTAAAGCAGTTGATGTAGTCTACATGGACTTCAGCAAGGCTTTTGATAAGGTCCCACGTGGGAGATTGGTTAAGGCAATTTGAAAAATTGGATCCAAAATTGGCTTAGTGGCAGAAGGTAGAGGGTGATGGTCGAGGGTTGTTTTTGCGGTTGAAATCTTGTGACCAGTGGTGTCCCACAGGGATCGGTGCTGGGACCCTTGCGGTTTGTGGTGTACATTAATGAAGTAGACGTGAATATAGGATGTATGATCAGTAAGTTCGGAGATGACACGAAAACTGGTGGTGTTGTGAATAGTGATGAGGAAAGCCTTAGATTACAGGACGACATAGATGGGCTGGTAAGATGGGTGGAGTAGTGACAAATGGAATTTAATCCTGAGATGTGTTAGGTGATGCATTTTGAGAGGACTAACAAGAGGGTCAGAGTCTGAGGGACCTTGGTATACTTGTCCATAAATCACTGAAGGCAGCAGCACAGGTAGATAAGATGGTTAAGAAGACAGATGGGATACTTGCCTTTATTAGGCAAGGCATAGAATATAAGAGCAGGGAGGTTATGATGAAGCTGTACAAAACGCTAGTTAGGCGACAGCTGGAGTACTGTGTACAGTTCTGGTCACCACACTGTCGGAAGGATTTGATTGCATTGGAGAGGGTGCAGAGGAGATTCACCTTTATGTTGTCTGGGCTGGAGCATTTCAGCTGTGAAACGAGACTGGATAGGCTCGGGTTGCTTACCTTAATGCAGAGGAGGCTGACGGGGGAGCCTTATCCAGGTATAAAACATTATGAGGGGCATAGATAGGGTAGATGGGAAGAAACTCCCCCCCGCCCCCCCCCCCCGTTAGGCAGTAACCAGGGGCATAGATTTACGGTAAGGGGCAGGAGGTTTAGAGGGGATTTGAGGAAATTATTTTTCACCCAGATTGTTGTTGGTATCTTGAACACACTACCTGAAGGGATGGCAGAGGCAGGAACCCTCACAACATTTAAGAAGTATTTAGTTTCGCATTTGGAACGCCATAGCAAACAAGGCTATGGGCCAAGTGCTGGAGAATGGGATAAGAAAAGATAGGTGCTCGATGGACGGCACCGACACGATGGGCCGAAGGGCCTGTTTCTGTGCTGTATAATTCTATGTCTCTAGGACGAGCAAAGGGATCCGGGTTTAGCACTGGAGCTGACCGTCCCAGCGCCTCAACTTTGCTGCTGTTTAAAAAATTAATTCTTCTTCTGCCAACTGCCTCAGGATGAACCAGACTGTTCACAACCTCGATGTCATATTTAACCCTGAGAGAGGTTGGGAGAATATATTCGCACCGTCCACTACATTTTCTACCATCAGCTCATCCTAAGCAGTCTCAGCTAATCTGCTGTTCAAACTCTTGCCCTCTCATTCCTTAAATCTGTAGTCCATAATTCCAACCAACTTTCAGGTGAAGTAGCAATTTACTTGTATTTCTTTCAACTTAGTATACTGTATTCGCAGCTCACAATGTGGTCTCCTCTACATTAGGGAGACCAAACGTAGATTGGGTGACCACTTTGTGGAACACCTCCACTAAGTCCGTAAGCATGACCCCGAGCTTCCAGTTGCTGGCCATTGAACCCCACCCCAGCCCCACCCCCACCATGCTCTCATGCCCACATCTCTGTCCTGCGATTGCTGCAGTGTTCCGGCGAACATCAACGCAAGCTCGAGGAACTGCATCTCATTTATAGAGTAGGCACACTACAGCCTGCTGGACTGAACATTGAATTCAATAATTTCAGAGCATGACGCCTCGCCCGCCCCCCAACTGGTTTTTCTGTTTAGTTATTTTTTTTTCCTTTTTTCTTTTATTATTTGGTTATATTATTTTAGATGTTTCAGTGTGTTCAGTTTGTTTCTACTGTGCCTACCCACTGTTTCTGTTTTATATATATTTTTTTAATGTTGGTGTTTAGAGTGATTTGTGCTTTACAGTCAATTCACACCCTTTCTGTACTAATGCTTAGTCTTTCAGCACACCATTAGCAATCCGTTTACCTTTGCTCCATGACCTTCTGATCAGTTATTCGCTTTGAACTTGTCCGAGCAACACCTTCTCTTTTGTTATATCTTGCCCCACAGCCACCCCCCTCCCTCTCCTCGCTTTACCTGCTTAAAATCATTTACATTTCTAATATTTGTAAGGTCTGACGAAGGGTCACTGACCTGAAACGTTAACTCTACTTCTCTCTCCACAGATGCTGCCAGACCTGCTGAGTATTTCCAGCATTTCTTGTTTTTATTAATGGGAAATCCAATGTTCACCTAACTGCCGGTTGGGTGCTTTGTTGGAGTAGATTGCTTGTTTTCTTTTTAATCTACGGTTTGACGCGATTTGTTTCTGTTTTATCTGGTTATTATCACAGTGCTGTTTGTGGGAGCTTGCTGTGGGTAATTACTGCTGCGTTTCCTACTTTACAACAGTGAAGTACAATTCTCAAAGACCTTCATTGGGTGGAAAGTGGTTTGGGACGTCCTGAGGTTGTGAAAGGTGCGAGAGAAGAGCAAGTCTTTCTTTGTGGAGAGAAAATGGATAATCTCATGAGAAGATTGCTTAAAAGTCATGAGGCTGTCGAGATGTTGATAGAAACTTTCGGAAGAGACAAGCTTATATTTCTGACAGAAAGGAGAAACACTGTATGTATTTGAAAGTTATCTACAAAACATAGTTCGGCTCCTAGAGTTGGGATCTTTAATATTATGTACTCAAGGAATTGGAAGAAATATGTTCAATAAATAGCTAACTCTATTTGATCGCTGTTTGATTATTTGTTTTGCATTTTAATACTTCGAATCAGGGCTGCTGGGATGTTTTATTTCTTCTAAAACTGAACTGTAATTTTATAGAGGAACAAGACAGTCCAGTGTGTAAAAACAATTAACAAGCAGCCCTTGCTGATTCTTTACCTGGCAGTGCGACAAAAACTTACAAAGATCTCAAAGGATAGATGGACACTCTGAAATCTATTGAGATTCACCCAGGACATCAAATATTCCAGAGCAAGAATATTTGTTTTTAAAAAGTGATACGAACCTTTATGTAAAATTGTATCAAATGTCAATGCTAGAAATTGTTCAAAATAATTTGTCAACTTTAACATATCCGTTACTTGTTTGCTTTGTCGGCTATTCGAGGTGCTGGCCATTATGTGCACGCTGATCAACCAGAATGCTTCAATCAAACACTACTGTAGATCTGTATATCGTAGACTAATGATCAGATAGCACCGGGAATCTACAGTACTGTACATTAACTATCAAAACGCACGGGGAAAGCCTGCTAGCTGACCTGCCATTTTCCCAATCAATCAATTTTTCCTATTACTGAAATTTACCTTACAGTCCAATCTCTCTGAATTGAATTCACTGAGTTTAGGAAAATCAGTAAGAAAATGATCATTGGCTTCTGTGTTGCTCATGTTCAAATCTTCATGGCCTTGCACCCACCACAATCCACTCCAAATCTTTACAGCATTACAACCGTCTGCAAACTGTGTCGGCTAAAAAAGGGAGAGGGTAAGGAAATCATTAGGTTTCTACCCCTGATCATGTCCAATGCTTCTTTTCTTTTTCTTTTGGGCCTCCTTATCTCGAGAGACAATGGATACGCGCCTGGAGGTGGTCAGTGGTTTGTGAAGCAGCGCCTGGAGTGGCTATAAAGGCCAATTCTGGAGTGACAGGCTCTTCCACAGGTGCTGCAGAGAAATTTGTTTGTTGGGGCTGTTGCACAGTTGGCTCTCCCCTTGCGCCTCTGTCTTTTTTTCCTGCCAACTACTAAGTCTCTTCGACTCGCCACAATTTAGCCCTGTCTTTATGGCTGCCCGCCAGCTCTGGCGAATGCTGGCAACTGACTCCCACGACTTGTGATCAATGTCACACGATTTCATGTCGCGTTTGCAGACGTCTTTATAACGGAGACATGGACGGCCGGTGGGTCTGATACCAGTGGCGAGCTCGCTGTACAATGTGTCTTTGGGGATCCTGCCATCTTCCATGCGGCTCACATGGCCAAGCCATCTCAAGCGCCGCTGACTCAGTAGTGTGTATAAGCTGGGGATGTTGGCCGCTTCAAGGACTTCTATGTTGGAGATATAGTCCTGCCACCTGATGCCAAGTATTCTCCGAAGGCAGCGAAGATGGAATGAATTGAGACGTCGCTCTTGGCTGGCATACGTTGTCCAGGCCTCGCTGCCGTAGAGCAAGGTACTGAGGACACAGGCCTGATACACTCGGACTTTTGTGTTCCGTGTCAGTGCGCCATTTTCCCACACTCTCTTGGCCAGTCTGAACATAGCAGTGGAAGCCTTACCCATGCGCTTGTTGATTTCTGCATCTAGAGACAGGTTACTGGTGATAGTTGAGCCTAGGTAGGTGAACTCTTGAACCACTTCCAGAGCGTGGTCGCCAATATTGATGGATGGAGCATTTCTGACATCCTGCCCCATGATGTTCGTTTTCTTGAGGCTGATGGTTAGGCCAAATTCATTGCAGGCAGACGCAAACCTGTCGATGAGACTCTGCAGGCATTCTTCAGTGTGAGATGTTAAAGCAGCATCGTCAGCAAAGAGGAGTTCTCTGATGAGGACTTTCCGTACTTTGGACTTCGCTCTTAGACGGGCAAGGTTGAACAACCTGCCCCCTGATCTTGTGTGGAGGAAAATTCCTTCTTCAGAGGTTTTGAACGCATGTGAAAGCAGCAGGGAGAAGAAAATCCCAAAAAGTGTGGGTGCGAGAACACAGCCCTGTTTCACACCACTCAGGATAGGAAAGGGCTCTGATGAGGAGCCACCATGTTGAATTGTGCCTTTCATATTGTCATGGAATGAGGTGATGATACTTAGTAGCTTTGGTGGACATCCGATCTTTTCTAGTAGTCTGAAGAGACCACGTCTGCTGACGAGGTCAAAGGCTTTGGTGAGATCAATGAAAGCAATGTAGAGGGGCATCTGTTGTTCACGGCATTTCTCCTGTATCTGACGAAGGGAGAACAGCATGTCAATAGTCGATCTCTCTGCACGAAAGCCACACTGTGCCTCAGGGTAGACGCGCTCGGCCAGCTTCTGGAGCCTGTTCAGAGCGACTCGAGCAAAGACTTTCCCCACTATGCTGAGCAGGGAGATTCCACGGTAGTTGTTGCAGTCACCGCGGTCACCTTTGTTTTTATAGAGGGTGATGATGTTGGCATCGCGCATGTCCTGGGGTACTGCTCCCTCGTCCCAGCACAGGCATAGCAGTTCATGTAGTGCTGAGAGTATAGCAGGCTTGGCACTCTTGATTATTTCAGGGGTAATGCTGTCCTTCCCAGGGGCTTTTCCGCTGGCTAGGGAATCAATGGCATCACTGAGTTCCGATTTGGTTGGCTGTATGTCCAGCTCATCCATGACTGGTAGAGGCTGGGCTGCATTGAGGGCAGTCTCAGTGACAGCATTCTCCCTGGAGTACAGTTCTAGGTAGTGCTCAACCCAGCGGTCCATCTGTTTGCGTTGGTCAGTGATTATGTCCCCCGATTTAGATTTGAGGGGGGCGATCTTCTTGATGGTTGGCCCAAGAGCTCTCTTCATGCCATCATACATTCCTCTGATGTTTCCGGTGTCTGAGGCCAGCTGAATATGACTGCATAGGTGTTGCCAGTAGTCGTTTGCGCAACGCCTAGCTGTTCTTTGTGCAGTACTTCTGGCTGCTTTAAGTGCTGCGGATGTTAAATCGCTGGGGGCTTTCTTGTAGTTCAAAAGTGCAATGCGCTTAGCGGCTATGACAGGTTCCAGCTCTTCATTATGAGATTGAAACCAGTCTGCATTTCTCTTCGCACTTTTGCCGTAGGTGGTCAAAGCTGACTCATAGATGGCGTCTCTGATGTGGGCCCACTTGGTCTCAGCATCCCCTGTGGGAGTGTTTTGAAGGGCTGTTACAAGTGAATTTAGAAATTTTTGTAACAGCTGTGGGTGAGAAATTCTGCTCGTGTTGATGCGCGGGTGGCCCTTCTGCTTGGAATGATGCAACTTCTTTGGTCTGAGTCTAACCTTGCTGCACACCAGGGAGTGGTCGGTGTCGCAGTCCGCACTGTGGAAGCTGCGTGTGATTTGAACACTGTTTAAGGCGGCTCGCCTTGTGACAATGAGGTCTAGCTGGTGCCAACGACGTGATCTTGGGTGCCTCCATGAAACCTGGTGACAGGGTTTAGTGTGAAAGAACGAGTTGGTGATGCAGAGGTTATGATAGGTACACAACTCAAGCAGTCTCTGCCCGTTCTCATTCATCCTTCCAACGCCATAGCGCCCAAGGCAGGAGGGCCATGAGTCATGGTCGGCCCCAACCCTGGCATTAAAGTCCCCCAGCAGGAATAGGTGTTCGGTGTTGGGGATGCTGCTAATGATGTTATGGAGTTGTTCATAGAACTGGTCTTTAGCTTCAGGTGCGGAACAGAGTGTTGGAGCATAGATGCATAAATTTGCCCAGGCATGCGCCATGGAGAGGTCACTCCATAGTTGCCTCACAGCGACTGAAACAACACGGAAGGCAGCAGTTACGGGTTATAAGTCCAGATAAATTGGCGTAGAAACTGGGCGCCACGGGTTGCCTTTGTCGGTGGGAGAGGTCATTGCACCTCACTGGACAGCTACCGCCCGCCTCAAACCGGGCAGCCCCCGGTCAATAAGGTTCTGTCCCGCCACAGTCTGCCTGCTTCAATGGGTGCTTGGAGCTCAGGGTCATTGCCCGAAAGGTGGACTGACACACTTCACCAAACAACATGAAAAAAGGAAAGAAGGTACCAGCCCTTCGCTTTGCAAGCTGGAACGTCAGAACTATGTGTCCTGGCCTGTCGGAAGACCTTACACAAATCAACGATTCTCGGAAGACCGCCATCATTAACAACGAGCTCAGTAGACTCAATGTGGACATTGCAGCACTTCAGGAGACTCGCCTCCCCGCGAGTGGCTCTCTAGCAGAGCAAGACTACACCTTCTTCTGGCAGGGCAGGGATCCTGAAGAACCAAGACAGCATGGAGTGGGCTTCGCCATCAGAAACTCCTTGCTCAGCATGATAGAGCCTCCCTCAAATGGCTCGGAACGCATACTGTCCATCCGACTGTCCAATGCACTCGGCCACAAAGTGCTCATGTGTGAAAGTTGAGGGATGGGGGCGTTGGCTCGTGCTGATGTGATCAGGATCAGATTACCCACAACTCCATCTGCAAGAATAGCCTGCTGCTGGAACGGATGAACCGGATCACAACATTTGGACAAGGTAGAGCGCAATAACCTGTTTGATATCAGGAACTTTATTGCGATAGTCGGATCTGGTTGGGTCGGGTCGGGTCGGGCGCGAAAAAAATGAAAGAACTCGGTCCTGGGTCCGGTTCGGGTTGGATGTAAGGAATAAACTAAATGAGCTGCAGGCGCAAATTCAAATGGAAGATTATGATGTTGTGGCCATTGGGGAGACGTGGCTGCAGGATGGTCTGGACTGGGAACTAAATATACCTGGTTATAAAGTTTACAGGAGGGACAGGGAAATGGCAGAGGGGATGGCGTAGCCTTAGTGATTAGAAATAATATCACCACATTAGTGAGGGAGGATGTAATGAGGGGAAAGCATCCAGTGGAGACCTAATGGGTGGAATTGAGGAACAAAGAATGATCTAAAACTGTTATGGGTGTTGTGTATCGACCCCCTGGTAGCAGTTCTGAGGTGTTAGATTGTATAAATGCACGAATTAGGCAAGTGTGTAACAAAGGCAAAGTAGTATTAATCGGGGATTTTAACTTACACATAAATTGGGAGAGGCAGAGTAGCACCTGTCAGAAAGGTAGTGAATTTCTGGAATATGTTGGCATAGTTTCCTACAGCAATACGTCCTAGATGTAACAAGGAGACATGCAATATTAGATTTAGTTATGAGTAATGAGCCAAATTTAATTAGTAGCCTATATGTGCGTGAACATTTATCAAATAGTGATCACAACATGATCAAATTCAAGGTAGCGTTTGAAGTGAAAAGCACGAATCAGCGACTAGAATTTTAGACTTGGGTAAGGCTGACATAACCGTGTTGAGACAGAGGCTGGGTAGATCTGTTAATGGGTGAAACGACTGAAGAACAGTGCAGAATATTTAAAGAAACATTTAACGAAATACAGAGTGACTATATACCCCTGACAGGGAAAGAGCTCCATTTCACAGAAAAAACAGCCATGGACAACTGAAGAGATTAGGGATAGCATAAAACAAAAAGAAAGGGCTTGCAAAAATGCAAATCGCAGCATAGATCCGGCCGAATGGGATCGATATAAAGAACAGAAAAGGGTCACAAAGCAGCTTATAAGAGCTACTAAAAAGGATTATGAAAGGAAACTTGTAAGGGACATCAAAATCAAAAACAAGAAATTTGATAACTTACATAAAGGGAAAGCGGGTGTTCAAGAGCAATGTAGGCCCACTAAAAGCTGAAATGGAGATATTGTCATTGAGAATGGGGAAATGGCAGACATGTTGAGCAATTACTTTGCCTCAGTATTTACAGTTGAAAGGAGGATAACTTGTCGGAAGTCCCGAAAAAATTAATAGCCGACAGGGGACAGGGACTTAATACAATTAATGTAAGCAAAACATCAGTAACAAGGAAATTAATGGAATTAAAGAGTAAGAAATTCCCAGGACATGACGGTTTCCATCCGAGGGTGTTAAAGGAAGTAGGGTAGCACATTGTAGATGCTCTAACTAATGTCTTTCAGAGTTGGCTAGATTCTGGATTGGTCCCGCTCGATTGATAATTTGCACATGTCAGTCCTCTTTTTAAGAAGGGTGAAAAGGGAGAACCAAGGAAATTGCAGACCAGTTAGCCTGACATCTGTGGTGGGCAAGTTGCTGGATTCCATAATCAAGGATAGGGTGACTGAACACCTGGAAAAAAAATCAGTTAATCAGGGACAGCCAGCATGGATTCATGATGGGAAGGTCATGCCTGACAAATCTCACTGATTGGTTTGAAGAGCTGACAAAGGTAGTGGACAGGGGAATGTTTGCTGATGTTATTTATAGAGATTTCCAGAATGTATTTGATAAAGTCCCGCAGAAGAGACTGTTAACTAAGGTAGAAGCCCATGGATTTGAGGGCAAATTATTGACATGGTTAGGAAGCTGGCTGAGTGGTAAGCGATAAATAGTGTGGATAATGAGTAGGTATGCCAAGAAAATCGGAACTCAGTGATGCCATTGATTCTCTAGCCAGTGGAAAAGCCCCTGGGAAGGAGGACATTAGAGTCCTAGATAGATACAGCACTGAAACAGGCCCTTCGGCCGACCTAGTCTGCGCTGACCAACAACCACACATTTGCACTAATCCTACATTAATCCCATATTCCTTACCACATCCCCACCACTCTCCCACCACCTACCTGCACAAGGAGGAATTTACAATGGCAAATTTACCTATCAACCTGCAAGTCTTTGGCTGTGGGAGAAAACTGGAGCACGCGGTGGAAACCCACACAATCACATGAAGAGCTTACAAACTCTGCATAGGCAATACCCAGAATCGAAGACAGTTTGCTGCAGCACTGAAGCTGCAGTGCCAACCACTGTGCCACTGTGCCGCCCATCACCACTAGCATAATCAAGAGTGCCAAGCCTGCTATACTCTCAGCACTCCATGAACTGCTTTGCCTGTGCTTGGTTAAGGGAGCAGTACAACAGGACATGCGCGATGCCAATAACATCAACCTCTATAAGAACAAGGGTGACCGTGGTGACTGCAACATAGATGGGAAAGTCTTCGGTCGAGTCATTTAAAACATGCACCAGAAGCTGACTGAGTGTGTCTACCCTGAAACACAGTGTGCTTTCGAGCAGAGAGATCCACCATTGACATGCTGTTCTCCCTTTGCCAGCTACCGGAGAAATGCCGCGAACAAAGACGCCCCTCTTTGTTGCTTTCATAGATCTCACCAAAGCCTTTGACCACGGCAGCAGACGTGGTCTCTTCAGACTAGTAGCAAAGATCGAATGTCCACCAAAGCTACTAAGTATCATCAACTCAATCTATGACAATATGAAAGGCACAATTCAGCATAGCGGCGCCTCATCAGACCCTTTTCTTATCGTGAGTGGCGTGAAACAGTGCTGTGTTCTCGCACCTACACTGTCCGGGATCTTCTTCACCTTGCTGCTGTCACATGCGTTCAAGTCTTCAGAAGAAGGAATTTTCCTCCACAAAAGATCAGATGGCAGGTTGTTCAACCTTGCCCATCTAAGAGCGAAGACCAAAGTACGGAAAGTCCTCATCAGGGAACTCCTCGTTGCTGACGATGCTGCATTAACATCTCACACTGAAGAGTGTCGGCAGAGAGTCATCGACAGGATTGCGGCTGACTAAAACGAATTTGGCCTAATCATCAGCCTCAAGAAAACAAACATCAAGGGACAGGACGTCAGAAATGCTCCATCCATCAATATCGGCGACCACGCACTGGAAATGGTTCAAGAGTTCACCTACCTAGGCTCAACTATCACCAGTAACCTGTCCCTCGATGCAGAAATCAATAAGCGCATGGGAAAGGCGTCCGCTGCTATGTCCAGACTGGCCAAGAGAGTGTGGGAAAATGGCGCACCATCACGGAACACAAAAGTCCTCGTTTATCAAGCTTCTGTCCTCAGTACCTTGTTCTATGGCAGCGAGGCCTGGACAACGTATGTCAGCCAAGAGAGACGTCTCAATTCATTCCATTGTCGCTGCCTCCGGAGAATCCTTGGCATCAGGTGGCAGGACCGTATCTCCAATGCAGAAGTCCTCGAGGCGGCCAACATCCGCAGCAAATGCACCCTTCTGAGCCAGCGGAGCTTGAGATGGCTTGACCATGTGAGCTGCATGGAATATGGTAGGATCCCCAAGGACACATTATACAGCGAGCTCGCCACTGGTATCAGACCCATCGGCCGTCCATGTCTCCACTTTAAAGACGTCTGCAAACGTGACATGAAGTCATGTGACAGTGATCAAAAGTCGTGGAAGTCAGTTGCCAGTGATCGCCAGATCTGGCAGACAGCCATAAAGGCGGGGCTAAAGAGTGGCGAGTCAAACTGTCTTAGTTGTTGGCAGGAAAAAAGACCGAAGTGCAAGCGGAGAGCCAACTGTGTAACAGCCCCGACAATCAATTTTATCTGCGGCACCTGTGGAAGAGTCTGTCACTCTCGAATTGGCCTTTTTTGCCACTACAAGCGCTGCTCCACACACCACTGACCACCTCCAGGAGCTTACCCATTGTCTCTCCAGACAAGGATGCCAAAGGAGGCTCCAATTGGCAAGATGTGACTAGTGGTGTCCCGCAGGGATCAGTGTTGGGGCCTCAACTGTTCACATTATTCATTAACGAATTGAATGATGCCATAGTAAGCCATATATATTAATTTGCTGGTGATACAAAGTCAGGCGGCATTGTAGACAGTCTAGATGATAGCATAAAATTGCAAAGCGATATTGACAGACTAGGTGAGTGGGTAAAACTGTGGCAGATGGATTTCAATGCGGGCAAGTGTGGGATTATCCATTTTGGACCAAAAAAGGATAGATCCGGGTATTTTCTAAATGGGAAGAGTTTAAGTACAGTGGATGTCTAAAGAGACTTGGGGATTCAGATGCATAGATCTTTAAAATGCCACAAGCAAGTGTAGAAAATAATCAAAAAGGCTAATGGAGTGCGAACCCTTATATTTCCACGATTGGAGTAAAAAGACACAGAGGTTATGCTGCAGCTGTACAAAACACTGGTTAGACCCCACGTGGAGTGCTGTGAGCATTTCTGGGCACCACACCTTCGGAAGGATATATTGGCCTTGGAGGGAGTGCAACATAGGTTTACAAAAATGATACCTGGACTACAGGGATTAAGTTATGAGGAGAGATTACAGAAATTAGGCATGTTTTCGCTAGAATTTAGAAGGTTAAGGGGTGATCTGATCGTAGTTTTGAAGATATTCACAGGAAAAGACAGGCTAGATAAAGATAAACTATTTCCACTATTTGAAAATTCTAAAACTAGGGGGAATAGTCTAAACTTTAGGAACATTCCGTTCAGGAGAGATGTCAGAAAGCACTTCTTCACGCAAAGGGTGGTAGAGGTTTGGAACTCTCTCCCACAAACAGCAGTTGAATCTGACATAGATAGATTTTTATTAAGCAAAGATATAAATGGATATAGGCCAAAGGCAGGTATATGGAGTTCGGTCGCGATCAGCCATGATTTCATTGAATGATGGCTCGAGGTGTTGAATGGCCTACTCCTGTTCCAATCATCCCATGTTCCTATGATGTGGTCGGGTCGGGTTTCAGTATTATACCCGAGCAGGCCTTTGCCCCAAATCCTACAGGGAGGTCACCCTACTTTACTGGCCTTGATTCCAGAAATAACGGGAAGAGGCCCTTAAGTAGGTAATAATAGGCCTCTTTAAGGCCTCCAATGGCCTCTGGGCGGAAAGGCCGTTGCTGGTCATTTCCAGTCCCAACTGATTGCAGTGCAATGAGAAGATGACAGGCCCTCCCTCCCATGCCTGCCATAGCAAATCTATGGGTTACATGCTTCCTAGCCCATCTCTGGGAGTGCGGTGGCATTAAATCCAGGCCTAGGATTCATTACACTTCCTCCCTTGGGAAAAAAAGAATGTCTTGATGCAGTAAGGATTTCATTCAGACAGTTCGAAAATACAATTAATTCTTAATACCGTCAATATTTTTAGCAAATAAATTATTGTGTCCTGCAGAGGAGACACTTTCCATATTTTATTAATACTATTTACAGTCTAGCTGACAGTGGCTGCTCGCTTCATCAAAGTACAACTGCTCTCTGGTGTGGGTATGAATTTTCACCTGGATGGGAAACTCATTAACCTCATTCACCTCTGTGCCAAAACTAAACTATGCATCATAGACATACATGATCTGTCATTTTTGGATGACTAAACTGTCATTGCCCACTCTGCGTCAGATTTGCAAACCACTCTCGATCTCTTCACTTCTACATGGAGAGGACTTGAATGCCCTCTACGGTTGTCAAAACAAAACTCATATATCAGCCTATACTTGGTCATAGAAGTATTCCATATCCCACATATGTTGAAGGAGAAACTCTAGGATACATTGAAAACTTCCTGAAACTTGGTAGCTGCCTCTCTGAAAAGGCCACCATTGATGGGGAGATCCAACACAGGATCAACTGTGCCAGATCAGCCAGCTACAAACTTACAGAAGTGAGTGTTTGACAATAAAACTTCTGCAAGTCAGCAAAAGTTTTAGTTTACAAACAATTCTCGTCACCACACTCCAGCACTGCAATGAGGCCTGAACTGTGTATCACAGACAAATAAAACACTAAAGAAATTCCCTCAGCACTCCCTCCAATGCATCATCCAGATTAAAGGGAAGGTCCATAGAACAAATGCTAGTTACCTTCTTGAAGCCAACTCTACTAGCATCCAGGCAAATTTCCTGAAAATCCAACTTCGATGGGCGGGACACTGAGTTTGCGTAGCCAAAAACCGTCTGCCCCGCCAGGTCCTGTTTTCCCAACTCTGAAATGGCCAGCGTTACAGGGAAGGACAAAGGAAATGCTTCAAAGAACACTCTGAAGCTCTCGCTGAAGCTCAGCAGCATTGACATTCATGACTGGAAGGAGCTCGCGACTAATTGTTCAAAATGGTGGCAACTTGTCTATCACTTTGATTCCAAGTGCCTTAATGATAAGGAAGAAAGGCCGCAGAGAAGGAAAGAAACGGAAGCAAACCCCACACTTGGGATCCCACTACCTCTTGTGAAATCCTCTCCCATGTGCTCAAAGATCTGTGGGCGTAGACGCGGCCTATTCATTCACATGAAGACCCATAGCAGAAACTTGTGACCCTGTGTAGACGTCATCCTCTAACAGCTGACGATTTTACAAAATTGCAGAATTTTACCAATAACAAATTAAAGATTAGTAGGATTCGGACATGGCAAAATTCTCACATTTCAGAGCCTCCCTTCATACTTACGCCTTATCTTTGAACTCTGGGCAGAGCATCAGCAATGACATTGCTTTCCCTGCAAGATGTACAATCAACAGTGCAACTGGCTGTAACGATATTCTCCACAGAAACAATATGGCTTTCTTTGCTCTGATTTTTTTTCTGCAGAAACACGAGTGGGTTGTGATCTGTATAAAACAAAATTTCCCCGTGACATTTGGTGACATCTGCATCAAAATGTTGTAAAGCCAGTACAAGATGGCAACACGGGTTGAAATACCACCAATAAAGTTGTTGAAAACTGATTTAAATTAAAGTTATTAATAGAATAAATCAATTAGTGCAACACAATTTGGATTTGAAGGCTATTGTCAGTCATGATGCCATAACAACTTAGATCTGGCGTCGCAAACACCCACCTAGTTGACTAAGGCCCTTTGGGAAAGGAAATAAGCTTCTCTGGCGGACATGTGATTCCAGACCCACAGCAATCTGGTTAACTGTTAACTGCCCTCTGAAATGTCTTCGCAGGCCATTCAATCATCAAGGACAATTGGTGATAGGCCGTAAATGCTGGCTGTGCCAGGGACTCCCACTTCCCGTTACTGCAGCATATCTTTTTTTCCAAACTTAATGTCTTCCAGGTGGCACAAAACCCCTGACGGGACAATATTACGAACTCTTCCATCGAATTACATCCCTAATGTTCTCAAAGTATTTTGCGAACGTTATCGATTTCTGCCATCTGCCAAACCTCATTCTCTCAAGCAAATTCCATGGAATGATTGGTCCTGCTTCGTTTTGTAAATTCTTTTTTTCTGTCTTTGGTCCTCTGGTAACAACTCGCAGGGATTTGCAACAGTAGTCTTTACTTTGTCATGGTCACGTGCGTGATCATCTGAAGGAGACTTCCATTCAAAACCAGTCTCCAGGAGTATGTCTAAGATGATTTGGGCCAATCCATATTGTGGAAGATCTCAAATGGCACAATGTGAACTTCTACTCTCTCTTATATATATACTTTATATATACTTTGCAGAATCAAAGCTACCAGGAATTTCTCCTTATTAAATCTCATCTTACATCTCCAAATCACGTCCTCCAGCTTTGAGCTTTCCATTCTCAATTCACGATTTAATGCAAATTAAACATGCACTAACAGTTAACTCACGTTCGATGTTTGTTTATCTGAAAGATTACACGTTAATTAGCATATGCAATAACGACAGTCTGTAGTCATCCACTGAACAGGTTTATCAACAAGATGATGCCAAACACTTCCACAGTACAAGAAAATCGAGAATTTTCTCTGGTAGTTTTCTAAGTCTTTCCCTCCAAGATGCTAATATGGAAGTAGTGTTTCAGTGCCAGATGAGCTGAGGCAGTTCTTGAGGCTGGTGATGTTCAGGAGGTGGAAATAGATATATGATTCAGACGCGTTGAGATCTGTGGTTCAGTTCAGGGGAAACCAGTGGAGAAAATTTACAAAGCATCATATTCAGCCTGACACAACTGCTAGGATGGCGAATGGTGTCAGTGAAATGTGTATGGAGTTTGTGGCAGAGCAAAGAATGATTGATTTTTTATTTCATATATTTCATTGGAGAAAATTGCAGCTTCTGCTAAACAGACATTTGTAATCCTGTCACACAGAGGCAGTGGAAAGTCAAGGGAGATGGTGGAGAGCTGGACCTTGGTGTTGTCAACACACATGTGGAAGATGGCCCATGCCTGTAGTTGCTGTTGACATTGGGAAACATGTAGATGTGGAAGAGTAGGAGGCAAAATATAAAGGTCAGGCACAGGCGAATTGATAGTGCACGTAGGTGGACGGAATCCGTTGCGAGGGAATCTGTGACTATTATCGTATCGGGAAGACAGGAACCAAGAAAGGGCAGTCCCACCAAAAGTGCCCAATATTAGAGATATGGAGAGATCACGGGCGAGGTTTGATGGATGTTTGGAGGAATGAGTTGAGCCGGTGAATTTTGAGGCATGGATGGAGTTTAAGCTGAGGACGAGAATTTTAAATTTAAGTCATTGAGCGGACTGAAATCTAATGCGTGTCAATGAAAACCATTGTGTTGTGCGAGCTGCCAGATGTTTTGGCAGATAAAGAAGTGTAGTAAAGTTTTGGAAAGAAAGAGAGTGGAGGTTTGGTTGTCAGTGAGCAGTGAACTGGGGGAATAGTGTCAGGAGATGGCCCAGTTCTTATTTAACTGGAGCTTTTAGCCACTGTAGAATGAACTGATAAACATGTGCAATACAATAATAGAGAGAGGAATGTCAATGGAGTACGCTGAGAGTCTGTCCCCTAATACCACCCACAGTAAGTTCTCAGCTGTAATCTTTAACATGGATTTAATTGTCCTCGTGTCGAAGTTTACATTTTAATTGCATCTGCCGCTGGATTCAGTGTATACTGTGGAGAAAGCCGGAGAATATATGCATGAACCATTATCAGTGAAAATTGTCATTACAATTACATGAAGCCGCTCATCATTGTGGGATCTGTCCTGTATTACCACATGTTTCAGCCTTATCCCCAAGATAGGTCTGATTAAGTTACTTTGCTGGACTTTGAGATATTCATGTCAAATGCACCATTTTATTTACATGCCAGTCAAAGCTGCTGATGTAATGTGTTTGTTCAAGTGACTGTCACTAATAGCAATGATCAGGGGTATAACCATGTCAGTGGAGACTTATCCCCTGTATAAATCAGGGCCTATTAGTATGTATCAGCTCAGAGTGAGTACCGGAGCTGTCGGTTTCAGAACAATACCAGCTGTTGCTTCTCACAGAAATGAGATATCCAGTCCTATATCAGATTGAAGATATTTACTATCCCATTCTGGCAGCCATTGGAGTTCCTGGTAAGCTGCTGTCTCCAGCTCTTAATGTTGCAAATCAATATTAAATCGACTGCTGTACTTGATAATGGTTTCCTTGCTGAATGTTTTACGCAGTTGTCTATTCGGTTCGGTCAGTATAATGATGGGCTGTCTGGAGGCTCTACTCATTTGGTGTTGTAGCAGATGCATAATGACTGTGATAATCTTTGTGCATCAAATCCTTGCATTAGTATTGCATTATTCACTGGGCTGAATGTATTTTCCTTTGATAGAATGCCCTTAGATTCCAAATGTACGAGCTCATTTTTCTTTCTTTATCTGTAATTGTTTGTGTTGATCCATTCCTGAGAATATGATCAGATTAATATCTCAACTTAATGTATTGGGATCAGATGCTCGGGCTAAGTACGTAAGAATATATGCAATAGGAACATGCATAGGCCATTTGGTCCCTCGATCCAGCTCCACAACACATTCAGATCATTTGTGATTTGATCTCGACCTCAAAACCATTTTCTTGCTTGTTCTCCATAATTCTTGACTAGCCTATAGTTTAAAAATCTCTATATCTTAGCTTTGCATATAATCAATGACTCAGCCTCCACAGCTCTCTGGGTCGAGAATTCCAAAGATTCATGACTATCACAGAAAATAAATCCTCCTCAGCTCCGCCTGAAATGTGCACCTTTTGTCCCTTAGTTCCAGATTCCTCCTCGAAGGGGAAACATCTTCTCCCCACCCGACTCTGAAGCTTCCTCAGAATTTCACATTTCAATGTGTCTCTCATACTTCTAAACTCTGAAGTTTATTGGCAGAAACTATTCAACCTCTCCTCGCAAGACAGCCCCTTTTAACACCAGGAGTCATGTGAGTGAAGCTTCTCTGAACCTACCTCAATGCATGTCTATTCGTCCATAAATAAGGACAACACAACTGCACACAGTAGTCTCGGTGTGTTGCCACCAACGTTCTAAGAGTAGTTATCAGACCATCAGGAGTTGTTAACAGTTTCATGCTGTGGAACTAACCTGCATGGAATGTTATTTCATCAAAATAATTTCAATGATTTAAAATCAGGCAGATCCATGTCCTGGTTCCCAACATCAAGGGCTGGATTGTAAAGGGAGTCCAACGTTGGTAAATGTGGCGGGGCGGAGCGGGGGTGGGGGTGTGGGGTCGGGTTGTGTAGGTTGGGAGGGGGCATGAAGATCGGAGCGGGTGAGGCCCGTCACCAACCCGAAGTCGGCAGGACCCCTCCCTATCTCAGCGGCGACTATCTCAGTTTTATTAAAGACAGAGGGCACAGCAACTCGACGTCCTGTGAGCTCGTAATAATGTCCATCATATCAAGTGCATTATCATATCACCAATCAAAAATCTCAATCAAATCAGTTAAACTCCTTTTTGCATGAAAATATTGGTGCTTCCTTTATTTAATTAATCGCACTTGCCCCAGTGACTGTTCGTTTCTTGCCAGTTTACCGTTTCTGAACTTTATTTTCCTATCACACATGTTAAGCACACTGGCCTGCAATAGCTCTGTTTATCTTTAAAGCTCTTTTTGAACAAATTCGTACCGTTTTCTTTTCTCCAGTTCTCTGGCAGCAAACCTTTATCAACAGGGGATTGCAAGATTATGGGCATTGCCTCTATAATTTCCACTCTTACTTCCCTCAGTATGCTCGAATGTACCTGATCCGTCCCTGGCGACAATCTCAAGTATAACCAGCGTTTCCAATCCCTGCTCCGTATCGATTTGAGCCAATCCAGTCTCTCGATACCTTATTATTCATTAGGTATTTGGGAGCTTATTTTCCTTGTTAAAGTAGTAAAAGGTACTCATTTAGCACCTCAACTATGCCTCTGCTTCCATGCACAAATCATTACTTTTTTGTTTCCTAATCGGCCCTATTCCTTCTTTTATCACTCTCTCACTTTTCATACAGACATATATGAATGTACAGGCTTTTTAAATTCCCTTTACCTTGTCTGCCAGTCTCTGCCCATACTCTCTTTGCTGCTGCTATGATCCCTTTTAAGACCACTAACAAATCAAAAGAACTAAATGCACCCATTGACCTTAAAATCTGAAACAAAAACAAATGGACAAGATTTCACTTTTATCAATTTTACTTTAACTCTCAAACAAAACTAGCATAAATTAAACATGAACAGTTAAGTTACGATCAATGTTTGTATATCTCAAAGGTTGCTCATTAATTAGCAGGCGCAGTGAAGGTAGTTCTTATTAATATTATGAACAGTCTGATCAGTACAATGATGCCGACCATTTCCACAGTACAAGACAATCGGGAACTTCCTCAGGTATTGTTCCAATTCCTGTCCTCCAGGATGCAGATATGGAATTAAAGATGTCCAGTCAATAGCAAACAATGCAATCTTCCAGTTAATGGTTCTGTTTTGTCATCTTTCAAACACCCTCAGCCATTAATCAGCTTTCAGCTGTGTTCAATCCCCCAGACTCTTCTTGTAATACAGAAATCTCAGCTACAATCATATATGCCTTGTAAAAATAAAAACAGCTTGTGTTCTTTTAGTTTCGAGATACAGCATTGAAATAGGCCCTTCGGCCCACCGAGTCTGCCCTTCGGCCCAACGAGTCTGTGTCGACTATCAGCCACCCATTTATACTAACCCTACACTAATTCCATATTCCTACCTGTCCCCACCTGTTCCTATAATTTCCCACCAACTACCTATACTACGGGCAATTTACAATGGCCAATTAATCTATCAACCAGCAAGTCTTTAGCATGTGGGAGGAAACCGGAGCACCCGAAGGAAACCCACGCAGACACAGGCAGAACTTGTAAACTCCACACAGGCAGTACCCAGAATTGAACCTGGATCGCTGGAGCTGTGAGGCTGCGTTGCTAACCACTGCGCCACTGTGCCACCCCAGAACGTTAAAGCTTTCGATCTCTTTTCAAATAAGGGTCTGTCTCAAATAAGCTCGCTTTGAATCCTAATCACAACACCAAACATGTCAGCTGCCAAGAATGCAGTCCACACATGAGGCGTTGCGAGGTGTTGGAGCCGGTGGAACTTTGGGAGCTGGTCCAAAAGAAGCAGTGGGAATTCCACCTCTGCCATTCAGAACCACCCATCTCTATTTGATAGCACTTGGGCAATTTACTTCCTGGTGCCAGGGTCCCGGTCGTTTTTAGGACTGGGATTCCGACTCCAAGTGCCAATCATAGGGCAGGTGGCTCAGTTCTACTGGTAGCGCCACCTGGAGTGTACTACTAAGGGCCTTGGACCGAGGCCAACCACTGGAGACGCGAACCTCAATTAAGTGAGGCGAGATTACCGAGGGCAGGCTGACAGGCAGCGAAGATGGGGCAGGAGGGTGGGAGATGAGGGGAGAAGAATAGGCTTTCCAAAGGAGTGGGTTGCTTTCTGCTGGGGACCTCTGTGGGCCACAGATTGCCCAGGGAGGAAGAGCCCTAAGCTCACAAGGAGTTCACTTCATTTTTCAGGGCTTATTGCCAGCAGCGGCAGGAAGAGGCCGTGAGGTAGTTAATAATAGACCTATTCAGCGTCTCAGCTGTTCTCTGGGTGGGAAGGCCGTTGCTGGCCTTTTCCACTCCCAATGTATTGACTGCAATGGAAAGATGACGGGCCCTTCCTTCCCTGCCTGCCATCGCACATCTATGGTGCACATGCCTCCTAGCCTACCTCGGGGAGAGGGGCGGCATTAAATCCATGCCTAGGATTCAGCACACTTGCCTCCTTGGGAAAAAAAGAATACCTTCCTGCAGTAAGGAATTCGTTCAAACAGTTAGAAAATACAAGTAATTAATAGGGTAAACATTTTTTAACAAATCGCTCATTGTGTACTGCAGAGGTGACACTTTTCTACGCTACAATAACACATTCCATACTTTACAAATACTGTTCACTATCTAGATGACAGTGGCTGCTCGCCTCATGAAAGTTCAACTGCCCTCTGCTGTTGGTATCAAATTTTGCCTCGCTGGAAAAATCTTTAACCTCAGTAGCCCCTCTGCTGGCACTAAACTATCCGCCATAGACACTCATGATTTGCAGTTTGCGGATGACTGCAGTGTCGTTGATCGTTCTACTCCAGATCTGCAAGCCACTCGTGATCTCTTCAGTTCTCCATCAAGGGGACTTGAATGCTTCCAGAACAAATCTAATATATCAAGCTACACCTGGTCAGCGAAATAGTCCATATCCTACATATGCTGAAGTACTAATCTTCTACTCACTCTTCACTAAATATAGGTACCAGATATATATATACTTTGCCTAATCAAAACTGTGAGGAATCTCCGCTTGGTCAACCTTATCTTTCACCTCAAATCACGTCATTCAGCTTTGAGCCCTTCCATTTTCAATTGAATCTTAAAAGTAAATTAAACATGAACAGCAGTTAAATCACGTTCAATGTTTGTATCTCTAAAAGGTTGCACATTTATTAGCATATGCAAAAATGCTAGTCCGTACCAATTCTCTGAACAGAATCATCAACAAGATGATGCCAAACAGTTCCAGAGAACAAGAAAACCACCAATTTCCTCAGGTAGTTTTCCATGCCTTCTCCTCCAAGATGCAGATGTGGAAATAGTGATTGAGTGTTTCAGTGACAGATGGACTGAGGTGGTCCTAGAGGCTGGCGATGCTAGGGAGGGGGAAATATGTATCTTTTCTGATCGAGGGGCAATGAGATCTGAGATTCAGGTCAGGAAACAATAGGGTAAGTTTCACAAAGCATCATATTCAGCCTGACACAACAGCTAGGATGGCGAATGATGTCAGTGAAATGGGTATGGAGTTAGTGGTAGTTCAAAAGATGATTGCTTTGAGAAAATTGCAGCTTCTGCTAAACAGACATTTGTATTATGGTCACAAAGAGGCAGTGGAGGGTCGAGAGAGATGGTGGAGAGCTGGACCATGGTGTTGTCAGCACACATGTGGAAGCTGACTTCATGTCTGTAGTTGCTATTGACATTGGGAAAGATGTAGATGTGGACGAGGAGGAGGAAAATCGAAAGTTCAGGCACAAGTGAATCAATAGTGCTGGGAGGTGGAGGGAATTCATTGCAGGTTTTCGTATTGGTAAGAGGGAACCAAGAAAGTGCAGTCCCACCAAAAGTGGCCAATATCAGAGGTATGGAGAGTTCATGGGCGAGTTTGATGGCGGTTTGGAGGAATGGGTGGAGATGGTGAATTTTGAGACCACAAAGAGATTTGAAGCGGAGGAAGAGAATTTTAAATTTGAGCCATTGAGCGGATTGAAATCAAATGCGGGTCTCTGAAAACCATTGCATTGTCAAATCAGCCGGACGTTTTGCGGGATGGAGATGTACGGAAGAGTTTTGGATAGAAGGAAGATGGATGTTGGATTGTCAATGAGTAGTGAACAGGAGGAATAGTGTCAGGCTCTGGCCCACTTCTAGTTTTACTAAAACGTTTAGCCACTGTAGAATGAACTGATAAATATTTGCAATAAAATAAGAGAGAGAGGAATGTCAATGGAGAACGTTGACAGTCTGTCCCTAATACCATCCATAGTAAGTTCTCAGCTGCAATCCTGAACATGGATGTAACTGTCCTCGTGTCAAAATTTACATTTTAACTCCTTGTGTCCCTGGAGTCAGTGTATAATGTGGAGAATTCCGTTTCATTTTTAAATGAATCGTAAGGAGTGAACTTCATGACTACAATGACATGAAACCTCATGAGAAGCCGCTCATCATTGTGGGATCTGTCTTGTATGATTGCATGTTTCAGCCTGATGCCCAAGAGAGGTATGATTAAGATATTTTGCTGGACTTTGAGATATTTATGTTGTATGCACCATTTTATTAACATCGCAGATAAAGCTGCTGTATTGTGTTTGTTCAAATAACTGTCTCTAATCGCAATGTTCAGGGGTATAACCATGTTAGTGGAGACTTATCCCTTTATAAATCAGGGCCTATTAATATGTATCAGCTCAGAGTGACTACCGGAGCTGTGGGTTTCAGAAGAACACAGTTGGTGCTTCTCACATAAGTGGTATATCCGGTAATATTTCAAATTGAAGATATTTACTATCCCATTCGAGCAGCCATTGGAGTTCCCGGTAAGCTGCTATCTCCAGCTGTTAATGTTGCAAATCAATATTAAATCGACTGTTGTACTTGATAATGTTTTACTTGCTGAATGTTTAACACAGTTGTCTGTTCGGTTCGGTCAGTTGATGATGGGATGTCTGAAGGCTCCGCTCATTTGGTGTTGTAGCAGAAGCATAATGACTGTGATTATATTTGTACATCAAATGCTTGCATTAGTATTGGATGATGCACTGTACTGAATGCACTGTCTGATGATAGAATGCCCTCAGATTCTAAATGATCGGGATTTCTCCATTTCTCCCATGCTTCGAAACTCTGATGTATCTAGGTCCAAACTGCTCAAAGTTTCCTGATAAGACAGCCCCTTTAACACCAGGCGTTAACCTAGTGAAACGTCCCTGAAGTTCGCTCAATGCATGCATATTCCTCCTTAAATATGGGGAACAATGCTGTACAGAGTAGTCTGTGTTTCCCACCAACGTTTTAAGACCAGTTATCGCACCATCAGGGGTTGTCAACAGTTTCAAGTTGTGGATTTCGTTGATTTATAACGACACAGCTCACAGTAACAGTCTTACAAGGAGGCAGCACATTGTCCTCCTTCCCCAGCATCATGTGTCGGTCTCACTGGGATTTCAATATTTTGTTGGAAATGACTGTTATAAAATATGTCCTTATGGGAATCTAACGCTGCTTCAGAGGTCTGGCAACTGAAGTGAGTTTGTTGCTCACACTTTAACATCTCCTTCACTGATTCACTGCGGTTGAATTCATTTACAGCTGCTTGAATTTACTATAATAATAAATGTACTGGTTTTATGTTGCATCAGTTTGGACTGGATTTGTTGGAATCACGAGCCCTTCTAGTTAATTGCAGATTATAAAACCTAGTGTTGATCTATATTTGTTTGTTGAACAAACCCACATTTTTACTCTGAACTTACAAATTATGAGAGATGAAATTTCAATTTTGTGTGTTCCGTCTGGAAGAGGCACTCGGTTTTGCGTATTCTTTGTATTGCAGATAGAGTTAACAGTGCAAGTTGTGGGAATGACGGTCCATCCTAACTCGTAAATGAATGTCCTGGGTTATTTGAGTGATGTGTACACGATGAGGTCAAACAACTTTCAGTATGTGTGCATACAGTAGTTTATTCGGAACTCTTAAACTAATTATATCTTTGCTCGCTGCATTCTATGCAAACTAACACTAAATAATAGTACATCAAAGATGCACACACTGCAATCATTTTCTGTGATGTGCCATTAATGACCAGATGGGGAGAGAGAGAGAGAGAGAGAGAGAGAGAGAGAGAGAGAGAGAGAGAGAGAGAGAGAGAGAGAGAGAGAGAGAGAGAGAGAGAGAGAGAGAGAGAGAGAGAGAGAGAGAGAGAGAGAGAGAGAGAGAGAGAGAGAGAGAGAGAGAGAGAGAGAGAGAGAGACATCCACGTCATTATTTCTCAACTGACTAAATAACTAAATGGAACCAGTTATTTACCAACTGAAATGTTTACTTCACTTTGTTCGCTTTCCAAACCCTTCAGGACCTGCCTCCCCTCCAGTTCTCAAATGTCCTTTTCGTTGTCTCCCACCAATCCACTCACTGGTTCAGCCTCCATCGGTCTCTTCCTCCTGATCTAAATTCTGAAACGCAGCGCAGCGGCTCTCGACCTTTTCAGCTTTTGAGACAGCCTCTGTTGGCTCTCTTAACAAATAAAACAAAAACAGCTCCCCTGTCCCCTCTCGGCCATTGGTCTGGAGGCTAATCTGGATTTAAACAATTAGATTCTTTCCTAAGCCCTTCCACTGCGTCCAATGCTCATTTTCATTCGCCTGCATTTTTGTTTTCAAATCAATTTTCCAATCAATAGTTGATAATTGCTCTCAGAAGAATTCCCTGTCCGAAAGTGCTGGAATCTGCAACAAGGCTGTAAATTTCACACAGGATCCTGTCGAACTGCTGCTTTAGTTTGATCTCTGATCAATAATTTCTCTGTTTCCCTTTCTATCTCTTTCAGTTAACCTGTTGGCGATTCTGATCCTGTCCCGAGGAAAGTGCGGTCTCTCCAAATGTATCACTCGCTACCTGGTGGGAATGGCAGTGGCTGATCTCCTGGTCATTATTACAGATCCCATATTGAGGAGGCTTCCAGTGAATTATTTCCCAGATTCATTCCTGTCCCTTACTCCCATCTGCAGTTCAATTGTTTTCCTGATCTTTGCAATCACAATGGTTTCGGTATGGCTGACAGTCGCTTTCACCTTTGATCGATTTGTGACCATTAGTTGTGAGAAGTTGAAGACAAGATTTTGCACTGAGAGAACAGCGGCCATTGTTATCGGAACAGTGACTGTGCTGTGCTCTTTAGAAAGTGTTCCCTGGTACTTTATATATGAACCTAAATATATAATTAATAATGTTCCTTGGGGCTGTATCACGAAACAGAGCTTCAGTACTTCCCCTGCATGGACCAGTTTTGTGCTGTTTCACCGCATTTTAACACCTTGTGTCCCGTTCTTTCTGATTCTGCTAATCAATGTTCTGACAGTCAGACGTATCTTAACGGCCAGTAGAGGCCGCAGGGGACTTCGGGGCCTCAGCACTGGAGAGAAGCCAAATGACCCTGAGATGGCGAATCGTAGGAAATCCATCATTTTGCTATTTAGTATATCTGGAAGTTTCATACTTTTATGGATAACGCAGGTTGTATTTAACATTTATAAGCGAATTACAAAACAATATAATTTCTCTATCAATGACCCTCATTTTATCACACAAAAAGCAGGTGGTATGCTGCAGCTTCTGAGTTCCTGCACCAACACGTGTATTTACACTGTGACCCAGACTAAATTCAGAGAGGAGCTGAAGAAGGCCCTGCTATACCCACTAAATCTAATTGTGAAATTCGTTAAATCATAGTTAAAGCAAGGGTTTTCAAGTTCCAGCACTAAAATTCATTCCAGTCGGCATAGCCTAACTCATTGCAGGGCGGACCATTTTCTATTCACAGAATAGATCCCTGAGATGATTGTAAAGCTCATTTTGTAATATGTTATTAAACATCCGACCTAATGAGACTGGTTATCTTTGCAGAAGACACAGGCATTCTTTCTGAAAAATGACGGTGCTAAAGAGCACAGCTGAACATCATCTGAAGCAGCTCTGAATCAAAGAAGCTTCTGTTGGCTTGATGGCAAAGTGACAGGGTGGTGTACTGGTTAAGTCACTGCGTTAATAATCCAGAGGTCCATGCTAATGTCTTGGGAACACGGGTTCAAATCACCCCACAGCTGCTGGTGGAATTCAAATTCAAGTGATTCAGAAAAATGTGGAATCAAAGGCTTGTCTCAGTAATAGTGCCATGAAACTACCATCAACTGTCGTTAGAATCCATTTGGTTTTCTAATTCCCTTTGGGAAATGAAATCTCCCTTCCTTATCCGATCATTCCTGCATATGAATCCAAATCTTAGGCAATCTGTTTGACTTAACTGTTCTCTGAAATGCCTGAGCAAGCCATTCAGTTGTCAAGGACAATTGGGGATTGTCAGCAAAGGCTAGAGCTGCAAGCGAAACCCACGTCCCGTGAAATACTAAATAATATAAGATGGAGGATGAGTAAGTCACCCAGGAAAGTAAAGGCATGAATGAGGAAAGAGAGTGAAAATCAAACAATAAAAACAATAAGTGAGCATGACTAGCAGAACGAATTAAATATTAAATACAAAGAGAGAGAACAGAGTAGATAAATGTGGAAAAAAGAAGTCAAACAAAGAGAAGTGGCGTTCGACAGAGCAGGAGCATGAAGGACCGAAATATTAACACCTCAAAACCCAGGAAGAGGCGCACATTGTTTGCTGCAGAAAGCAATTATTTCTTTCTTTAAGTTGCATGCATACAACCTCTTTGAACATGGAAATATCTCAGAATATTTCATACACAGAATGGCGTCTGAAGGGTTGGAATCTGTTGGCACCAATGCGATTCCTGGTGCCAGGAGGAAAAGGCAGGGCGAACACAGCTATGGCCTTTCCGAGTCCTCCCCCATTCAAATCCCGACCACCAACGATCGTCCCCACAGCCTCCCGGACCCCAGGCGCGAGCTTACATTGTTGAACCACTTAAGTGCCCGGCGCAGGGATCTCCATCCATTTGAAGACGGAGGTACCCACCTCAAAGAATTGGGGGACAATCATACGGCCAGTGTCCCAACGTTATTGACAGCCCCAGTGGCGGTCAATGCTGGTACTGAAGAGGCCTTGGGACAGGTCCAGCATTGGAGCCTCGAACCTCTGGTAAGTGAGGCCGGGTCTCTGGGGCATCTGTCTGGCCCCGACAAGGGTGGGGGATTGGGGAGGGGGTGTAGTGGAGTGAGAATAAAGGATAAGGGAGGAGTTAAGGGCGGCACAGTGGCGCAGTGGTTAGCACTGCAGCCTCACAGCTCTAGCGAACCGGGTTCAATTCTGGGTACTGCCTGTGTGGAATTTGCAAGTTCTCCATGTGTTTGCGTCGGTTTCCTCCAGGTGCTCCGGTGTCCTCCCACATGCCTCCAGTGTCCTCCCACATGCCAAAGACTTGCAGGTTAATTGGCCATTATAAATTGCCCCTAGTATAGGTAGGTGGTAGGGAAATATAAGGACAGGTGGGGATGTGGTAGGAATATGGTATTAGTGTAGGATTAGTATAAATGGGTGGTTGATGGTCGGCACAGACTCGGTGGGCCGAAGGGCCTGTTTCAGTGCTGTATCTCTAAACTAAACTAAACTAAATATTGAGCTTTTTCCCATGGGTTTCCTCTGTTGGCCACAGATATCCACCAGAGGAGTGTCCCCGATGCCTGCAGGGAAGGTGCGCCGTATAATTAGGCGATGTCACGGCTGATGGAGGCAACCTAAGGTTCTTAATTGTCCTTTGCTTGGGAAGACCAGTATCCACCTGTCCCAACCCAAGCAAAATGGCGTGGCGAGGACCCATCTGCCTTCTGAATGCGACCCAATATGTTGGGGGATACATAAACTCTAACCGGAATTGTGGAGGCTGTTATGGCATTTGGCATGGAAACCACACCATCTTCCTCCAACGGCTCTTCACTGTCATCAAGCTGGCTGATGCTTCTCTCGCCTGGTTCCATTCTTATCTAGCTAATCATAGCCATTGTATCACTTGCAAAGGCTTCTTTTCCTGTTCCCACAGTGTTAGCCCTGGTGTCCCCCAAGGAACTATCTATGGCCCTCTCCTGTTTGTCATCTACATACTATCTCTGGGTATAACAGACAGAAGAAAAAGACGTGCAGAAAACGGACAGAGCAAACAACATACACTCAGAGAAACAGAGACAATGAGAGACAGACATAGATAATTAGAGATGATAAAGGCAGTGTCAGAAAGTCAGTTTAACCCACAGAGTGCAAAGACTATATGTGTTGGCTGGCTGAGTATTCAACAGATGAAACAAGCAGGCAGTTTATTGTCTTCCCTGGTTAATACACTTTAGGCTTTTATGTCAATTCTAAAGTTTATGCGTGTCGGATGAGCAATAATCCCACCCAGTCTTGTGTAACTGATCGTGTTCGCATTTAATGCAGGAGTTTAAACTGCTGTTATGTACAATGTGTAACTTTACTAGTGAACTTCAGTCTTGTGAAATCAATCAGAATGTATTCTTAACCCTTCTTCTCTGTTACACAGTAGATCCCACTGCACAGTCCCTTTCTGTGTTTTCGTGCTATGTTTCATTTTTGATTCACATTGAATATTAAAAATGGTGATTGGCGAGATAGAAACTAAACACTGGATCTGAAACACTTTCAGACTCAGCCCAGTTTTATCTCTGACGTTTGACATAACTGGACAATATGTGCATTCCTACTGTGTATTATCTCACAATAATAAACTTCCATCCATTTACTTTAAACAGATGACATTATTTCATTTTCTGTGTGCAATATCATAGAATTACAAAATCAACACAATATTCTCTCTACAGTAGCTCGCATTTCAAGGTTTAATTCACTCAATCCATTACATTCTCTGTGTTAATTCCCATCATGTGTTTTAAGCACAGTTTGCAGGACTGATTACATAAAACCTGTTCAGATATTGTAAACATTGATTTAAAATTATAAACAAATTAAGTTTTTCGATGTCTATCGCCTGTGAGCTCTGACACGTCTGTAAGTTTCAAGGACACCGAACAGCCTATTCCACCTCTCATTACATCGTACAACGGACTGCAACAGACCGCGACAAACTCAAAGAGAATTTGATGGTCAATAGCTCATTTCTGCCATTCTTGGCAGCATTTTCGGTAAATAAAGTGGGATAGGAGAAATTAATTGTTGATGCTCAAATGTGTTGCAATGGGAGAAATCCGTTATGATTCCAGAAATTTATGAGAACAGGAATAGAACCATCGGGATTCTATATATCGATTGGAATGGGAGAAACCATTTGTTGTTTTCCAGAAATCAAATCAATCAGGACCAAAAAAAATGAGATTCCAGATATCTACTGCGAAAATAGCATCAGGCTTCTTTATGTCTATTGGTACTTAAGAAATCGATTGGGAACCAAAAATATTGGAGAAAGAATGGGTTTCTGTAGATCACTTGGACGTGCGAAATCAATTATGTTTACAGAAAGCAATTGGAACGGGAGAAATCCGCTGTTTTGAAGAAACCAATTGTGTTCGAGAAATCAATTGAAAATTCTGCTGGTGCTCCAGAAATCCAGTAGGGTGCTGGAAATACAGAATAGGTCGAGAAATGTAAATATAATTGTTACACTATTGTACAGATTCGTTCCACACATGTCTTACCTGGACAGCTGCAAAAAATGAGTCAGATAAGGTGATCAAGGTAGAGCGAATATGATCCCACCACACATTGAGACACTGCATTCAGGAACATACGAACTCAGGTGGTTAAAAACAGTTTTGTCATGTCATGTCTGGTACCTTTGCATCGGTGTCCTCCAGTTAGGAGTTATCCTACCTGTGGAAATAGTATCCCCTTATTCACTCTGTGAAAACAATTGGTGTTTTGAGACATCTCTATCAAATTTACTGTCAACTGTCTCTGTTCAAAGCGGCATTTAATTCCCCAACGGGGAGATGTTACTATTTCAAATGCAACCGTGGAAATTTGATTTGAATTGGATTTCGAGTTTGGAATGGACACTCTCAGAAAGTGGGCTGGCAGCGACTTCTGAAAAATCACAAAGAGCAACATTTTCTCAGAGACTATGATATCAGAATCACCTGAGAACAACTGCCCCTTTTCACCATAAGACAGGCTGTATTTCCCGTTCAAGACAGAAATCAGCTATTTCAAAATCGATTGCAGGTGCTGATAATTTCTCTAAAGACAGATGATTTTTGCAGTGCATCGAGGTCAGTTTCCTGAAAGAACATGCTTCAGAAACGACAAGAGAACAGGCTAAACTAAAATTTGTAATGAGTAACGAGACAGAATTAATTAATATTCTGACATCAAATAAGCAGCAAGCAATGAGTGGTCATAATATGTTCTGTTTGAGGAGAAACGTAACGGAAATGCTCTGCTATTCACCTTAAGTAAGGCTGACGTGAAGTAAGATGCAGACTGAGCACGTTAAACTCGGATGTGTTAATGACAGCCAAAACTAGACATTAACAATCTGAGGCACTGAAAGAAGCATTTAGTAAAGTAGCTTTTTAACATAGAGCCTGTGCTAGCTCTTTGGAAGAGCTACTCAATTAATCCCTGCACTCTTTCCCATTAGCTCTATTTTGTGTTTGCCTTGCAGTATTTAAACAATTCTATTTTGAATATTGATATTCAATTTAAAACCATCAACCTTGCAGACAGCACGTTCAAGAGCCTAATAGCCCACTGTCTAAAAACAAATAAAAATCTCTATGTAGCTCCTGGTTCGGTTGCCAGTCATCATAAATATCTCTCCTCTGGTTACCTTCCCTTCTGCCAGGAAAGGGTTTACACTGGGAAAATGGGCGGCACAGTGGCATAATGTTTAGCGTTGCAGCCGCACAGCTCCAGCGACCTGGGTACTGCCTGTGCGGGGTTTGCAAGTTCTCCCTGTGTCTGCCTGGGTTTCCACCGGGTGTTCCGGTTTCCTCCCACCTCCAAAGACTTGCAGGTTGATAAATTCCCCCTGGAGTAGGTAGGTGGTAGGAGAATTGTGGGGATGTGGTAGAGAATATGGGATTAATGAAGGATTAGTATGAATGGGTGGCTGTTGGTCGGCACAGGCTCGGTGGGCTGAAGGGTCTGTTTCAGTGCTGCATCCCTAAATAAAACAAATAAATAAATTCTCGATTTGGAAAACGTCTGCCAAATTTCCTCATGGATTTGCTGATTTAAGAACACATGGCTAAACCATTAATGCACTACTCCAGGTTGATATGTAGCGCTCCCCTTCCCTTACTCACATCGACTGCTCAAAGAAAAGCGCCAACTCCGTATAGATAAAAATCTGCATCGTTGTGAGCATCCCCTGGATCAGAAGATTCTCCAAGAACATTATGAGAACAAATCGGCCGCTGACACTCAGAATAATGACTGAGTTCAAGGCACAAAGAAACATTGATGTAAATAGAACATATCCCCCCAGGAGCAGCTGTAGCAGCAGAGCAAGGTAAGTGGTGTAACACAATGACAATGAAAGTTAGAGTCAGCTCGGTCGTAGTAAAATGTCAATGAAATGTAAGCAGATCAGTATTAAAACTGGACAGGAGAATAAGCTGGGGGAAGAGGTAGGTTTGCATGATGGACAGGGAACTACAGATATGTGTAAGTGCGAGGATGTAAAAGGAGAACAATGGGTTTTGAACATCGAGAACAAATGCATTTACATGGTGTGATGTTTGTTTTTTGTTACAGTTCTATTAGCAGGTGTGGCAGCTGCTTAAGACAGAAAGCAAGATAAGCCTTGTTACAGATTTGAATTGACACTGTTGTGCAGAGTTTTAACCATTGTACGGTCACAGCCTGCGAAAATCCGCTGTGGTAGTCTTAAACAGGCCATTGCAATGCTGGTGAAAGGAAGATATATTTGATAAAGAGCATTACTCCAGAAACTCTGCCCACAATGCTGAAAGTTTTGCAGTCAAATGCTTTCATTTCGATTTTCTCTTCTCAGCAGTTTTTCTGGCAATACAACGCCAATAACAGCATTGATGGTTTTGAGCTTGGAAGAAATTCGAGCCTAAATCCAGCGCCTTTGGCCGCTCAGTTCCGCCACCACGCTGGGCCCAAATCAGTGTTGATGCTGTTGCCCGGTGGGTGAAAGCTGTCATTCTTGCTGTTTATCATCTGAGTGGAGTGATTTGCAGTGAGAAAGCAGGAATTAAGAGAACATTGTGAGCTCTGTTCACGGGATGAAGTAACCGAGAGGTTAAAGCAGCGGACCATTAATCCATTACTCTCTACATGCATAGCTCAGAATTCCACAAGCATTGTAATTGTATTTCAGACTAGATGTGTTTTTCCCCTTTCTTTAACAAATCCAAGAGTCCAACATCTGAGTCCCAGCCTTCCACAATCCGCAGTTTGGGTGCTTTGCAGAGCGGTCTCAATCATTTTGCTCAAATCAGCACAGTCATAATTTCCACCCAAACTGTTTCTTCACAGAGGTGTTGATAGAGGAAGGTCTGAGCTGCCGGAATTCTCATTCCAAGTGGCCAATGGCATCCTGGTAAAAGAAGTATCTCTGCACAGATGCTGCCTGATTTCACCAAAGTTTGCATCATTTCTCTGTTTTAAAATTTCGGATTTCGCAGCAGTATCAATGAAAACACAAAACCTGCCTCATCTTCGCAGCTCCAGACATCCCTTTGCTCAGCTTTTCTCAGACACATGTTCACTCTTCACTTTCTTACAGGTACTGTTAATTGCGGCGTTTCCACACACAGTAGCCTGAAGGATGGCTTCCCAAATGCACATTGCTCATTTTATCAGTGTTTCTCAGTGAATTCGCAAGGGAAGCATTCCACAGTGCTGTGAGGGAATATAATGGATTATTCAGTTGGCAAGCGGATTTGAAGGCTTTAAGTGGGGTACCGAAAAACTAAGGGAGTTTCACAAAATGTGGGAGAGGTACGAGAAGATACCGTCAGGGGAAGGAAAGGGAACCATCAGGCAGTGCAGGGATCCCCTGTGGCCGTTTCCCTCAACAACAGGTATACCGTTTTGGATACTGTTGGGGGGGACGACTTACCAGGGGTAAGCAATGGGGTGCAGGTCTCTGGCACAGAGTCTGTCCCTGTTGCTCAGAAGGGAAAAGGGAAGAGGAGCAGAGCATTAGTCATTGGGGACTCCATAGTTAGGGGAACAGATAGGAGGTTCTGTGGGAACGAGAGAGACTCACGGTTGGTGTGTTGCCTCCCAGGTGCCAGGGTACGTGATGTCTCCGATCGTGTTTTTGGGATCCTTAAGGGGGAGGGGGAGCACCCCCAAGTCGTGGTCCACATAGGCACCAACGACATAGGTAGGAAGAGAGATGGGGATTTAAGGCAGAAATTCAGGGAGCTAGGGTGGAAGCTTAGAGCGAGAACAACCAGAGTTGTTATCTCTGGGTTGTTGCTTGTGCCACGTGCTAGCGAAGAGAGGAATAGGGAGAGAGAGGAGTTGAACACGTGGCTGCAGGGATGGTGTAGGAGGGAGGGTTTTGGTTTCCTGGATAATTGGGGCTCTTTCTGGGGTAGGTGGGACCTCTACAAACAGGATGGTCTTCACCTGAACCAGAGGGGTACCAATATCCTGGGGGGGAGATTTGTTAGTGCTCTTCGGGGGGGTTTAAACTAATTCAGCAGGGGAATGGGAACCTAAATTGTAGTTCCAGTGTACAGGCTGTTGAGAGTAGTGAGGTAGGGGATAAGGTTACAGGGACGCAAGAGGGAACTGGCAAGCAAGAACTTGGTTTAAAGTGTGTCTACTTCAACGCCAGGAGCATCCGGAATAAGGTGGGTGAGCTTGCAGCATGGGTTGGTACCTGGGATCCTGATGTTGTGGCCATTTCGGAGACATGGGTAGAGCAGGGGCAGGAATGGATGTTGCAGGTTCCGGGATTTAGATGTTTCAGAAAGAACAGAGAAGAGGGTAAAAGAGGGGGGGGGGGGGTGGCATTGTTAATCAAGGAAAGTATTACAGCGGCAGAAAGGACGTTTGAGGACTCGTCTACTGAGGTTGTATGGGCCGAGGTTAGAAACAGGAGAGGAGAGGTCACCCTGTTGGGAGTTTTCTATAGACCTCCGAATAGTTCCAGAGATGTAGAGGAAAGGATAGCGAAGATGATTCTCGACAGGAGCGAGAGTAACAGGGTAGTGGTTATGGGGGACTTTAACTTTCCAAATATTGACTGGAAATACTATAGTTCGAGTACTTTAGATGGGTCTGTTTTTGTCCAGTGTGTGCAGGAGGGTTTTCTGACACAGTATGTGGACAGGCCAACCAGGGGCGATGCCACATTGGATTTGGTACTGGGTAATGAACCCGGCCAGGTGTTTGATTTAGATGTAGGTGAGCACTTTGGCGATAGTGATCACAATTCGGTTAGGTTTACCTTAGCGATGGGCAGGGACAGGTATATACCGCAGGGCAAGAATTATAGCTGGGGGAAAGGAAATTATGACGCGATTAGGCAAGATTTAGGATGTGTAGGATGGGGAAGGAAACTGCAGGGGATGGGCACAAACGAAATGTGGAGCTTATTCAAGGAGCAGCTAATGCGTGTCCTTGATAAGTATGTACCAGTCAGGCAGGGAGGAAGTTGTCGAGCGAGGGAGCCGTGGTTTACTCAAGAAGTTGAAGCGCTTGTCAAGAGGAAGAGGGCGGCTTATGTTAGGATGAGACGTGAAGGCTCAGTTAGGGCGCTTGAGAGTTACAAGCTAGCCAGGAAGGATCTAAAGGGAGGGCTAAGAAGAGCAAGGAGAGGACACGAGAAGTCATTGGCGGATAGGATCAAAGAAAACCCTAAGGCTTTCTATAGGTATATCAGGAATAAACGAATGATAAGAGTTCGAACAGGGCCAATCAAGGATAGTAGTGGGAAGTTGTGTGCGGAATCAGAGGAGATAGGGGAAGCGTTAAATGAATATTTTTCGTCAGTATTTACAGTAGAGAAAGAAAATGTTGCCGAGGAGATTACTGAGATACAGCCTACTAGGCTAGATGGGATTGAGATTCACAAGGAGCAGGTGTTAGCAATTTTGGAAAGAGTGAAAATAAATAAGTCCCCTGGGCCAGATGGGATTTATCCTAGGATTCTCTGGGAAGCCAGGGAGGAGATTGCAGAGCCGTTGTTGTTGATCTTTAAGTCGTCATTGTCGACAGGAGTAGTGCCGGAGGACTGGAGGATAGCAAATGTTGTCCCCTTGTTCAAGAAGGGGAGTAGAGACAGCCCTGGTAATTATAGACCTGTGAGCCTTACTTCGGTTGTGGGTAAAATGTTGGAAAAGGTTATAAGAGACAGGATTTATAATCATCTTGAAAAGAATAAGTTCATTTGTGATAGTCAGCACGGTTTTGTGAAAGGTAGGTCGTGCCTCACAAACCTTATTGAGTTTTTCGAGAAGGTGACCAAACAGGTGGATGAGGGTAAAGCAGTGGATGTGGTGTATATGGATTTCAGTAAGGCGTTTGATAATGTTCCCCACGGTAGGCTATTGCAGAAAATACGGAAGTATGGGGTTGAAGGTGATTTAGAGCTTTGGATCAGAAATTGGCTAGCTGAAAGAAGACAGAGGGTGGTGGTTGATGGCAAATGTTCATCCTGGAGTTTAGTTACTAGTGGTGTACCGCAAGGTTCTGTTTTGGGGCCACTGCTGTTTGTCATTTTTATAAACGACCTGGATGAGGGTGTAGAAGGGTGGGTTAGTAAATTTGCGGATGACACGAAGGTCGGTGGAGTTGTGGATAGTGTCGAAGGGTGTTGTAGGGTACAGAGGGACATAGATAGGCTGCAGAGCTGGGCTGAGAGATGGCAAATGGAGTTTAATGCGGAGAAGTGTGAGGTGATTCACTTTGGAAGGAGTAACAGCAATGCAGAGTACTGGGCTAATGGGAAGATTCTTGGTAGTGTAGATGAGCAGAGAGATCTTGGTATCCAGGTACATAAATCCCTGAAAGTTGCTACCCAGGTTAATAGGGCTGTTAAGAAGGCATATGGTGTGTTAGCCTTTATTAGTAGGGGGATCGAGTTTCAGAGCCACGGGGTCATGATGCAGCTGTACAAAACTCTGGTGAGGCCGCACCTGGAGTATTGCGTGCAGTTCTGGTCACCGCATTATAGGAAGGATGTCGAAGCTTTGGAAAGGGTGCAGAGGAGATTTACTAGGATGTTGCCTGGTATGGAAGGAAGGTCTTACGAGGAAAGGCTGAGGGACTTGGGGTTGTTTTCGTTGGAGAGAAGGAGGAGGAGAGGTGACTTAATAGAGACATACAAGATAATCAGAGGGTTAGATAGGGTGGATAGTGAGAGTCTTTTTCCTCGGATGAGGATGGCAAACACGAGGGGACATAGCTTTAAGTTGAGGGGTGAAAGATATAGGACAGATGTCAGAGGTAGTTTCTTTACGCAGAGAGTAGTAGGGGCGTGGAACGCCCTGCCTGCAACAGTAGTAGACTCGCCAACTTTAAGGGCATTTAAGTGGTCATTGGATAGACATATGGATGTAAATGGAATAGTGTAGGTCAGATGAACGGCGCAACATCGAGGGCCGAAGGGCCTGTACTGCGCTGTAATATTCTAATTCTAATTCTAATTCTAATGAGCTCCAGGAGAATGAGAGCATGTCAGGCACGCTCAGGAGATATCAGAGAGAGTCGAGACGCTTTAGGGACAGCGGAGATGGTAAGGAACACTCAAAGGCATTACATGGGCTAATGGAGGCTCTCGATGTCTCAGAGACCAGAAGGGACGTTTGGGAGTTATTGGGGAAGGTAAAGCATGCTCAGTTTTTACCAAAGAGCGTAATGAACCGCTCAGGTGGTTTCAGTAAAGGTAAATTAGGCGCAGACGATTTCAGAGAATATAAAGGACACTTATGCACCTCAAGTGCTTAGTTCAGGCATTTTGGCATGGAAGCTTCAAGTGTGATATCGTTGAGGCATTTAAAATATTTAATGGATTGAGTGGATTGATCGAGTTAAACTACCTGAACAAGGGATCGTAGCGAGAAGTAATAATAGACCACAAAGAAACATGAATAATGCAGGAAATGAGGGCAGGAATATGAACACTCAGGCACACGCACTATAAACTAACAGGTAATGACAGGGACATAGCGATAATATTCAAACACACGCCTGGCTAGTCTGCCACATTCTATTTTCCATAAACTTGAAATGATCCAAAGCTCTGCTGCCCATATTTTAACTTGCACCAAGTCCATTTTGCATTATCACCCCTGTGCTCGCTGGCCTACAGTGGCTCCCGGTCAAGCATGGTCTTGATTTTAAAATTTTCCTTGTTTTCTGTAATCTCCTCCAGCCCCACAACCCACAGAGATATCTGCACTTCTCCAATTCTGGTATTTTGTGCATCCCTGATTCTAATCGCTCCACTATTGGTGGCCACACCTTCAGTTGCCCAGGCTGCAATCTCTGGAATACCCTCCCTACACCTCTCTGCTTCTCTACCTTGATCTCTACCTCAAAAACACTCCTTACAAACTACCTCTTTGACTCTTTTGGTCATCTGTCCTACTATTTCTTTATGTGGCTAGAATTCTCCAGTGAAGCACCTTGAGACGTTTTATTACGTTAAAGGCATGATATGCAAATAGGTTTCTGCTATTAGTTAGATGACCCCTCACTTTAAACTCCATCTGCCCGAAGTATGACTCACATAATTAATCTATCAGGAATTAGATTAGATTAGATTAGAGATACAGCACTGAAACAGGCCCTTCGGCCCACCGAGTCTGTGCCGAACATCAACCACCCATTTATACTAATCCTACACTAATCCCATATTCCTACCAAACATCCCCACCTGTCCCTATATTTCCCTACCACCTACCTATACTAGTGACACTTTATAATGGCCAATTTACCTATCAACCTGCAAGTCTTTTGGCTTGTGGGAGGAAACCGGAGCACCCGGAGAAAACCCACGCAGACACAGGGAGAACTTGCAAACTCCACACAGGCAGTACCCGGAATCGAACCCAGGTCCCTGGAGCTGTGAGGCTGCGGTGCTAACCACTGCGCCACAATACACTAATTCCCAAAGGTTAGGCTATTGCATTGCAAAAGACTACTGCATTTCATGAGATGCATGCATTTCAAGCTGCTATTCCACTGAAAGTGGCTATTGCAAGCGTCTGTTGCATCACAAGTAGATTTTGTATTACAAGTGGAAACTCAATTGCGAGAGTATTGCTATGCAAGATGTTGTTGCATTGCATGTGTATACACTACTGCAAGAGCCTAATGCACCGCAAGGAGCTGCTGTATGCATCAGGACAGCACATTGCAAGGCCTATTGCAATCTGAGGAGCTGTTACTCTGAAAGGGCCGAGACTATTGCAAAAGTATTTTGCATTGCCACGTTCTGTTTTCCTGAATAGGCTATTGCATTCCTCAGGGCTATTGAATTGCAAGTGGATGTTTCACGACAAAACAAAAACAACATTGCACAACAAGAAGGTGTTTCACCTTTGCATTGTAATGGACCATTAGCATGTCAGAGGCATCTGCATTTTAGGTACCATTGCATTGTAAGAGTCTATTACATTTCAAAGGGGTATAGCATTACATTTCAAGTTGCCGTTTTATTGCAGATGGTGTCTATACTCTAACAGGCACTGCACTACATGAAAATGTTGCACTGCATCAGGGTTTCGCAGAGCCAGCAACTATTGCACTCTAAGTAGCTATTATCCTGAAAGGGGCTATTGTACTTCAAGACACTCTTGTCATGCCAGGGACTGTTCATTTCAACAGATTTCTTAAGGCTTTTGCATTCAAAGTGGATATGGCATTGGAAGAGGTTGTTGCATTGCAAAGGGCTATTGTGTTGTATCATGCTTTTACTTTTTAAGGGGCAAGTGTTATTTGCATTGAGAGAGATGATATTGTAGTCAAGGGGCATTTGCATTGCAGTAGAAAGCCGCACCGCAAAGGGAGATTGCACTGCAAAAGTCTTTTGCATTGCAAGCAGCTTTAACAATCCAATATGATCCTGTCTTGCAAGCAGCTATTGCATCACAACAGGATTTTGCCTTGAAAATGTGAATTGCACTCAGTGGACTGTTGTGTTGTAAGGGAAAGTGGCATTGCAGAGAGCCTATTGCACTGCAACATGCAGCTCCAGTTCAAAAGGCTATTGAATTGCAAGAACCATTGAACTACAAAGTGGGATGGCACTGCAAGGGGCTATTGCATTGCAAGTGATTGCTGTGCAATGTAGTGTTTGTACGACAGGGGAATATTGCATTGCAAGGGGCTATTGCATTGCAACAAGATTTTTAAAATGCAACTATCTATCGCACTCAAGGGGACTGTTACATTGTCAGTGAAGGTTGTTTTCCAAAGGTAGCATTGACCTGTAAGAGGTTACAGCATTGCTCGGGGTCATCGCACCGCAAGCAGTTATTCCATTGCAAGCGATTCCTTTGCCTGTTCGAGGCATTTGCATTGCAGGTGACTCTAGCTTTGTAAGGTTGACGACTTTTGCATTGAAAGGTTCGATTATACTCAAGGATCTATCGGATTGCAATAGAACGTTTCATTGCAAATGGTTATTGCACTGTAAAAGGCTGTTATACTGCAATTGAGTCATAGAGTCAGAGAGTCGCACAGCATAGAAACAGGCCCTTCGGCCCACCGTGTCCATGCCGACCATAATGCCTATCGATACTAATCCCACCTGCCTGCATTAATTCCATATCCCTCTATGCCTTGCTCATTCAAATACCTGTCCAAATGCCTCTTAAATTTCGCGACTGTTCCTGCCTCCACCACATCCTCAGGCAGCTCATTCCAGATACCCACTATTCTTTGTGTGAAAAATTTACCCGTTGGATCCATTTAAACCTTCTTCCTCTCACCGTAAATCTATGTCCTCTAGTTTTATTCACCGCTACCATCGACAACAGACTCTGTCTATCTACCCTACTTATGCCTCTCATAATTTTATATACCGCTATCATGCCCCCTCTCAGCCTCCTTCGCTGCAGGGAAAACAGACCCAGCCTATCCAATCTCTCTCTATGACTCAAGCTCTCCAAACCAGGCAACATTATTGTGAATCTTTTCTGCACCCTCTCTAGCTTAATCACATCTTTCCTGTCGTATGGTGACCAGAACTGCACACAGTAATCCAAATGCGGCCTAAACAACTTTATGTACAACTGTAACATGACATCCCAACTCTTGTACTCAATGCCTCGGTCGATGAAGGCAAGAATGCCACATGTTTTCTTCACCACCCTGTCTACCTGTGTTGCCACTTTCAGGGAACTATGGACTTGCACCCAAGTTCTCTCTGCTCAAGAACACTCTCCAGGGCACTGCCATTCACTGTCAATGTCCTGCTCTGGTTTAACTTCCCAAAATGCATTACTTAGCACTTGTCTGTATTAAATTCCATTTGCCACTCCCTTGCCCACTTTCCCAGTTGAGCTGTCTGCTGTTGTAAACTTAGACAACCTTCTTCACTGTCCACTGTACCAACAAATGTTGGTGTCATCTGCAAACTTACTCATCGTGCTCCTTACATTCACATCCAAGTCATTAATATATATGACAAACAACAGAGGGTCCAGCACCGATCCCTACCACGCACCACTGGTCACCGGCCTCCAATCTGAAAAACAACCCTCCACTAGCCCCCTCTGCCTCCTGTAACCAAGCCAATTTAGTATCCAATTTGCGAGCTCACCCTCGATCCCATGTGTTAGAACCTTCTGGACCAGCCTACCTTACGGGACCTTGTCAAAGGCCTTGCTAAAGACAATGTCCATCACCCTGTCCACGTCAATCCTCTTGGTCACCTCCTTGAAAAACTCAATCAAATTCGTGAGACTTGCTTCCCACGCACAAAGCCATGCTGACTATCCCTAATCAGACCATGGCTTTCCAGATGTATATAAATCCTGTCTCTCAGAATCCCTTCCAATAACCTTCCCACCACTGATGAAAGGCTCACTGGCCTGTCGTTCCCTGGCTTATCCCTGCTGCCCTTCTTAAATAAAAGCACAACTTTAGCTATCCTCCAGTCTTTGGTACCTTAACCATGGCTAACAACGATACAGAAACCTCTGCCAGGGCCACAGGAATCTCCTCCCTTGCTTCCCATAGCATCCTAGGATACGCCTGGTCAGGTCCTGGGATTTTATCCACCTTAATGTACTTCAATACCTCCTCCAATATAGCAATGTGCTATTGGACTGCAGTGAAAGATGCTTTTGTATTTCAAGAGGCTATTGCAATGGAAAGAGGCATTAAAGAGCAAGAGGCTATTGCTTTGCAACAGGAATTTGCATTGCAAGGGTTTATTTCACTGAAGTGATTTTCCATTCCAAGTAATATTTTTTATTACTAAAGGTCTATTTCGTTATAAGAAGCTATTGCATTCTCAGGAGCTGTTGCATTGCAAAAGGCTGTTGCTTTACAGGAATCTATTGCATGTCATGATCTATTGTATTGCAAGCGGATGTTGCAAGCGACTTTTGCATTTCAAGAGGCTGTTCTGCTGACAAAGTGCCTTCACATTGCAAGGGATTATCTCAGTGCTAGAGGTTCCTGCAATGTAATGAGCCATTACATGACAAGAGGATTTTGCATCACATTGCAGGATTATCTTATGAGGACATATTGCAGAAACTGAGCAGGCATTCTCTACTGTCTCGAAAAATGAGAGGTGACGTCATTGAAACTTACGAAATTTTAAAGGGTGTGGCAGGGTAGAGGTGTCCATAATGTTTCCTCACGCCGGTGAGTTCGGAACCAGGGCACACAGTTCCAGAATAAGGGACTGGACATTTAAGTGTGAGATGAGGAGGAAATGATTTACATAGAGGCTGGTGAATCTGTGGAATTCTCTGCCCCAGAGGGCTGTGGAAGCTCAGTCATTGAGCATGTTCAAACCAGAAATTGAGAGATTTCTGGATACTCATGACATCTAGGGATATGGGAATATTGGGGGAAATGGTGTAGAGGTAGATGATCAGCCATGATCGGTTTGAATGACACAGGCGGCTTGATGGGCTAAATGGCCTACTCATGCTTCTATTTCCTATAACACTATGTTCCCTGACAGCTATAGTGTAATACCACCTTACAATACGGCATCCTCTTGCAATGAAATAACCTGAAACAATGCAATAGCCTTTTGAGCACAAAAGACCAAGGCAATGCAGAAGTGACTTTGTAATGCAATAGCTCCACACGCCAGGAGACCAACCCTGGTTCAATGAAGAGTGCAGGAGGGAATGCCAGGAGCAGCACCAGGCATACCTCAAAATGACGTGTCAACCTGGTGAAGCTACAACCCAGGACTACTTGCATGCCAAACTGTGGAAGCAGCATGCGATAGACAGAGCTAAGCAATCCCATAACCAACGGATCAGATCCAAGCTCTGCAGTCCTGCCACATCCAGCCGTGAATGGTGGTGGACAAGTAAACAACGAACTGGAGGAGGTGGTTCCACAAATATCCCCATCCTCAATGATGGGGGAGCCCAGCACATCAGTGCGAAAGATATGGCTGAAGCATTTGGTCCAATCTTCAGCCAGAAGTGCCTAGTTGATGATCCATCTCGGCCTCCTCCTGAAGACCCCAACATCACAGATGCCAGACTGCAGCCAATTCGATTCACCCCACGTGATCTTAAGAAACGACTGAAGGCACTGGATACTGCAAAGGCTATGGGCCCTGACAATATTCCTGCAATAGTACTGAAAACCTGTGCTCCAAAACTTGCCGCGCCCCCAGCCAAGCTGTTCCAGCACAGCTACAACACTGGCATCTACCCTGCAATGTGGAAAATTGACCATGTATGCCCTGTACACAAAAAGAAGGACAAATCCAACCCGGCCAACTACCGCCCCATTAGCCTCCTCTCAATCATCAGTAAAGTGATGGAAGGTGTCATGAACAGTGCCATCAAGCGGCACGTGCTTAGCAACAACCTGCTCAGTTTGGGTTCCGCCAGGGCCACTCAGCTCTTGACCTCATTACAACCTTGGTTGAAACGTGACAAAAGAGCTGAACTCAAGAGGTGAGGTGAGAGTGACTGCGCTTGACATCAATGCAGCATTCGACCGAGTATGGCATCAAGGAGCCCTAGCAAAACTAAGGTCAATGGGAATCAGGGGGAAAACCCTCCGCTGGCTGGAGTCATACCTTGTCACAAAGGAAGATGTTTGTGGTTGTTGGAGGCCAATCATCTGAGCTCCAGCACATCACTGCAGGAGTTCCTCAGGGTAGTGTCCTAGGCCCAGCCATCTTCAGCTGCTTCATCAATGACGTTCCTTCAATCATAAGGTCAGAAGTGGGGATGTTCGCTGATGATTGCACAATGTTCAGCACCATTCGTGACTCCTCAGATACTGAAGCAGTGTGTGTAGAAATGCAGCAATACCTGGACAATATCCAAGCTTGGGCTGATAAGTGGCAAGTAACATTCGCGCCACACAAGTGCCAGGCAATGACCATCTCCAACAAGAGAGAATCTAACCATCCCCCCTTGACATATAACGGCATGACCATCGCTGAAACCCCCACTATCAACATCCTAGGGGCTACCATTGACCAGAAACCGAACTGCAGTAGCCATATGAATACCGTGGCTACAAAAACAGGTCAGAGGCTAGGAATCCTGAGACGAGTAACGCACCTCCTGACTCCCCAAAGCCTGTCCACCATCTACAAGGCACAGGTCAGGAGTGTGATGGAATACTCTCCACTTGCCTGGATGGGTGCAGCTCCAACAACACTCAAGAAGCTCGACACCATCCAGGACAAAGCAGCCCGCTTGATTGGCACCCCATCTTCAAACATTCACTCACTCCACCACCGACGTACAGTGGCAGCAGTTTGTACCATCTACTAGATGCACTGCAGCAATGCACCAAGGCTCCTTAGACAGCACCTTCCAAACCCGCGACCTCTACCAACTAGAAGGACAAGGGCAGCACATAAATGGGAACACCACCACCGACAAGCTCCCCTCCAAGTCACACACCATCCTGACTTGGAACGATATCGGCGTTCCTTCACTGTCGCTGGGTCAAAATCCTGGAACTCACTTCCTAACAGCACTGTGGGTGTACCTACCCCACATGGAATGCAGCGGTTCAAGATGTCAGCTCACCACCACCTTCTGAAGGCCAATTAGGGATGGGCAAAAAATGCTGGCCTGGCCAGCGAAACCCACATCCCATGAAAGATTTTTTTAAAAACACACAGTGCGCTAACTCTACAGAGTGCAATGATCCCTTGCAGCACAATTTCCTCTTGAAGTGTAACAGCACTATGCAGTGCTTTAGTTCCTAATGGCACAATTGCCACGAGTAATGCAACAACAAATTGCATTGCACTGTAATATCACCTTACACTGACAAACCTCTTGCAATGAAGTAGCCCCTTGCTGTGCCATAGACATTTGTAGAACAATGTAACAGAGACCTTCAATGCAGCATTCACTTGCAATGCCATGGACTGTTTAAGCATGCTTTACCATTGGAATGCAAAGGCTTGTTGCACTGCAATATCACATTGCAGTGCAGGATCCATTGGCAGTGCAATAGCACCTTACAATGCAAAGGCCTTTCCTGTGCATTAGCCCCTTGTATGCAATAGGACTTGCTACACAGTGCTGAGGCCACTTGTAGTATAAAAAGCACCTTGCGATGCCTTGGACATTTGCAGTGCAACACACATTTCCAATCCCATTGACCATATTGTGCACTGGACCTTTACAATGCAAAATACGTTTGTGGTGCAACAGCCTTTGCCGTGCAAAATCCACTACCAAAGCAGTAGCCCCATGCATTGCAATACCTGGCATTTTTATTTCTGCATCCACAAGTAGTCAATGTCTGCGTGCACACCTGTTGTAGTGATGTAGAATATTGTGGATAGGTATGCAACTGCCAGGAGTGATCTTGATTGCTCTCTGTTCTCCACTCTCTCTTGTGTCTGTTTCTCTTTGACTCCTCCTCTGTGTCCTTCTTCTTTCTCCCCACTATGTTGTTGCCCGTGTCACCCCCTCCTTTGTATTGTTTCCTCCCCTCTCTATCATTCCCCTCTCTCTGTGTTGTCACCAATTCTGTGTGTCATATCCCCTCTCAGTGCGCACGCACTCTGTCTGTCCTCCACTGTCTCTGTCATCCCCTTCTCTCTCTCTCTCGCGGTCTCTGTCCTCCATTGTCTCTGACATCCCCTTCTATCTCTCTCTCTCAGCCCGCCACTGCCGCTGACATCTCCTTCTCTCTCTCTCTGTCTTCCACTGTCTCGGGTCTCCCCTTATCACTCTCTCTCTCTTTCTGTCCTCCACTGTCTCTGACCTCCCCTTTTCTCTCTCTCTCGAAATGCCCTCCACTGTCTCTGGCCTCCCCTTCCCTCTCTCTCACTGTCCTCTATTGTCTCTGGCCTCCACTTCTCTCTCTCTCTCTCTCTATACCCCTCTCTCTTCCCCCTCACGAGGCCGCAAAACAGTGTAATAGCCCCCTACAATGCAGTAGCAAATCATATTGAAAAGCCCATGCAGTGCCATAACCACTTGGAGTGCCATAGCCACTAGCAATTCCACATTCTCTTTCAGTGCCATAGTCCCTTGCAATGCAATAGACCTTGCCGTGCAAGACCCCCTTGTAGAACGACAACCGTTGCAGTGTAGCGTCTGCTTGACTTGCAAGAGCTACTTGTGGTGTAATGGTCCCTTCTAGTGAAATGGCCCCTTGTAAGCCATATTCCTTTACAATGCAAACGACACTTGACGTAAATGGACATTTGAAAAGAAAATCCGTTGAAATGGAATAGTCCCATACAATGAAATCACCTCTTCCAGTGCAATACCCTCTTGCAATGCAAATTCCTGCTGCAATGCAACAGCTCCTTAAGAACACTAAAATCTTTCAATGCAAGAGCTTCTTGTAATGCCTGTTGCAATGCTACAGCCCCTTGCAATGGAAGCATCATTACAAAGAATAAAGGCAATTGCAGTGGAATAGTCTTTTTGATTGGAACGTGCAATATCCCCATGCAATGCCAATGCATGTTGCTGTGCACAAGTCCGTGCAGAGAAAATTGCCTGGATGTTTAGCAGACACTTACAATGCAATAGCCCATGGGACGGCATAGCACTCTCAGTGCAATAGTCACTGGCGATTCATAATCCTGTAACAATGCAGCAGCCACTTGAGTACAGTAGAATATTTCTAGTCAAAAGCAAATAATTGGCCTTGTAATTGTACAGCTCCATGCAGTACATTCGTCAGTGCAGCATAAAAGTGACGAAGCTGTGGCATAGTGATGTGATCACTACACGAGCAAACCAGTAACCCAGAGCATTGCTCCAGCGAGAAAAGTTCGAATTCCACCACAGCAAAAAATGGAATTTGAATTCGAAGTTAATCAATAAATCTGGAATAGCAATGATCAGGGGTATAATCAGATCAGGGAGGACTTATCTCCTGTATAAATCAGGGCTTATTAATATGGGTCAACTAAGAGCGAAGAGCTGAGCTGTGGATTTCAGAATGACATCAGTTGGTGCTTCTCACAGAAATGAGATATCCAGTAATATTTCAGATTGAAGATGTTTACTATTCAGTTCTGGTAGCCATTGGAGTTCCTGGTAATCTGCTATCTCCAGCTCGTAATGGTGCAAATCAATGGTAATTGGAAAGTTGTACTTGGTAGTGTTCTGCTTTCTGAATGTTTGACACAGTCGTCTGTTCAGTTCGATCAGTTGAATGATGGGATGTCCAAAAACTCAATTAATTCCATGTTGTACAGCTGCATAATGACTATGATGATTTTTGTCCATCAAATCCTTATGTTAGTATTGGATCATGTGCTGTACCGAATGCATTGTCTGTTGATAGAATACCCTCAGATACTAAATGTTCGGGCTTGTATCAGTTTCTTTATCTGTAATGATTTTTGTTTTTTGCAACCCTGAGAATATGATCAGATTAATATCTCAAATGTACGTCTTGGGACCAGGAGCTCAGGCGAAATACGTGAGAACATAAGCAATATGAATAGGCATAGACCTTTCTCCCCTCGAGCATGCCTCAAAACCACCTTCTCGCTGGTTCTCGTTAACCCTTGACTAGCCTTTGGTTCAAAAATCTCTCCATCAAAGCCTTGAATATAATCAATGATGCAGCGTCCACAACTCGCTGAGGTCGAGAATTCCAAAGATTCATGACCCTCACAGAAAATAAATTCCTCCTCATTTCGCCTGAAATGTGCCCCTTTTGCCCCTTAGTTCTAGATTCCCCTTGAGGAGAAATATCCTCTCACCATCCGCCTGTGGAGCTTCCTCAGAATATTATGCTTCACTATGTCTCTCATACTTCTAAACTGTGAAGCATATAGGTCCAACCTACTAAACCTTTCCCGACAAGACAGCCCTTTTAACACCAGCGGTCAGGTAGTGAAGCTTCTCTGAACCTCCCCCAATCCATGTTTATTCGTACTTAAATAAGGAGAGCAAAATGTACACAGTTGCTTCGGTGTGTTCCCACCAACGTTCTAAGAGCAGGTATCAGATCATCAGGCGTTGTGGTACTAACCTGGCCCGGTTATTCCCTGTATTGTAGACAGATTTAACAGTGCAAGTTATGGGAATGAGTGTCCACCCTACCTGGGTTTATCAATGTCCTGTATACTTGTGGGATGTGCACACGACGAGGTCAAACAAATTTCATTATGTTTACATACGGTATTTTATTCACAATGCTTACACTAATTCTTCCTTTCATCTTTGCATTCCATGCAGACAACCACTGTATAATAATTCATGAAAGGTACACATATTGGAATCACTTTATGCGATGTGTTATTAAACAACGAAATTTATATCGTTATATAAGATACTTGTGTACTCTGGTTATTAACGTAACAATTTGAATTAAATCAAGGAAGCAATCCAATACAGGATGCAATTATCGGTGTCTCCCAGTGATTTGGACTGGGGGCGGAGCATTTTACTGTATTTCCAGATAACTTGAATTAAGGTTTCGAGGGCTGTACAACTAAGATTGCAGAAGACCATAGGTTTAGTGACTAAGTACATAGTGAAGATGAAAATAAAAATGTGCAAATGTCTGTCGATAGTTTAAATGATTTGTTAAGTTAATGGAGTTTTATGTGAGGTGTTACGAGGTCATCCACCTTGTATCAAAGAGAGATACATCAGAATACATTTTTAAATGTGAGAAGCTGGGAGCGGGGGACAAGCTGAGAAGTTCGCTGTGGCGTCATGGTATTGTCACCAGACTAGTAACCCAGAGACCCAGGCTGTTGCTCGGGGGACATGTGTTCAAATCCCACTGCAACAAGAGGAGAATTTGAATTCAATTAATGAATATGGAATTAAAAGCAAGTCTAATGATGCCCATGAAACCATTGTCGATTATTGTAAAAACCCATCTGTTTCACTAATGTCCTTTCGGCAGGACAGTGGTATAAAATCGGGAGGGTGTTGCCCTGGGAGTCCTTAACATCAACTCTGGACGCCATGAAGTCTCATGGCCTCAGGTCAAACATGGGCGAGGAAGCCTCCTGCTGATTACCACCCACTGCTCCCACCCGCCCTCAGCTGTTGTAGCAGTACTGCTCCATGTTGGAGGAAGCACTGAGGATGGCAAGTGTGCGGAATGAACTCGGAGTGAAGGATTGCAAAGTCCATCACCAAGATTGACTCGGTAGCACCACTACTGACCGAATACTTAAGGACATAGCTGCTAGATTGGGTATGCGGCAGATGGTGAGGGAACCAACACGAGGAAAAAAAATGACAGACTCGACATCGTCTTCACCAATCTGCCTGTTGCAGTTGCATCTGCCCACGAAAGTATTGGGGGAGTGGCCACCGCACAGTCCTTGTGGAGCCGATGTCCCGCCTTCACAATGAGGATACCCTCCTTGGTGTTGTGTGGCACGACCACCGTGCTAAATGGGATAGATTTCGAAAAGATCGAGCAATGTTAAACTGTGCATTGTGGGCCAGCATCAGCAGCAGAATTGCACTCGACCACAAACTGTAACCTCATGTTCCCGCATATTCCCCACTCTACCATTACCATCAAGTCGGGGGACGAACCCTGGTTCAATGAAGAGTGCAGGAGGCCATGCCAAGAACAGCACCAGGCATACCTCAAAATGAGGTGTCAACCTGGTGAAGCTACGACCAAGGACTACTTGCGTGCCAAACTGTGTAAGCAGCATGTGACAGGCAGAGCTAAGCGACCCCATAACCAATGGATCAGATCTAAGCTCTGCAATCCTGCCACATCCAGCCGTGAATGGTAATGGACAAGTCAACAACTAACTGGAGGAGGTGGCGTTATAAATATCCCCATCCTCAATGATGGGGGAGCCCCGCACATCTGTACGAAAGATAAGGCTGAAGCATTTGCAACAATCTTCGGCCACAAGTGCCGAGTTGATGATCCATCTCGGCCTCCTTTTGAAGTCCCCAGCACCACAAATGCCAGACTTCAGCCAATTCGATTCACTCTGTGGGATATCAAGAAACGACTGAAGGCAGCGGCTACTACAAAGGCTGTGGGCCCTGACAATATTCCGACAATAGTACTGAAGACCTGTGCTCCAGAACATTCTGCAACCCTAGCCAAGCTGTTCCACTTCAGCTACAACACTGGCATCTACCCGGCAATGTGAAAAATATTCCTGGTATGTCCTGTGCACATAAAGCAGGACAAGTCTAACCCGGTCAATTACCGACCCATCAGTCTACTCTCAATCATCAGTAAAGTGATGGAAGGTGTCATCGACAGTGCCATCAAATGGCACTTGCTTCGCAATAACCTGTTCAGTGACGTTCAGTTTGGGTTCCACCAGGGCCACTCAACTCCTGACCTCATTGCACCCTTGGTTCAAGCATGGGCAAAAGAGCTGAACTCAAGAGGTGAGGTGAAAGTGACTGCTCTTGACATCAAGGCAAGTTGACCGGGTATGGCAATAAGAATCCCCAGCAAAACTGATGTCAACGGGAATCAGGGGGAAAACTGTTCGCTGGTTGCAGTCATAGCTAATGCAATGGAAGATGGATGTGGTTGTTGGAGGTTAATCATCTGAGCTCCTGAACATCCTTGCAAGTTTTGCTCAGGGTAGTGTCCCAGGCCCAATCATCTTCAGCTGCTTCATCAATGGCCTTTCTTCAATCATAAGGTGAGAATTGGGGATGTTCGCTGATGAAAGCACAATATTCAGAACCATTCGCGACTCCTCAGATACTGAAGCTGTCCGTGTAGAAACGCAACAAGTCCTGGACAATATCCAGGTTTCGGCTGATAAGTGGCAAGTAACATTTGCGCCACACAAGCGTCAGGCAATGACCATCTCCAAGAAGCGAGAATCCAATTATCGCCCCTTGACATTCAATGGCATTACCAACGCTGAATCCCCCACTTTCAACATCCGAGGGGCTACCATTTACCAGAAACTGAACTGGAGTAGCCACGTAAATACGGTGGCTGCAAGAGCAGGTCAGAGGCTAGGAATCCTGCGGGGAGTAACTCACCTCCTGACTCCCCAAAGCCTTATCACCATCTACAAGGCACAAGTCAGGGCTGTGATTGAATGCTCTCCACTTTCCTGGATGGTTGCATCTATAACAACATTCAAAGAGTTCTATACCATCCAGGACAAAGCAGCCCGCTTGATTGGCACCCCATCTACAAACATTCACTCCCTCCATCACCGACACACAGTGGCAGCAGTGTGCACCATCTACAGGATGCACTGCAGCAATGCACCAAGGCTCCTCAGACAGCACCTTCCAAATCCGCGACCTCTGTCAGTAAGCAGGATAAGGTCAGCAAATGCATGGTAACACCGCCACCTGCAAGTTCCCCTCCAAGTCAGACACCATCCTAACTTGGAACTATATCACCATTCCTTCACTGTCGCTGGGTCATAATTCTAGAACTCACTTCCGAACAGCACTGTGGGTGTACCTACCTCACATGGACTGCAGCGGTTCAAGAAGGTAGCTCACCACCACCTTCTCAAGGGCAATTACGGATGGATAATAAATGCTGGCCTGGCCCGCGAAGCTGATTTACATTTAAAAAAAAGATAAATAGTGTACAAATTAAAATTACAAAACTGAGGTTGATGGATTTTTTGAGGTAACCAGATTAAGAATTGAGGGAACAATGTAGAGCATGGCTATCAGACCCGAACCCGACGCAACCCGACTCTGTCACCACCTCAGGTAAGTGGCTCCAATGTTAATGCACTTTCTGGACCTGAAAGTTGGGTTTCTTGCAGTTTTCTTAAGCTTGTGCAGATAAGTGACCAAGGGAAAACGGAAGATAGATTAACTGATGGCCATGTCAGGCGCGGGAAAAAAAAGGAAGGATCCGGGCCAGGTCGGGCTCTTTCGAGGTTATCTTGGACTCGGGTGGAGTTTCGTTTCGACCCGGCCTTAAGTGCAATGCAGTGGACGGAATGAATAGGGATAGATGAGGTTTTAACGGTTTGAAATGCAAGGAAGGAAAAAGTAAATAAACTGGAGGTGTTGGGGTTCCCCATGCAATGCTGGTCAGCAAATAGAGCACTGATTTTGAGATGAACCTGGTCTGGCATAGGATAAAAGCAGCAGAGTGTTGGATCCACAAGGAAATGGGCGTTGGGGAAGGGCCGTCAGCCAGGTGACAATTGGTACATTCGAGTCTGGATGAGACATGGCATGGTTGTACGTTTTAATGTCTGATGGACTGAGACAAGTGTGGAAGAAAGAATCGTGATACCATGATGTGGAAGGAGGGGATAACTGTTACGGCGTGACACATGGTGTTATGAACGTGACTCTATTTGTCAAAAATATATTTTTACAAAATTATAGTCGAGCTAAAAAATACTGTCAGATTGTTTTTTTATCAAGAGGACTGAGGAAGCTGGATTGGCAACAGTGTTACTGTTTGTCACATGGCTTGGGTTAAAGATGAGCAGAAGCCCTGGTAATAGGGGCATAAAAGTGACAAGTACTCCTCTGATTGGATTAGTCCAGTAGCAACAGAGAGCAAGCCTTCTGGTTTTCAGTCACTGCATGTATGTGTGTGTGATACCTTCTAGAAGGAGACTAAACTCAAGTTTCTGCAGAAGAAGGGGAAAAGTTTAAGGGCGAACAGAAGACCACAACCCAGCTCGTTTTCTCGCAATTCCCAAAATAACTCCATGAAGTTCAACGTATCAATTCTTCTTGTTTCCTGTATTGCAAGAAGGCCTCCTAAAATCCTTTTCAATGCCACCTGAAGACAACTAATTGCGCAAGATCCTGAAGATCTTGCCTGCGTGTGCTCGGAGGTTGTTCTTTGAGCCAATGTGTTGCATTGTTTCTCATCTGCGATTTATATAATTTTTTGAGGGCAAGTTATCTGCCCGAGTGTGATTTTTGTCTCTAATAGAGATGTGATCTTAATATCGTTTGTATATGTTTGTGTGTGTAGATATGTGCATGTGTGAAGAGTTAATTTAGAAATGGTGACCTTTATAAATCTTAATGTTGGATTTTTAAAAATATGATATCTGCGATACTTTTTTACTTCACTACTAGTTCAGACTTGTTCCATAATAAACTGTTAACTTTGCTGTTCAGTAAAGAAACATGGTCAATGCGTTCTATTCTGGGGAATATAGTTGACTGTCAGAAATTGGGAAAAAATAAAGAATATGCTGTGACCTATGCAGTGGCGGACTAAATTAACAGTGCACACCTCCAGCCTCGGTCGGAACAATGAGTATCAAGCATAACCTGGGGTCAGATAGTGTGCTGAGGGTCACTCAGAGACAGCATTCATCATGTGGATTGGAATGGATTCCAGGGATACAGTTTCTGGATTGGAATAAAGGTGATGGATTCAGTCCTGACAATGTTAGATAAACGACAATTATGACCCATCCATAGAGATTGCGTTGGATATGTAAATAAAAGTAAAATACTGCAGATGCTGGAAATCTGAAATAAAAACTGAAAGTGCTGTAAATACACAACAGATCTGTCAGCATATGTGTAGGGATAAACAAAAGTTAACTTTCCAGGTCCGTGCCCTTTTATCAGAACATTCTGAGTTATACTCAGGCTGGATTGTGGAGGGTGGGTAACCTCACCGATCATGTTGAGTGAACATGTGGACGCTTGGATAATCTGGAGAAGCGATTGGAAAGAGTACGAGCTGAGGATAGATAGAGAAGTTGTCTGAGAGAGACAGCAAACAAGCAGAAATGGAGACGAAGAAACGGAACGATTACAGTGAAACCGGGAGTTGAAGATATGATGAGACAAGGAGTCGTACAGCATCGAAACAGGCCCTTTGGCCCACCGCGTCCATGCCGACCATAATGCCTATCTATACTAATCACACCTGCCTGCATTAATTCCATATCCTTCTATGCCTTGCTCATTCAAGTCCCTGTCCAGATGCCTCTTAAATGTCGCTGCTGTTCCTGCCTCCACCACCTCGTGTGGCAGCTCATTCCAGATACCCACTATTCTTTGTGTGAAAAATTTTCCCCTTTGATCCCCTTTAAACGTCCTCCCTCTCACCTTAAATCTATGCACTCTAGTTTTAGTCACCCCTATCATGGGAAACAGCTTCTGGCTATTTACCCTATCTATGCCTCTTATAATTTTATATGCCACTATCATGTCTCCTCTCAGCCTCCTTCGCTCCAGGGAAAACAGAGCCAACCTATCCAATCTCTCTTCATAACTCAAGCCCTCCAAACCAGGCAACATCCTTGTGAATCGCTTCTGCAAACTCTCTAGCTTAATCACATCTTTCCTGTAGTGTGGTGACCAGAACTACACATAGTACTCCAAATGCAGCCCAACCAACGTTATGCACAACTGTAACATGACGTCCCAACTCTTGCACTCAGTGCCTCGGTCGATGAAGGCAAGCATGCTATCCGCCTTCTTCACCACCCTGTCTACCTGTGTTGCCACTTTCAGGGAACTATGCACTTGCACCCCAAGATCTCGCTGCTCAAGAACACTCCCCAGGGCCCTGCCATTCACTGCATATGACCTGCCCTGGTTTAACTTCCCATAATGCATCACTTCACACTTGTCTGCATTAAGCTCCATTGCCACTCCCTTGCCCACTTTCACAGTTTATCTATATCCTGTTGTGACCTTAGACAACCTTCTTCACTGTCCACTGTACCACCAATTTTGGTGTCATCTGCAAACATACTCATCATGCCCCTTACATTCTCATTCAAGTCATTATAAATATGACAAACAACAGAGGGCCCAGCACCGATCCCTGCGATACACCACTGGTCACCGGCCTCCAATCTGAAAAACAACCCTCCACTATCACCCTCTGCCTCCTATCACCAAGCCAATGTTGTATCCAATTTGCTAACTCACTCTGGATCCCATGTTTTCGAACCTTCTGGACAAGCAATCCATGCAGGACCTTGTCAAAGGCCTTGCTAAAGTCCATGTAGACAATGTCTATCGCCCTGCCCTCGTCAATGCTCTTGGTCACCTCCTCGAAAAACTCAATCAAATTCGTGAGACATGATTTCCCACGCACCAGGCCATGCTGACTATTCCTAATCAGACCATGCCTTTCCAGATGCATATAAATCCTGACTCTCAGAATCCCTTCCAATAACTTTCCCACCACTGATGAAAGGCTCACCGGCCTGTAATTCCCTGTTATATCCCTGCTGTCCTTCTTATATAAAGGCACAACATTAGCTATCCTCCAGTCTTCCAGTACCTCACCCATGGCTAACGATGATACAAAAATCTCTTTCAGGGCCCCAACAATCTCCTCCCTTGCTTCCCATACCTTTATAGGAAACACCTGGTCAGGCTCTGGTGATTTATCCACCTTAATGCGCTTCAATACCTCCAACGCCTCCTCATTTGTAATGTTGATGTGCTCCAGGATGTTGGTGTTCCCTCCCTTGAACTCATCAGCTTCCATGACCTTTTACACGGTAAATACGGACGATAAATATTCATTTAAGACCACACCCATTTCCCGTGGCTCCGCACATAGATTGCCACACTGATCCTTAAGGGTACCTACTCTCTCCTTAGCTATCCTTTTACTCTTAATATACTTAAAGAGTCTTTTAGGATTATTATTTATCTTATCTGCCAGGGGAATCGCATCGCCCATTTTCGCCCTCCTAATTTCCTTCATAAGTGTATTCCTACATCCCCTCTACTCCTCGAGGACTCGCTCGATCCCAGCTGCCTATACCTGACATATGCCTCCTTCTTTGTGTTGACCAGACACTCAATATCCCTCGTCAACCAAGGTTCCCTAAACTTGCCAGCCTTGCCGTTCCATATAACAGGAACATACCGGCCCTGAACTCTTCCTATCTCAATTTTAAAAACATCCCACATGCCAGACGTCCCTTTACCTGTAAACAGCCATTCCCATTCAACTTTTGAGAGTTCCTGTCTAATGCCATCGAAATTATCCTTCCCGCAATTTAGGACTTGAACCTGAGGACCAGTCCTATCCTTTTCCATAACTACCTTGAAGCTAATAGAGTAATGGTCACTGGTCCCAAAGTGCTCAACCACTGACACATCAACCACCTGCCTATCCTCATTTCCGAAGAGGAGGTCGAGTGTAGCCCCTTCTCTGGTAGGGCCATCCACATACTGCTTCAGAAAACTATCTTGGATACATTTCACAAATTCTTCCCCATCTGATCCCTTATCACGAAGGCAGTCCCAGTCAATATTAGGGAAGTTAAAATTACCTACCATTACAACCCTGTAATTCCTACACCTATCTGATTTCCTGACATATATGCTCCTCCACCTCCCTCTGACTATTGGGGGCCTATTGTATAATCTGATCAAAATGATCACCCTTTTCTTATTGTGTTCAGTTCTGGTCGCCTCATTATAGGAAGGAGGTGGAAGCTTTAGAGAGGGTGCAGAGGAGATTTACCAGGATGCTGCCTGGAATGGAGGGCATGTCCTACGGGCTTTTCTCATTGGAGCGAAGAAGGTTGAGAGGTGACTTGATAGAGGGGTACAAGATGATGAGAGGCATAGATAGAGTGGATAGTCAGAGACTTTTTCCCAGGGTGGAAAGGGTTATCACCATGGGGCATAATTGTATGGTGATTGGAGGAAGGTTTCGGGGAGATGTCAGAGGTAGGTTCTTTACACAGAGAGTGGTGGGTGCGTGGCGTGCACTGCCAGCGGTAGTAGTCGAAGCAGATATATTAGGAGCATTTAAGCGACTCTTGGATAGGTACATGGATGATAGTAGAATGAAGGGTAGGTAGTTAGTTTGATTTTAGAGTAGGTTAAATGTCCGGCACAACATCGTGGGCCGAAGGGACTGTACTGTGCTGTACTGTTCTATGTTCTATGTTCTATGTTCTCTTACATCCACCTCTGTCACGCCGGAAGGATCGGTACCCCGGAACATTGAGCTGCTAGTCCTGCCTATTCCTCAACCACGTTTCTGTAATAGCTATAATATCACAATCCCATGTACTGATCCATGCTCTGAGTTCATATGTCTTACCTGTAAGGCTTCTTGCATTAAAGTAATTGCAGTTTAGCCTACCAGACCTTCCACGCTCCCTGTCCTGCCTACTGGACTTGTTTGCTTTAACCTCTAAATCTGCCACAACTATCTCATCTGAGAGACTACTACTTTGGTCCCAACCACCTGCAAGACTGGTTTAAACCCTCCAGAGTAGTACTAGCAAACCTCCCCGCAAGGATATTGGTCCCTATCCAGTTAAGATGCAACCCGTCCTTCTTGTACAGGTCACCTCTGCACCAGAAGAGATCCCAATGATCCAAGTAGCTGAAGCCTTCCCGCCTACACCAGCTCTTCAGCCAGGCATTCATTTGCCTAATCCTCCTCGTCCTACCCTCCCTCTCACGGGGCACCGGGAGTAATCCTGAGATTACAACACTGGACGTCCTGCTTTTTAACATTCTGTCTAACTCCCTATATTCACTTTGCAGGACCTCATCTCTCTTCCTGCATATGTCGTTAGTACCAATATGGACCATGACCTCTGGCTGCTCACCCACACCTTACAGAATGTTCTGCAGCTTCTCCGAGACATCCATGCTCCTAGCACCAGGGAGGCAACATACCATCGTGGAGTCGCATTTGTGGCCACAGAAACGCCTTTCTGCACCTCTTACGATAGAATCCCCTACAACTGTAGCGCTTCCAACACTTTTCCTCCCCTGCTGTGCAGCAGATCCCTCAGTGGTGCCAGGAATTTGGCTGTTGCTGCTTTCCCCTGGGAGGTCATACACCCAAAAGTATCCAAAGCGGTATATCTGTTTGAGAGGGGGATGGCCACAGAGGACCCCTGCACTACCTGCCTGCGCCTACTACTCCATCTTGTGGTCACCCATCTCTTTTCGGCCTGCGCAGCCATTACCTGCAGTATGACCACCTCACTAAACGTGCTATCCACGAATTTCTCAGCAAGGAGGAGGTGTTTGGTGTCTTGCAAAGCATTAAGGTAGATAAGTACCCAGGGCCCGATGGGACCTACACTGGAATACTGAGGGAAGCAAGGAAAGAAATTGCTGGGGCCTTGACAGAAATCTTTGCATCCTCATTGGCTACAGGTGAGGTCCCAGAGGAGTGAAGAATAGCCAATGTTGTTTCTTTGTTTAAAAAGTGTGGCAAGGATAATCCAGGAAATTATAGGCCGGTGAGCCTAACGTCAGTGGTAGGGAAACTATTAGAGAGGATTGTTCGGGACAGGATTTCCTGCCATTTGGAAAGAAACGAACTTAATAGCGAGAGACAGCATGGTTTTGTGAAGGGCAGGTCGTGTATTATTAATTTGATTGAGTTTTTTGAGGAAGTGACGAAAACGATTGATGAGGGAAGGGCAGTGGATGTTGTCTATATGGACTTTAGTAAAGCCTTTGGCAAGGTACCGCATGGCAGACTGGTGCAAAAGGTGAAGTCACACGGGATCAGAGGTGAGCTGGCAAGATGGATACAGAACGGGCTCAGTCACAGAAGACAGAGGGTAACAGTGGATGGGAGTTTTTCTGAATGGAGGGATGTGACTAGTGGTGTTCCGCAGGGATCAGTGCTGGGACCTTTGCTGTTTGTAGTATAAATAAATGATTTGGAGGAAAATGTAGCTGGCCTGATTAATAAGTTTGCAGACGTCACAAAGGTTGGTGGAGTTGCTGATAATGATGAGTATTGTCAAAGGATACAGCAGGATATAGATCGGTTGCAGACTTGGGCGGAGAAATGGCAGATGGAGTTTAATCAGGAAAAATGTGAGGTAATGCATTTTGAATATCTAATGCAGGTGGGAGGTATACAGTAAATGGCAGAATCCTTAGGAGTATTGACAGGCAGTGAGATCTGGGCGTACAGGTCCACAGGTCACTGAAATTGGCAACGCAGGTGGATAAGGTAGTCAAGAAGGTATACGGCATGCTTGCCTTCATCGGTCGGGGCATAGAGTATAAAAATAGGCAAGTCATGCTGCAGCTGTACAGAACCTTAGTTCGGCCACACTTAGAATATTGCGTGCAATTCTGGTCGCCACACGACCAGAAGGATGTGGAGGCTTTGGAGAGGGTACAGAGGAGGTTTACCAGGATGTTGCCTGGTCTGGAGGGCATTAGCTATGAGGAGAGGTTGGAAAAACTCGGATTGTTTTCACTGGAACGACGGAGGTGGAGGGGCGACATGATAGAGGTTTGCAAAGTTATGAGCGGCATGGACAGAGTGGATAGTCAGAATCTTTTCCCCAGGGTGGAAAAGTCAGTTACTAGGAGACATAGGTTTAAGCTGCGAGGGGCAAGGTTTAGAGGGGATGTGCGAGGCAAGCTTTTTACACAGAGGGTGGTGAGTGCCTGGAACTTGCTGCCAGGGGAGGTGTTGGATTCAGATACGTTCGCGACGTTTAAGAGACATGTTTAGTTTAGTTTAGTTTAGAGATACAGCACTGAAACAGGCCCTTCGGCCAACCGAGTCTGTGCCGACCATCACCCAACCATTTATACTAATCCTACACGAATCCCATATTCCAATAACATCCCCACCGGTCCCTATATATTTCCCTACCACCTACCTATACTAGAGGCAATTTATAATGGCCAATTAACCTACCAACCTGCAAGTCTTTGGCATGTGGGAGGAAACCGGAGCACCCGGAGGAAACCCACGCAGACACAGGGAGAACTTGCAAACTCCGCACAGGCAGTACCCAAAATCGAACCCGGGTCCCTGGAGCTGTGAGGCTGCGGTGCTAACCACTGCGCCACTGTGCATCTTGACAAATAAATGAATAGGAAGGGAATAGAGGGATATGGGCCCCAGAAGTGCAGAAGGTGTTAGTTTAGGCAGGCATCAAGATCGGCGCCGGCTTGGAGGGCCGAATGGTCTGTTCCTGTGCTGTACTGTTCTTTGTTCTTTGTTCTTTGTTCATCGCGGATGCTCCACAGTGAATCCACCCGCATCTCCAGCTCCGTAATGCGGGTAATCAGTCGCGAAAGATGGGTACACTTCCTGCACACATGGTCGTCAGAAACACTGGAAGTGTCCCTGATTTCCCATATAGAGCAGGAGGAGCAAATCACGGCGCTGAGCTCTCCTGCTATGTCTTACCCTTAGCTTACTTAGTTACTCCCTTGATTAAAAAAAAATACTAATTCTGCTCGGGGCCTTGTTCTACCCATTCAATCTAAAGTCCTTTTAAAAAAAACATTTTTGTAGTACTCACCAGAGTACTACACCAGAGATTTTTTTTTCCAGCTAAAAAAACAGACCGCTTTTTAAAAAGATATTCTGACAGCTGCTGCTCACCAACCAATCACCCTGCAGCTCTCCTCTGACGTCACTGGTGCCCTTTTTTTTTTCAAAACTCTGGCACGCTGGAAGAGCTACTCTCCGCTCCCGGAAGATAAGAGGATTTTGCCAGACCAGGTGAGGTTTACTGCTGGACTCACTTCCTGTGTGTTTAACCCAGTCATATCCTCAACCTGTTTTCGTGAATGTTCCTCTTCATTATTTCTGAACTGAGTAGATAACTGAATGGAATCAATTATTTACTGAATAAATTGGTTGCTTCACTTTGTTCGCTTTCCAAACCCTTCAGGAACAGCCTCCCCTCCAGTTCCCTAATATACTTTACTTTGTCTCCCTTCAATCCACTCACTGGCTCTGCCTCCAACGGCCTCATCCTCCTGATCTGAAGTCTCAAACTCACCACAGCGGCTTTCGAAATTTTCACGTTTTGAGACAGCCCCTGTTGGCTCTCTTAAACATTAAAAGATAAAATCTCCCCTGTCCCCTCAGTTTCTCGGCCATTAGTCTGAAGTCTAAACCGGATTTAAACCATTGGATTCCTTCTTTGAAAACCTCCTTCTCCTTCCACACTGGCACTGCGCCCCCAATAAATGCTTCCACTGTATCGAGAGATCATTTAATTTCACGTTTATTTAAAATCAATTTCCCAATCAATTATTGATAACTGTGCTTAAAACCATTCTCTGCCCGAAAGTGCTGGATGCTGCAACAAGGCTGCAAATTTCACACTAGATCCTGTCAAACTGCTGTTTCAGTTTGAGGTCTGATCATTAATTTCATTGCTTCCCTTACTATCTCTTTCAGTTAACCTGGTGGCGATTCTGATCCTGTCCCGAGGAAAGTGTGGTCTCTCCAATGTATCACTCGCTCCTGGTGGGAATGGCACTGGATGATCTCCTCGTCATTAACTCAGATCCCATACTGACGAAACATCGGGTGACTTATTTCCCAGATTCTCTCCTGTCGATTATTTCCTTCTGCAGTTCAGTTAATTTCCTGTTTTTTTGCAAGAACAATGGGTTCTATCTGGCTGACAGTCACATTCACCTCTGATCGATTTGTGACCATTTGTTGTGAGATGCTGAACTCAAAATATTGCACAGAGAGAACGACGGCTGTGGTTATTGCAACAGTGAGTATGCTGTGCTCTTTAAACAGTGTTCCCTGGTACTTTACAACCAATGCTGAATATAGAATTGAAAATGTTCCCTGGGGTTGGATCATGAGGCAGAGCTGCTATACTTACCACGCATGGAGCTTGTTTGAGTTGTTTCACCACATCTAAACTCCATGTGTCCCGTTCTTTCTGATTTTGCTGCTCAATGTTCTGACAGTCAGACACATTTTCGTGGCCAGTAGAGGCCGCAGGGGACTCCGAGGCATCAGCAATGGAGAGAATCACAATGACCCAGAGATGCAGAATCGAAAGAAATCCATCATTTTATTGTTCACTATGTCAGGCAGTTTTATACTGTTATGGGTGACGCAGACTTTATTTTACCTTTAGCAGCGAATTACAAAACAATATCCTTCCTCCGGCAATGACCCTCTTTATATCACAGAGCAGACAGCAGCAATGCTACAGCTTCTCAGTTGCTGCACCAACACGTGTATATATGCTGTGACCCAGACTAAATTCAGGGAGGAGCTGAAGGACGTCGTGAAATACCCAGTGAATCTAATTGTTAAATTAGTTAAAGCATAGAAAAGTAAAGGTTTCCACGTTCTAGCACTAAAGTCCAATCCAGGCTCCACAGTCTGAACTCACAACATGGTAATAAATCTTCTATTCACAGTCCAGAGCGCTGATATGATTGCAAGCTTGATTTTGTAATATTTGATTAAACATCGGACCGAATGAGGCTGGTTATCTTTGCAGAAGACACATGAATTTTTTTTCAGAAATGACGGTGCTAAAGAGCACATTTGAGCATCAACTGAAGCAGCTCTAAACCAAAGGAGCTTCTGTTGGCTTGATGACAGAGTGACAGGGTGGTGAACTGGTAATGTCACTGAGCTAATGATCCAGAGGCCCATGTTAATTCCTTGGGAACACGGGTTTCAATCACCCCGTGGCCACTGATGAGAATCAAATTCAATTAATTGATTAAAAAAAACCATCTGGAATTGAAAGCTGGTTTTAATAACAGTGCCATGAAACTATCATCGATTCTCGCAAAAACAAGAAACATTTTGTTTTCAAATTCCCTTTGGGGAAGGAAATATCCCGTCCTTACCCGATCTGTACGACATATGAATCCAGACCTGCAGTAATCTGGATGACTTAACTGTTCCCTGAAATAGCCTAGCAAGCCATTCAGTTGTCGAGGACAATTAGGGATGGGCAACAAATGCTGGCCTTGCCAGCGAAACCCATGTCCCATGACATAGTAAATAATGTCAGATGGAGGATGAGTAGGTCACCCAGGAAAGTAAAGACGTGAATGAGGAAAGCGATCGAAAATGAAACATTGAAAAAGTAGCAAGTGAGAATGACTAGCAGAGAAAATTCAAGAAAAAACAAAAAGGGAGAGAACAGAGCAGAGAAATATGGAAATAAGAAGTCAAACAAATATAAGTGGAGTTCAACAAAAAAGGAGCATGAAGGACGGAAGTATTAACAGCTCAAAAACCAGAAAGAGGTGGACATGGTTTGCTGCATAAAGCAATTATTTATATATTTAAGTTGCATGTACACAGCCTCTTCTTACATGTAAATACCTCTGAAAATTTTCTGCACCGAATGGCGTGTGAAGGCTTGGAATCTGTTGGCACCAGAGCGGTTCCTGGTGCCAGGTGAAAAAGGCAGGTGGAATACCGCTTTGGCCTTTCCGAGTCCTCCCCCACCCAGAACACCCCCACCCCACCACCACCGACGGCTCACATAGCCCCACACCTCCCGCACACCTGGCGCCATCTTACATTGTTGAACCACTTAAGTACCCTGTGCTGAAATCTCCATCCCTTTAAAGCGGGGAACCCCGCCTCAAAGAATTGGCAGCCAATCATAGGGCCAGCGTTATTGACAGCCACATCGGAAGCAGTGGTCAATGCTGGTACTGCAGAGGCTTTGGCACAGGTCCAGCATTGGAGCCTCGGCCCTCTGGTAAGTGAGGCCGGGTGCACTGGGGCAGTCTTTCTGGCCCCGACAGGGTTGCAGCGGGCGGGAGGGGGGGAGGGGCGGCGGTGGGGGGGTGGGTGTGGGTAGTGTAATGGGTTGGGAAAGAAGTGAAAGGGAGCAGAGTATAGGAATATTGAGTTTTTGCCTGTGGGTTTCCTCCGTTGGCCACTGATATCCCACAGAAGAGGGTCCCTTAAACCTGAAGGGAGGGTGCCTCATATAATTAGGCGATGTCACGGCTGATGGAGGCCATACTAATCGGCAACCTAAGGTTCTTAATTGGCCTCTGCTTGGCAAGGCCATTATCGGCCGATTCCACCCCAAGCAAAATCGCTTGCCGATGTGCGATGGGCCATGTGCGACCTCATATGTTGGGGGGTCCGTAAAATCTAACCAGAATTGTGGAGGCTGTTATGGCGTTCAGCACGGTAAACCACACCATCCTCCTCCAACGCCTCTCCATTGTCATCCAGCTAGCTCGGCTTTTGTTGCCTGGTTCCATTCTTACCTAGCTAGTCATAGCCAGTGTATCACTTGAAAAAGCTTCTCTTCCTGTTCCCGCAACATTACCCATGGTGTCCCCCAAGGATCTATCCACGGCCCCCTCCTGTTTGTCATCTACATACTATCCCTGGGTCTAAATAGGAAACATAGTCATTGCACTCTGTGGGTTAAACTCAGTTCCTGGCACTGCCATTATCTTCTCTTATTATCTCTGTATGTTTCTCATTGTCTCTGTCTCTCTGATTATATGTTGCTTGCTCGGGGATTTTTTCTGCACGTTTGTTCTATTTGACACACCACTTATAATGAGCCTGGAGAATGTATGTGCTGGCTGTCTGAGAATCCACAGATAAAACAAGCAGTTATGTTAATGTCTGGTATGGGTAATACATTTTAGGTTTAATTTCAATTCTAAAGGTAATGCGATAGGAAGAGCAATAATCCCACTCAGTCTGATGCACCTGATCCTGCCCGCATTTACTGCAGGAGTATAACCTGCTGCTAGGTACAATGTGTAACTTTACTAGTGAGCTTCAGTCTTGTGTAATCAATCAGAATGTATTCTTACCCTTCTTCTGTGTTACTGAACTAGGTCCCAACGCAGTGACCGTTTCTCTGTTTTTGCATTATGTTTTATTTCGATTCACATTGCATATAAAAATGGTGATTAGCGAGATATAAATTAAACACTGGATCTGAAACACTCTCAGACTCAGCCCAATTTTATGTCTTACCTTTGCAATAACAGCTCGAATTGCACAAACTGCACAAAACGTCCTCTTCCTGTGCGTTATCTTAAAATAATAAACAACAGCTCATTTACTTTAAGCATATGTCATTATTTCATTCTCTGTGTTACAAATCTTAGAATTATAAATTCAACACAATGTTCTCTCTGCAGTAGCTCATATTTCAATGTTTAATTCACTCAATCCATCACATTCTCTGTGTTGATTCCCATTCTGTGCTATTAAGCACTGTTTGCCGGTCTGATTATATTAAAACTATTCATAGATTGTAAACATTGATTTAAAATGATGAACACATTAATTTTTTCGATGTCTATCGCCTGTAATAGCATGCTTTAGACACGACAGAAGAACAGGCTGAACTAAAATTTGCAATGAGTAACGAGCCAGAATTAATTAATGTTCCAAAGTGATTGATGAAAAGGTTACGTCATCGGAATGCGCCCCGGTACGCACATGCGCACCGGTACGCACATGCGCACACGGTCTCGGGCCATCTGCGCATGCGCTGCGGTCCGGATTGCCAGGACCATTTTGCGCATGCTCAGACGACGTCATCGCGGAACGTCATCTTCCTCGGAGAACACGCCAGGTTGGCCTTTGCGCATGCGCGGACTGGTCCTGCCAATCCGGACCGCAGCGCATGCGCAGATGGCCCGATACCGTGTGCGCATGTGCGTCAATCTTCCGAAAGCTTCGGCACGTCTTTGAAAATGGAAGGAGGAGAGGTTTCGTCCGGCATTTATCTCAATTGCTTAGTCATTTTGGACATTTGCTTCATTTTTATTAGACAGAGGAGATTGTTGCAAGGTAAGTTGCTCTGAAAATACATTACAAGGGAAGGGGGTGAAGGGAGGAGGGGGGAAGGGAGGAGGGAGGAAGGGAGGGGGAAGGGAAGGGAGGGCGGAAGGGGGAAGGGAAGGGAGGGTGGAAGGGGGAAGGGAACGGAGGGGGAAGGGGAAGGGAATGGAGTGGGGAAGGGGGAAGGGAAGGGAGGGGGGAAGGGGAAGGGAAGGGAGGGGGAAGGGGAAGGGAAGGGAAGGGGGGAAGGGAAGGGAGGGGGGAAGGGAAGGGAGGGGGGAAGAGGGAAGGGAAGGGAGGGGGAAGGGGGAAGGGAAGGGAGGGAGGAACGGGGGGGAAGGGAGGGAGGAACGGGGGGAAGGGAGAGAGGAACGGGGGGGAAGGGAGGACGGGGGGAGGGGGGAAAGGAGGGAAGGGAGGGAGGGAAGGAAGGGAGGTCGGGGGGGAGCAGCGGAGCGGAAGGGGAGTGTCTTTTTCTGTGCATGCGCCATAAGCACAAGGACTGGCTGATGAGATGGAGCCAATTAATTTGCCCAACAATTGCCCGGAAGCACCTTCGGATGGAGGTGGCCACGCGGAGGACATCAGTCGCGTGCCACAATCCATGGATCCTGAGCGTTTCACCCCCTGGCCTAATGATCTGATGGACCATACATACGCCTGCCTGTTCAAAGCTCCACTTCCCCAACCTGCGGTACCCTCTCCTTGCTGTTCAGTTACACAGTCACCTGTTCCTGCACCCATCCAAGCAGTGCACGTGGACACTCAGCCACATGTTTCCCCATCCGCCCTTGAAACAACCATGCAGAGCCTTGTGAGACTCCGCAATTGCCAGCTGCTGCCTGTCAAGCAGAGAAGGCGTCCAAAGGGGTCAAGCACTTGGGGAACATTCAGCAAGAAGAGACTGAGCACTAAAAGAAACAAGCATGCCGTGTCCAGTGGTAGCACAAATGTGAATGCTCTTGCTGCGTACACAACCGGTGAGGTGGGAGTGCAGCCACACCATTCTCCATCCTCAGTGTTGCTTTAAGGCAAAGGTAGATAAGAGTGAAAGAAATGGAAGATGATGCTGATAGTAGTCAGCAGGATTAAATGGGAATGGATGGGAAGACGCACGAGTAGCATAACCACTAGCAGGGAACAGCTGGGCTAAATGGCCTGCTTTATGTTCATATTCCAAAAGAAATGTGCTTCTTTTTCCAGCACCCTCACATCATTCATGTTCTCCCTCAGAGCAGTATTGAACCATCACGAGATAGGGGCAGTTACATCATCCTGACTCCAGCAGCTGAGGTGGGTACTAAGTGATTCATTGGCCTATACTGCAGAGCATAAAGCATGCGCAACAGTAATTTCATTGGAGGGAGGGAAGCTCTGACACGGATGTTCTTTCATTATTTCCTTTCGTGTAAAATGTGTCCTTGAGAAAACAATCCTTGACACTTAAGGACGGCATTCCAGCAAAGGAGGCAGTACAGGAGATGACGCAAGGATGTGATGATTCCTGCATCTGAGGTAGGTAATAAGTGCTTCATTGGCGACGTTCTCAATTGGTGCCTTCACTGCAGAACTTAAAAAGGTGTGCACAACAGTAATTTCAGTGGATGGAGGGAGGCAAGCTCTGACTCTTATTTGCTTTTCTTCTTTTCATGTAAAACATGCCGTCGAGAAAACAATCCTCGAGACTTATGGTCAGCATTCAAGCAACGAAGGCAACTGGATCATGCTGCGGAGCTCATCACGATGTGGAAAGGAACATTGCATTTATGGATGAATTGGGAATGCACATTGGGATGCGCTTGGGGAACATTCACCAAGAATAGACTGAGCTCAGACTCTTGTGACTTTGCCTTCTTCACATGGACAATACAGTAGTGGAATAGAGACCCAAGCGTTCATTCACCACAAGGCTCTCCAGGAACAATCTCTTTAGCTGTGCATAGCAGAGACTCGGCCTGTCTGTCTAACGGGAATGCTGGACACAACACTCCTGTATCCATGCACAGCAGTTCCTCGGATACTTAATGAATTTAATAAAACTTTTCAATAATTAAACCCAGAATTGTTGAGGCTTTGTTTTGCATGCTATTTCCCCGACTTTGCAACTGCAATTCAGATGTTCAACGATGGTGGAGGTAGGGGGGTAAAGGAGGGGTGGAGGTTGGGGGGTAAAGGAGGGGTGGAGGTAGGGGGTAAAGGAGGGGTGGAGGTAGGGGGGTAAAAGAGGGGTGGAGGTAGGGGGTAATGGAGGGGTGGAGGTAGGGGGTAAAGGAGGGGTGGAGGTAGGGGGGTAAAGGAGGGGTGGAGGTGGGGGGGATAAAGGAGGGGTGGAGGTAGGGGGTAAAGGAGTGGTGGAGGTAGGGTTTCAAAGTAGGGGTGGAGGTAGGGGTTAAAGGAGGGGTGGAGGTAGGGGGGTAAAGGAGGGGTGTGTGAAGAGGGGGAGGGGTGGGTGAAGAGGGGGAGGGGTGGGGAGAGGGAGCATGCAAAATGCAGGGACCAGACAGTTGCAATGCCTGAGGTACTGTGGAGAAGTAGAGAAAGCAACTGGGTAGGGGAGAAAGCAACTGGATTGGGCATCCGCAGCTGGAGGGAACGGCTGAATGGAGATGGCCGGAAGCGAGAGGCCGTAGAGAGCCGCGGGGAACGAGCGTGCGAAGACCTTGGTGTCACCGGGTCCAGGGACTGGCCAGTAAGTGTTTTGCTGTTGTGTTTATGGCGCATGCACAGAAAAAGGCACTCCTCTTCCTTTCCGCTGCTCCCCCCCACACTCTCTCCCCTTCTCCCCCCTCCCTCTTTCTCCCCTCCCTCTCTCTCTTTCTCCCCTCTCCCTCTTTCTCCCCCTCCCTCTCCCTCTTTCTCCCCTCTCCCTCTTTCTCACCCCCTCCCTCTCCCTCTTTCTCCCCCTCCCTCTCCCTCTTTCTCCCCCTCCCTCTCCCTCTTTCTCCCCCTCCATCTCCCTCTTTGTCCAACACCTCTCCCTCTTTCTCCCCCTCTCCCTCTTTCTCCCCCTCCCTCTCCCTTTTTCTCCCCCTCCCTCTCCCTCTTTGTCCCCCTCCCTCTCCCTCTTGCAGCCCCCTCCCTCTCCCTCTTTCTCCCCCTCCCTCTCCCTCTTTCTCCCCCTCCCTCTCCCTCGCTCTACCCCCCTCCCTCTCCCTCTTTCTCCCCCTCCCTCTTTCTCCCCCCTCTCCCTCCCCCCTCCCTCTCCCTCTTTCTCCCCCTCCCTCTCCCTCTTACTCCCCCTCCCTCTCCCTCTTTCTCCCCATCCCTCTCCCTCTTTCTCCCCCTCCCTCTTTCTTCCCCCTCTCCCTCTTTCTCCCCCCTCCCTCTTTCTCCCCCCACCCTCTTTCTCCCCCTCTCCCTCTTTCTCCCCTCACTCTCCCTCTTTCTCCCCCCTCCCTCTCCCTCTTTCTCCCCACCTCCCTCTTTCTCCCCCCTCTCCCTGCCCCCTCTCCCTCCCCCCTTCCTCTCCTTCTTTCTCCCCCCTCCCTCTCCCTCTTTCTCCCCCCTCCCTCTGCCTCTTTCTCCCCCCTCCCTCTTTCTCCACCCTCTCCCTCTTTCTACCCCCTCTCCCTCTTTCTCCCCCCTCTCCCTCTTTCTCCCCCCTCCCTCTTTCTCCCCCACCCCGGCACCGCTGCTGCTGGTCTCCCCCGCGCTGCTCTCCCTGGCCCGCTCCACTCTCTCACTCCGGCCGTTGTATTCTGCCACGTGTTTGTTCGGTTTCATCTGTGATTTTTTGAGCAGCGCCATCTTTAGTCCTGGCAGCTGCTACAGTCGCAGGCTGTGACGGTTTCGAGGCACATGCTGTATCTGCGCATGTGCCGAAACAGCGCCACCTACCGATCGCGTTGTTAACAATTGCAGTCTTAATATTCAGACACCAAATGAGCAGCGATCAATGAATGGTCATAATATGTTAGAGGCAGATCTTCAGTTTGAGGAGAAAGTTAACGGAAATGGTCTGTTATTCACCTTAAATACGGCTAACATGAAATGAGATGTCGGCTGAGCACATTAAACTCAAATGTGTTTATAACAGGCAAAACTAGGCGCAAACAATCGGAGGTACTGAAAGAAGTATTTAGTACTGTAAGTATCTAATATATAGAGCCTGTGACAATCACCTTAAACATCTCTCCCCTGGTTATGTTCCCTTCTACCAGGAAAGAGTTTACACTGGGAAAACAATTCCTGATTTGGAATACGTATGCCAAATCTCCTCATGGAATTGCTGATTTAAGAAAACATGGCTAAACCATCAAGACACTGCTCCAGGTCCCTCACTCACATCGACTGATCAGACAAAAGCGTCAGCTCCCTGTAAACAAAACCCAGTTCTTCTGTTAGCATCCCCTGGATCAGATGATTCTCCAAGAACATTTTGTGAACAAACTGGCTGCTGTCCTTCCAAAAGCCAGCCCTCCTTTTGCAGACCTTATCTATTGTGAAGACACTCAGAATAATGACTGAGTTCAAGGCACAAAGGAACATTGATGTGAACGGAACAAATGGAATGCCAGGAGCAGCTGTAGCAGCAGAGCAAGGTAAACGGTGTAATATAATGACAATGAAACTTAGAGTCGGCTCGGCCGCAGTAAAATGTCAATGAAATGTAAGCAGATCAACATTAAAACTGGACAGGAGAATAAGCAAGGGGAAGAGGCAGGTTTGCATGATGGAGAGTGAACTACAGACATGTGTAAGTGCAGGAATGTAAAAGGAGAACAATGGGTTTTGAACATCAAGAACAAATGCATTTACATGGAGTGATGTTTGGTTTCTTGTTGCAGTTCTATTCGCAGGTGTGGCAGATGTTTGAAAGAGAAAGCCAGCTCACCCTTTTTACAAATTTGAATTGATGTTGTTATGCAGAGTATTAACCATTGTACAGTCACAACGTCCGAAAATCCGCTATGGTAGTCTTAAACAGGCCACTCCAATGCAGGTATAATTGATAAAGGAAGATATATTTGATAAAGACAATCTATTCACAAAAGCTGCCTGCTCTGCTGTCAGTTCCGAAATATTTTGCTTCCATTCCGACTTTCCTATGTCAGCAGTTTTTCTGACAATACAACGCCAATAATAGTAGTGATGGGATTTGAACTTGGCAGAGACTCGAACCTCAATCCAGCACCTTTGGCCGCTTCGTCCCGACACCACGCCGGGCCCAACTCGGTGTTGATGCTGTTATCTGGTGGTTGAAAGCTGTCATTCCTGCTGTTTATCCCCTGAGTGAAATGTTTTGCAGTGAGAAAGAAGGAAATAAGAGATCATTGTGAGTTGTGTTCATGGGATGAAGTAGCCGGGAGGTTAAAGCAGCGGACCACTAATCCATTACTCTCTGCATACATTGCTCAGAATTCGAACATCATTGTTATTGCATTTCAGACTAGATGTGCTTTTCCTTTCTTTAACATATCCAAGAGTCCAACATCTGAGTCCCATCTTTCCACAAGCCACAGTGCGGGTGCTTTGCAGAGCTGTCTTACTCGTTCTGCTCAAATCAGTACAGTCACAGTTTCCACCCAAACTGTTTCTGCATGGAAGTATTGATAGTGGAAGATCTGCGCTGCCTGAATTCTCATTCCAAGTGACCAATGACATCCTGGTAAAAGAAATATCTCTGCACAGATGCTGCCTGATTTCACCAAAGTTTTCAAGATTTTTCTGTTTTTGAAATTTCTGGTTTCACAACAACAGTATTACTGAAAGCACAAAACCGGCCTTAGATTCGCAGCTCCAGACAGACCTTTTCTCTGCTCTTCTCAGATGCATGTTCGCTCTTCACTTTCTTACAGGCACTGTTAATTCCGGCGTTTCCACGCACAGTAGCCTGAAGCAAGGCTTTCCAAAGACACGTTGATAATGCTATCCGGGTTTCTCAGTGAATTCGCCAGGGAGGGGTCCCACAGTGGCTGTGAGGGAATATAATAGGTTCATGAGTTATCAAGTGGACTTAGAGGCTTTAAGGCTGATGGACGTGGGGAGTACCAAAAGAGTAAGGGAGTTTCACAAGTTATCGAAGAGGTAAGAGACAAAGTGTGGTTGAGATGATCATGAGCTCCAGGAGAATGAATGCATGTGAGGCATGCTCACAGGTTATTGGATGGGATAAGTGATGCTCAGAAGATATCAGAGAGTGTCGAGACGCTTTAGGGGTAGCTGAGATGGTAAGGAACACTCAAAGGCATCACATGGGCTCATGGACGCTCAGGATGGCCTAGAGACCAGAAGGAACGTTCAGGAGTTATTGCGGAAGGTGAAGCGAGCTCCGCTTTTATCAAAGAGCGTAACAAACCGCTCAGGAAGTTTCAGAAAGGGAAAGTTTGGTTCAGGCTATTTCATAGAATGCAAAGAACACCTATGCAGCTCAATTGCTTCGCTCAGTCCCTTTGGCATGGACGCTTCAATTGTGATATCGTTGAGGCATTTAAGATGATTAATGGATTGATTGGATTGATCGAGTGAAACTATCTGAACAAGTTGTCATAACGAGAAATAATAAAAGACCCCAAAGACACAAGAATAATGCAGGCAATGCGGGCAGGAATATGAACACTCAGGCATGCTCATAATAAACTAACAGGTAATGGCAGGGACATGGCCATAATATCCAAACACACTCCTCGCTGGTCTGGCACATTCCATTCTCCACAAGCTTGAAATGATCCAAATCTCTGCTGCTCATATCTTAACCTGGCACCAAGTCCCTTATTCCCCGATCACCCCTATGCTTGCTGGCCTACAGTGGCTCCTGGTCAAGCATGGTCTTGCTTTTAAAATTCTCCTGATTTTCAAACTCGACCATCGCCTCGCCCCTCCCTTTCTCTGCAATCTCCTCCAGCCCCAACAACCCTCAGAGATATTTGCACTTCTCCAATTCTGGTATTTTGTGCATCCCTGATCTTAATCGCTCCATCATTGGTGGCCACACCTTCAGTTGTCCAGGCCTTAATCTCTGGAATACCCTCCCTACACCTCCCTGCTTCTCTACATTGATTTCTACCTCAAATATACTCCTTACAAACTACCTCTTTGACGAAGCTTTTGGTCATCTGATCTACTGTTTCTTTATGTGCCTCGGTATCATGCCTTGTTTCATAATTCTCCGGTGAAGCACCTTGAGACGTTTTTATTATGTTGAATATAAGAATATAAGAAACTTCTCTGAATATACGTTGTTGTTGTTACTTAGATGACCCCACACTTTAAACTCTATCTGCACGAAGTATGTCTCACATATTTAATCTATCAAGAAGGTTTGACAATACATTCATTCGCAAAGGTTAACATTCTGCCCCTTCACCAGGTTTTCTCATTAGTCTTTCATTTCATGTGAATCCAGGAGAAATAAAGCAGCATGGAACGGATGGAGGGACAAATCTGGATTTCGTTTGGGATCTCTGTTTGATATTCATTCCAGTATAACTTAGGTGAAGAATTCCATTTGGGAATGTTAATTTTAAAATGCTGTCGGCAGTTTGGGAAACTGCAGTGATGTATTGCAATATGCATTCAAACACAATTAATAATACATGCATGTAACATAAATGAACAAACAGAAGGGGATTCAAGCCCATGCATTGTAGAGCACAATAGATTAGCAGTCCATTGATTTAACCACTCGGGCACCTCGGCTTGTGCACTAGTGCTGTCACATGCCTATTTTTGAATCCCTGCAATGTTGGACAAGGATGCTAACATTTGCGCATGTCCCGATTGTGCAGTCACAAGCTCAATTTGTACAGACTCAGAGAATTGTTAGAGCATGGAAGGGACCATTCGCCCGTCGTGTCTGTGCTGTATCTCCGAAGGAACAATTCAACTAGATCTACAACACCCGCCTTCTTTCCGTAGCCCTGCACATTCTCCCATTTCAGATATTCCTGATTTGTATTAATGACCTAGAGCTTGGTTTACAGGGCATAGTTTCAAAGTTTATGGATAATATGGAACTTGGAAGCATTGTGAACTGTGAGGAGGAGAGTGTGGAAATGCAAAAGGACAAGTTGGTGGAATGGGGGAGAGGTGGCAGATGACTTTCAATGTGAAGAAATGTGAAGTGATGCATTTTCGTAGGAAGACCATTGCGAGATAATACACAATAAAGGGTTCAATTCTCACGGGGGTGCAGGAGCAGAAGGCCCTGGGTGCATATGTACATAAGTCATTGAAGTTTGTCGGACAGGTTGAGAGTGTGGTTATTAAAGCTAACAGTATCCCGGGCTTTATTAATAGTGATATAGAGTACAACAGCAAGGAAGTTATGTTGAACTTTTATAAGACATTCGTTCAGCCTCAGCTGGAGTATTGCATCCACTTCTGGGCGCCACACTTTAGGAAGAATATGAAGGTGGTCTCAAGCGAAATTGCTGGGGGTATTTGCGGGGCGGAGGGATTTGCGGAGGAGGGACATTAGTGGAGGGGAGAAATTTGCGGGGGAAGAAATTTGTGGGGGTGCAGTTTGGGGGGTGGAATTTGCACTGGGGGTTTTGCGAAGGAGGATGACGTGTGGGGGGCGGTTGGTTGTTGGGACAAACTTGCCGGTGGGAGGGGGGATATTTGCAGCGGTGCAATGTGGAGGGGGGAATTTGTGGGGGCCGCCCAGAATTTGCACGGGGCGGGAAGTAATCCAGAAAGAGAGAAAAAGAAACGAGGAAGAGAGAGAGAGAGAGAAGAAGCCACAGAGAGAGAAAGCCAGAAAGAGCCAAAGAAAGATCCAGAAACATGTCAGAGAAATAGAGATAAGACAGCAAGAGACAGAAAAGACAGCAAGCAGTAGAGAAGACAGGAAAGAAAGAAAGAAAGAAAGAAAGAAAGAAAGAAAGAAAGAAAGAAAGAAAGAAAGAAAGAAAGAAAGAAAGAAAGAAAGAAAGAAAGAAAGAGAAAAAGCCAGTGAGTAAGAAAGACAGGGAGAGAAACGCAGAAAGAGAAATGCAAAGTGAGAGAGAGAGATTGATAGAGACAGAGATTGCGAGAGAAACAGAAAGGGAGAGAGAAACAAAGAGAGAAAGCCAGCGAGAAAGACACGCTGGGAATCACACAGAGAGAACCACAGAAAGATAAAAACAGAAAAGGAAGATGGAGAGAGTGTGAAAGTGAGAGAGTGAGGCAGAACGACGGAGAAAGGCAAGGAGAGCCAATCAAGATGTGATACTCACCAAACCACACGGTCTGCAGTCCATCATGGGACTCTAGCACCTTCCCTCCATTAGCTCGCCCATAGCGAAAAAAGCCTGGACATGCGCATTGAGGTGGGAATTGGAGAAAAGGGTCGGAACTGGGTCAGAGAGAGAGGGATTCAGACTGGGCTCTATCAAACACACACGCACACACTGTAATCAGCTCCAATTCACCTGTGCCCACAGATACAAAGACTGAGACACAGAAACTCACCTTCACACGCATGGAAAGAAAGAATGGTGGCTGATGTTGAAGTAATATATCCCAGAATCTGTCAAACAGCCAGTCCACCCAAAGTACAGCTCATCCAACCAGCTCTCATTTCCTCTATCTGGATACTCCATCCCAGGTATGGGACAGTCCAATGTGAGTCTTTGTGTAAACAGGGAATGGGGGAGTGAGGGGTATTCCAGCCATATCGCAAATGGACTATTCTAGACACAAACCTGTCTGTCTGTCTCACTCTCCCTCCTCCAAAATCTCATTAACAGTGCAGAAAAGCTGCTCTTAGTTTAAATCATGGAGGTGCTTGTTTGGATAATGGCCATTGAACACAAATTGCATTAAAATGCTTTCACTTTTCACCTCCAGTTTACAGAAAGTTCATAAAATGACTCAAAATGTCTCACTGCGGTAACCTTGAAATTCTGGCAAAGAGATTTTGCTTGAGAGGGCTGTTTGACTGCAGTGTAAACAGGCAATTTTTATTCGGATTTTTAATTCCACTGTGTCACAAAGCCTGAAACTAAAGTCAGGTTAATAATTCAGCCAAGAGAAGTTTGCAACTGGTGACTTTTCACACAACAACTCTGGCCCATATTTACAGTTATATTTGTCAATGATTGTTTGTACTTTATTTGATGCTTCGGTATTCATGCATTACCCTAAAATCATTGGGGAAAAAAACGTTCTTAACATACATTACATTAATGTTACAAAGGTTTACAAAGCTAGAAAATGTCTGTTGAACAAAAATTATGCTAAAGATCTTTCATTTTAACCTCCACTGCATGTAAAGCTCAGCGACAAAGACCTCCACATTCTGGCAAAGAATTTTTGCTGCTGCAATAAAGTGTGACTTGTTTCCCTTTGCTTCCTGACCGTTTCTTTCCTCTGCTCTCCAAAGGAATTAAGAGGGATTTTGTTCATTGCTTGTACAAATTCAGGAGGTTCCTGCTCCTCTGCAGCTGCCGTCCTGGAGAAATTAGTTGTATTACAAATCTTTCCCTCAGTTTGGAGACATGAGGAGAGACTGTTTACACGAACAGAGGGGAGAACAAATAGGCAGGGAGTTGTTAGGGTCTGAAATTCACTGTCTAACAGGTTTCTGAAAGCAGATTCAATATTAACTATCAAAAGACAATTGGATCAAAACTTCAATTATTCTTGGCAATAGTCGAGAAGGTACGATCATAGAAAGAGATGTGAGAAAAAGAGATGTTATAACTTTGGTGATGAAAAACTCAACACAACTTATTTAAAAGAGTTTTTATTTGTAAATGATTGAGTTTTATTTGATGCTGTTGTTTTATTTATGCATTACCTTTAATCACTCAAATGATTTTCCTAACATGAATTAGTTTAATGCTACAAGTTAACACATAGTTGGAAAACAGCCATTTAACACACATTGCATTGAAATTCTTTAATTAAGCTTCTCAAGATTACCGGAAGTAAATTCCTCAAACTTGTGGAAACTTTTCAACTCTCAGTAACAGAGTATCTCCCAAACAGCAATAGCTCAGCATCTCCAGCTGCTGGTGTCCCTGTCTCACTGCAGTTACTGCCCCCTCTCGCGATTTCCGTCTGCTGGTGTACCTGTCTCACTGCAGTTACTGTCCCCCCACCGCCACCCAACATTTCACCATCTCCAATGGCTGGTGTCGCTGCCTCACTGCAGTTACTGTCCCTATCACCCTCTCGATCTGCTGGTGTCCCTGTCTCACTGCAGTTTCCTCCCCTCTTACCAACTGCAAATCACTGTGATTTGCAGCTTTGTCCATTTTGTTCTGGGTCCAGGGTAGGTTCAGTTGAAACAATCTGAGCTTTGCAATGACGCCCTTTTTGAGAAACAATTCCTGTATCTTCTGCAGACCAAGTCCCGCCACAATAGGCAGATTATCAGTAAAATATAATCTCAGAATCAGATTTGAAATCATTTCAGTGCTCTGTGCTGTGAGTATAAATAACACTTTCTGTCCTGTGGGGAGTGTAGGGAATGGAATATGAAATGGAATTTAGTTCCCGTGTTTGAAACCCTTCAGCGCTTTCTATGACTTCACTAATTTAACAATAAGATTGAGAGGGTATTTCACCGCATTCCTCAGCTCCTGTCTGAACTTAATCTGGGTCGCAGCGTAAATACATGTGTTGGTGCTGCAACTGAGAATCTGCAGCATCCTTGATGTGCGATCTATGATAAAGGGAGGGTCAGGGAAGGAGGAATAATATTCAATATCTGCAATTCGCCTATAAATACTATACACTACGAGTATCATCCATAACAGTATAAAACTTCCAGATACACTGAACAGCAAAATAATTGATTTTCTGCGATTCTCTATCTCTGGGTCCTTGTGATTCTCTCCGTTGCTGTGGCCCCGGATTCCCCTGCGGACTTGACTGGAGAATAAAATCCGTTTGACAGTCAGAACATTGAGTAGCAAAATCAGAAAGAAAGGGAGACAAGGGGTTAAAATGCGGTTAAAAATTCAAATGCCCCCCATATGGGGGAAATATAGAAGCTCAGCTTATAATCACAGCCCATGGGAACATTATCAATAATATAATCTTGTTCCACTGTAAAGTACCACGGGACAGACTCTAAGCAGCCCAGCACACTTACTGTTCCTACAACCGCAGACGCCGTTTTCTCGCAGCAATAATTTGTTTTCAGCTTCTGACAACAAATAACCACACATCGATCAAAGGTGAAAGTGACTGTGAGCCAGACAGAAACAACTGTGGCTGCAGAAAGCAGAACGAAAATGAGAGAACACGCATGAGTAGTTCTCAGGAATGAATATGGAAAATACATTGAAACAATTCCACCTAATATGGGATCAGTAACAACGACCAGGAAATCAGCCACTGCCATTCCCACCAGGTGGACAGTGATACATTTCGAGAGACCGCACTTTCCTCGGGACAGGATCACAATCGCCACCAAGTTAACTGGAAGAGAAAGAGAAGGAAGCAGAGAAATTACTGATCAGACCTAGAGACAAAGCAGCAGTTTGACACGATCTGGGCTGAAATTTCCAGCTTTGTTGCTGCATCGAACAGTGAAAACTGATTCATTGACTTGGGCAGTGCTTTGCCACAGTGAAATGTTTGAGAACACAATTATTAATAATGAATTGGGAAATTGATACAGAAAGTGAATAAAGTCAGCTCTGGATCTGGTGGAAGTATTGAATGAGGATGCAGTGCCAGTGGGGAAATGAGAAGGGGTTTTACAGAGATGAAATCCAATGGGTTAATTGGGAATCTATCTCCAGACTGTTGGTTGGGAAAGTTTGGGGGAGCAGGATGAGTAGCTGGTTTGTTGCCCTGGTTCAGGGAACCGACGAGGGACTATTACCAAATGGGAAAAATGCTGCAAACTGCAGCACTGTGTTTGAGTATCAGCGACGATCTAGAATGGTGGTGCAGGCTCGAAGGGCTACAAGTGGAGCCAGTGAGTGAAATTGGGAGGGAGAGAAGGAATAGGACATGTTGGAGCTGGAGGGAAGACTGGAGCAGATGGTTTGGGAAAGTGGATAAATTGAAGCAATAGATGAGGAGACTGAGGATTCAATACAGTGAGAGTGGAGGCTGAGATTCACAGGGAGAGACTGCAGCAGAGTGGTAGAGGAAATCTAATCAATAGATCTCAATAGTACATTCAATTAATACATTCAAACGATAATTCTTGTGGTTATTGGTGTTGGAGAACAGCTCAATGTTTATAAAATATAGTCAATATATTTAGTTTGCAGTGGCAATTAAATATAAATTCAATTATATTTCTGATATCAGCCTCAGTCTTTATTGAATACAACAGTCACAGAGATTTTAAAGTGCTGCATTTAAATAATGAATTACCATCAGTGAAGAACTGATTCTATTCTGTTTATACAGTCACTAAGTAAGGAATAGGAACTTCCTGCAAAACAAAATGTGGACCTGACAGAAATCAACTCAGGGGATCAATTCCAACAGGAAAACGAAAGCAATCTGATAACAGACAACTTCAGCTCACAGTTTCTCTCACTAATTGTTCTGGGCATTCCAGTACTTTATGATAGTGAATTATTCACACTGCTGCATCTTTCTCTTCCTCTTTGCTTCTGCTTATCTCATTCACTTGGTTTCGTTCTCCCTGCTACTTTTCACCTTCCCTATCTCTCTGGAGTACTCACACCCTGCAAACTGCTGCATAATGATACTTGTCACATACGATTTATTCCTAACCTTCTGCGCCTGTGTTCGGTTCACCTGCCCCAGGTTCAATGATTCTATTCTCAGAGTCAGTTTGTTCAATGGTGAAACCTCTGTGAATAATTTAATGTATCTACCGATCACACAAGTCTCCACCTGTTCACCGACACGCTTCACTTCATCTGCAATGCATGCAATAAACAGGATCGAAAGCTACTTCCAGACAAACATCACAATCATTGAAATTCCTTCTTCTGGAATTATAAAGTAATCCGTTAGAATGTGGGATTGTTTAATTAATAAAACACCAACGTTAGCGCTGCAGCTGATAATCAACAGATAAATGGAAAGAATCTTGATTCCAACTGATCGAGAGTAAACCAGTAAAACATCACATCAGTACTTTCTATTTTACAATGTAGTCCAGTCAATTCATTCCATCTTCGCTGCCTCCAGAGAATTCTTGGGATCAGGTGGCAGGACGGTATCTCCAACACAGAAGTCCTCGAGGCGGCCAACATCCCCAGCATATACACCCTACTAAGCCAGCTGCACCTGAGAGGGCTTGGCCATGTGAGTACATGGAAGATGGCAGGATCCCCAACGACACATTGTACACCGAGCTCGTCACTGGTATCAGACCGACCGGCCGTCCATGTCTCCGCTTTAAAGACGTCTGCAAACGCGAGATGAAGACCTGTGACATTGATCACAAGTCGTGGGAGTCAGCTGCCAGTGATCGCCAGCGCTGGCGGGCAACCATAAAGGCGGGGCGAAAGCATGGCGAGTCGAAGAGTCTTAGCAGTTGGCAGGAAAAAAGACAGAAGCGCAAGGGGGGGGGGGGGGGGGCAACTGCGGAACAGCCCCAACAACAAACTTTATCTGCAGCACCTGTGGAAACGTCTGTCACTCTAGAATTGGCCTTTATAGCCACTCCAGGCGCTTACCCATTGTCTCCTGAGACAAGGAGGCCAAAGAAAGAAGTCCAGTGGCAGCGCAAGCTCAACACTGAGATAGAACATAGAACATAGAAAAATACAGCACAGAACAGGCCCTTCGGCCCACGATGTTGTGCCGATCCTTTGTCCTCTGTCAAGGACAATTTAATCTATACCCCATCATTCTCCTTTATCCATATACCTATCTAAAAGCCGTTTGAAAGTCCCTAAAGTTTCTGACTCAACAACTTCCCCAGGCAAGGCATTCCATGCCCCGACCACTCTCTGGGTAAAGAACCTTCCCCTGACATCCCCCTTATATCTCCCACCCTTCACCTTAAATTTATGACCCCTTGTAACGCTTTGCTCCACCCGGGGAAAAAGTTTCTGACTGTCTACCCTATCTATTCCCCTGATCATCTTATAAACCTCTATCATGTCACCCCTCATCCTTCTCCGTTCTAATGAGAAGAGGCCTAGAATGTTCAGCCTTTCCTCGTAAGACTTATTCTCCATTCCAGGCAACATCCTGGTAAATCTCCTCTGCACCCTCTCCAAGGCTTCCACATCCTTCCTAAAATGAGGCGACCAGAACTGCACACAGTACTCCAAATGAGGCCTTACCAAGGTCCTGTACAGCTGCATCATCACCTCACGGCTCTTAAATTCAATCCCTCTGCTAATGAACGCTAACACCCCATATGCCTTCTTCACAGCCCTATCCACTTGAGTTGCAACCTTCAACGATCTATGCACATAGACCCCAAGATCTCTCTGCTCCTCCACATGCCCAAGAACCCTACCGTTAACCCAGTATTTTGCATTCGTGTTTGTCCTTCCAAAATGGACGACCTCACACTTTTCAGGGTTAAACTCCATCTGCCACTTTTCAGCCCAGCACTGCAACCTATCCAAGTCCCTTTGCAGACGACAATAGCCCTCCTCGGTATCCACAACTCCACCAACCTTTGTATCATCTGCAAATTTACTGACCCACCCTTCGACTTCCTCATCTAAGTCGTTAATAAAAATCACAAACAGGAGAGGACCCAGAACTGATCCCTGTGGCACGCCACTGGTAACTGGGCTCCAGGCTGAGTATTTACCATCTAAGACCACTCTCTGCCTTCTATCAGTTAGCCAATTCTTAATCCAACTGGCCACATTCCCCACTATCCCATGCCTCCTGACTTTCTCCATAAGTCTACCATGGGGGACCTTATCAAATGCCTTACTAAAATCCATGTACACCACATCCACTGGTTTACCCTCATCCACTTGCTTGGTCACCTGCTCAAAGAATTCAATCAGGCTTGTGAGGCAAGACCTACCCCTCACAAAACCGTGCTGACTGTCCCGAATCAAGCAGTGTCTTTCCAGATGCTCAGAAATCCTATCCCTCAGCACCTTTTCCATCAACTTGCCTACCACCGAAGTAAGACTAACTGGCCTGTAATTCCCAGGGTTGTTCCTATTCCCTTTCTTGAACAGGGGCACAACATTTGCCACCCTCCAATCACCTGGTACCACCCCCGTCAACAGAGAAGATGAAAAGATCATTGCCAGCGGCTCTGCAATTTCATCCCTTGCTTCCCATAACATCCTTGGATATACCCCGTCAGGCCCGGGAGACTTGTCTATCTTCAAGTTATTCAAAAACCCCAACACATCTACCCTCCTAACGAGCACTTCCTCGAGCTTACCAGTCTGTTTCACACCGTCCTCTTCAGTAATACACCCCTTCTCATTCGTAAATACCGAAGAGAAGTACTCATTCAAAACCTCACTTATCTCTTCCGGCTCAACACATAGTCTCCCGCTATTGTCCTTGACCGGACCTACGGTCCCCCTAGTATTCCTCATATTTCTGACATACGCGTAAAAGGCCTTGGGGTTTTCTTTTATCCTACCCGCCAAGCATTTTTCATGCCCTCTCTTAGCTCTCCTAATCCCTTTCTTCAGATCCTTCCTGGCCATCTTGTATCCCTCCAGAGCTATGCCTGTGCCCTTTTTCCTCAACCTTATATACGCATCCTTCTTCTTCCTAACAAGACTCTCAACCTCTCTTGTCAACCACGGTTCCCTCACATGACCATCCCTTCCCTGTCTGACAGGGACATGCTTATCAATGGCCCCTACTATCTGCTCCTTGAAAAAGTTCCACATTTCGACCGTGCCCTTCCCTGCCAGCATATGCTCCCAACTTATGCTCCTCAGTTCCTGCCTGACAGCATCATATCTACCCTTCCCCCAATTGTAAACCTTGCCCTGTTGCACATACCTATCCCTCTCCATTACCACAGTGAATGCTACAGAATTGTGATCACTATCTCCAAAGTGCTCGCCCACCAACAGCTCTATCACTTGCCCTGGTTCATTACCTAGTACCAAATCCAATATTGCCTCCCCTCTGGTCGGGCAGTCTACATACTGAGTCAGAAAAGCTTCCTGGACATACTGCACAAACACTACCCCATCCAAACTATTCGATCTAAAGAGTTGCCAATCAATATTTGGGAAGTTGAAATCCCCCATAATTACTACCCTGTGACTTCTGCTCCTTTCCAAAATCTGTTTCCCAATCTGCTCTTCCACCTCCCTGCTGCTATTGGGGGGCCGATAGAAAACTCCCATCAAGGTGACTGCTCCTTTCCTGTTCCTGACCTCAACCCACAGTGCCTCAGTCGGCAGATCCTCCTCGAAAATTCTTTCAGCAGTTGTTACACTATTTCTAACTAACAATGCCACCCCCCCACCTCTTTTACCACCATTCCTAATCTTATGAAAACATCTATAACCAGGTACCTCCAAGAACCATTCCTCCCCCTCACCTATCCACGTTTCAGTGATGGCCACAACATCGTAGTCCCAAGTGCCCATCCACGCCTTCAATTCACTCACCTTATTCCTGATGCTTCTTGCGTTGAAGTATACGCACTTTAACCCTTCTCCGTGCCCATCTGTCCTCTGCGACAGTGCTACCTTCCCCAATACCTCACTACACTCTTTGTCTTTCTGAGATAGCGAAGGAGATGATAGGCAACATGGTTTTGTGCAGGGAAGGTCATGTCTTACCAACTTAATAGAATTCTTTGAGGAAGTGACAAAGTTGATTGATGAGGGAACGGCTGTAGATGTCATATACATGGACTTCAGTAAGGCATTTGATAAGGTTCCCCATGGTAGGCTGATGGAGAAAGTGAAGTCGCATGGGGTCCAAGGTGTACTAGCTAGATGGATAAAGAACTGGCTGGGCAACAGGAGACAGAGAGTAGCAGTGGAAGGGAGTTTATCAAAATGGAGACGTGTGACCAGTGGTGTTCCACAGGGATCCGTGCTGGGACCACTGTTGTTTGTGATATACATTAATGATTTGGAAGAAAGTATAGGTGGTCTGATTAGCAAGTTTGCAGACGACACTAAGATTGGTGGAGTAGCAGATAGTGAAGGGGACTGTCAGAGAATACAGCAGAATATAGATAGATTGGAGAGTTGGGCAGAGAAATGGCAGATGGAGTTCAATCAGGGCGAATGCGAGGTGATGCATTTTGGAAGATCCAATTCAAGAGTGAACTATACAGTAAATGGAAAAGTCCTGGGGAAAATTGATGTCCAGAGAGATTTGGGTGTTCAGGTCCATTGTTCCCTGAAGGTGGCAACGCAGGTCAATAGAGTGGTCAAGAAGGCATACAGCATGCTTTCCTTCATCGGACGGGGTATTGAGTACAAGAGTTGGCAGGTCATGTTGCAGTTGTATAAGACTTTGGTTCGGCCACATTTGGAATACTGCGTGCAGTTCTGGTCGCCACATTACCAAAAGGATGTAGATGCTTTGGAGAGGGTGCAGAGGAGGTTCACCAGGATGTTGCCTGGTATGGAGGGCGCTAGCTATGAAGAGAGGTTGAGTAGATGAGGATTATTTTCATTAGAAAGACGGAGGTTGAGGGGGGACCTGATTGAGGTGTACAAAATCATGAGAGGTATAGACAGGTTGGATAGCAAGAAGCTTTTTCCCAGAGTGGGGGATTCAATTACGAGGGGTCACCAGTTCAAAGTGAGACGGGAAAAGTTTAGAGGGGATATGCGTGGAAAGTTCTTTACGCAGAGGGTGGTGGGTGCCTGGAACGCGTTGCCAGCGGAGGTGGTAGACGCGAGCATGATAGCGTCTTTTAAGATGTATCTAGACAGATCCATGAATGGGCAGGAAGCAAAGAGATACAGACCCTTTGAAAATAGGCGACATGTTTAGATAGAGGATCTTGATCGACGCAGGCTTGGAGGGCCAACGAGCCTGTTCCTGTGCTGTAATTTTTTTTGTTCTTTGTTCTCTTTGTGTGAAAGTGTCAGCAGCAAACCCAGTTCAGTAGCCAGACCATTAAAGCTGCGTCAGACACACATAGAATGAAATAATATTTCGTAACAGTGATAACTAATAAATGCACTGATATCCCAGTTAAACTGAGCCATGCTATTGGGGCGGGAGGGCATTGTGCTGTCCCCTCGGAACATTGAGACCGTGGGATGTCTCATTATCAATCACTGAAGAAAATATCACAGAAATATTCCAGGACCGGTTAGACCCACATCATGAAACTGGTAAAAACTCCTGATAGTCTCATTCTTGATCATAACCGAATCATCTAATTCATATACATTCAATACGCAGAATAAGCCAGTAACAATGCCACGGTTACTGAAACCAATACCATTCAAGACATAAAACAACTGCTGCAATATTGAACGAGTCGACAATGAGGAGATTCCATCAATAAATTGTTAGAAAAGAACAGGCGGCTGTGTAACACACACAGTGAGAAATAATACCGACTAGAGCAGCACAGTTTACACAAAAATACCATTAATAGCTGCGGTACTGGCTTACCAGTAACTCCAATTGTTGCATGTATGGGATGATAAATGCGTTGTATCTGATACATTACTGGATATCCCATTTCTGTGAGAAGCAGAGACTTCTGTAAGCCTGGAATCTACAGCTCCAGCAGGCACTCGGAGCTGATCCATTCCAATGTGTCCTGATTTATACAGGGGATAAGTCTCCACTGACCTTGTTATACCCTTGATCATTGTTATTGGTTACATTCACCTGAACAAATACATTACATCAGCAGCTTTGACTCCAATGTAAATAATGTGTTGGATAAAGCACAATAAATTCAATGTCAATAACATTTTCTTGGTAATAAATCTCTTGTTAATAAACCTGAAATCTGTCCTCATACTGGATGGATGCTGCAATTGTGAGTGTTGCCATTTACATTTTCCATACTATTGTATTGACCTTGTTCACTCCTGGCGTTTCGATTGAAAATGTAACTGATCTGTCTGCAGTAGACACTGAATCCAGTGACAAAAGCAATCCTGTTTCACTCTGTTTCTGCCTTTTCCTGGTTAAAATGTGAACTTTGAAACTCTGATTCAGGATCATGTTCAGGGTTACAGCCTACAAACTACTGTGGGTGATATTCGGGGTCAAACACTGTCCACGTCCATTGGGGAGGCAGTCGCAAAGTAAGAATATTACTGGTCTAGTAATCCAGAGGCCCAACCTAATGGCCTGGGAAAGGCGTTCAAATCCCACCATGACCAGCTGTACAAAATAAAGGGAGCTCCTTTTCTCCTACGTATTAAGTGGACGGGGCTCCCCCTCTAGGTATGAAGTGAAGGGAGCTCCCTCTCTATGTATAAAGTGGAGGGAGCGCCCTCTCGATAAATGAAATGGAGGGAGCTGGAGGACAGGTGAGAGAGGCAAATGAAAGCAAATGGAGAAATGGAGAGAGGGAAGTAATGAAAGACTTTGAGAGACAGAAGCGTTAGTGAAATGAGAACTTGACAGAACTCCAGTAACAAATACCATTGTCTACACAGTCCTGTATTGGGGTTAGTGTGAGTGTTTTAAGGGTAAGTGTTGCATCAGACTTTGATATTTTCAAACTGCTGTGACATTCCAAACAAGGGCAAGAGTTACTTGTTCAAAATTAACCAAGAAATGGATAAAATCATTTCAGTCCAAGGGGAGAGAAAGAGCAAGAAATGGTGTGACAGAGACTCCGACAGAGTGGGACAGAGACTGAGAGAGAAAGAGAGAGAGAGAGAGAGAAAGAGCGAGAGAGAGAACTAAAGGGAGAGAGACAAGGTACAAATAAAGAGAGAGGGAGAGAGACAGAGCAGAGGGGGAAACAGAGACAGAAGGAGGGACAGAGAGAGAGAGAGTTATTCTAGGACAAACTTTACATCTAATAACGTTGAAAAAGGATAACATTATAAATTAAAACAGGCGGTGCATAAGAACTAAATTTGAAAAGGAGCATGGGGGGTTCAGTGTGAGTGTTTTGGGGGCAAGTGTTGGATCAGTGTTCGAAATTTTCAAACTGCAATGATGTTCCCAACAAGGCAGATATAGAATAAAAGAGCAGGATGGTTATGCTGTAAGTGTATAACTCATTGGTTAGACCACAACATGAGTACTGTGTACAGTTCCGCTCACCTCATTACGGAAAGGATGTAATTGCATTAAAGAGGGTAAAAAAGAGATTTACGAGGATATTGCCAGCACTGGAAACATGCAGCTGTGAGGTAAGATTTGATAGGCTAGGGTCGCTTTACTTGGAACAGAGAAGGCTGAGGAGAAATCTGACTGAAATGTACATAATTGTGAGGGGCCTGGATCGAGTGGAGGGTCTATTCACTTTAGCTGAGAGTTCAGTGACAAGGGGGCATAGATTCAAAGTGATTGCTAGAAGATTTAGAGGGGAGATGAGCGAAAATGCTTTCACCCAGAGGGCGCAGATGGTCTGAAACTCACTGCCTGAAAGGGTAGTTGAGGGAGAAACCCTCAACTCATTCAAAAGGAGTCTGGATATGCAACAAAAGTCCCGTAACCTGCAGGGCTGCGGACCAAATGCTGAAAGGTGGGAATAGAATAGGTGGATCATTTTTCGGCTGGCAAAAACACAAACACAAACACAAACTCTCTCTTGCTGTGCCTTAAATTTTCTATGATTCTAAGAAAAAGCGTTACTGGTTCAAAATTAACTATGAAATGGTTGCAAGCATTTGTATCCAAGGAGGGAGAGAGGAAGAGAGAAGAAGAGAGAGCGAGGGAGATATGTTGTGCGAGAGACAAAGACAGAGTCATGGACCGAGGCGCAGAAAGAGGGAGAGACAGAGAGAGAGAGAGATATTGAAAGAGAGAGGCAGGGATTGGGAGATACAGGGATTGGGAGAGATAGAGATAGCTGCAGAGACAGAGACATAGACAGCGACAGAGAGAGAGAGAGAGAGACAGAGAGACATAGAGACTGAGAGACAGAGAGACAGAGAGAGGTGAGACAGAGACAGAGGGTGAGACAGGGACAGAGGTAAAGAGCGGGAGGCGCAAAGAGAGAGGGAGAGACAGAAGGAGACAAATATAGTGACACAGAGAGGGGAGTCAGAGACAGGGAGAGACAGAGATAGGAAGAGACACGGATTGGGACAGAAAGAGATAGAGGAAAAAAACACAAGAGCACAAATGCACGAAAAGACCTATGGCCCACACTATGCTCCGCCATTCAACCCGGTCATGTCTGATATGGGGCTTCAGTTCCACGTTCCTGCCCACTCCCCGTATCCCTTTATATGGGAGTCTCTTTGAACATCAACTTTTACCAGTTTCAGACCACTTAAAAAATATTGTGTTTTTCTATTTTTACGACCAAGAAAACAGGCAGGGACAGAGACAGAGACAGAGATAGAGAAAGGGAAAGATAGAGGGATGGACAAAGAGAGAGGGGGAGAGAGATAGAGAGAGGGAGAAAAAGACAGAGACAGACAGACAGACAGACAGAAAGACAGAGGGAGGATTGGGAGAGACAATGACAGAGAGAGAGACGGACAGCGAGACAGAGAGACAGAGACACAAAGACAGAGATGGAGACTGAGAGAAACGGAAACAGAGACAGCGACAGAGAGTGAGAGAGAGACAGAGACAGAGAGAGAGTGACTGAGAGAGAAAGAAGGATATTTAACATCGGAAATAGGAAGAGGCGGAGACAATTTAACCCCTCAACCCTGTTCAGCATTCAATGAGATCAGGGCTGATGTGTGATCCAACTTACACCGTATATCCTGCCTTTTCCCCTTATTTCTTGATATCTTTGGTTGACAAGAATCTATAAATCTCAGATTTAAAAACTAACCATTAAGCCTGCATCAATTCCTGTCTGCAGCAGAGAGTTCCAAAATTCCAAAGAAATCCAAAGGAATGATTGGATAGGCTGGGGTTGTTTTCTTTGGAACAGAGTAGGCTGAGAGGAGATTGAATTGAGGTGTATACAATTATGAGGGGCCCAGACAGAATGGATAGGATGGACACATTTCCCTTAACGCAGTGGTCCATAAGCGAGGACATAGATTAAAAAATTTCCACAACCATTATCATGACGGTGTGATGGCTCCCACAGTGGAAGAGGTTGCTGGAAATTTAAAATGGAGGCTATTCCTTCGAGATCATCAATGATGTCCGCCTGGTCGCCATCTTCATCTACATTTCTCTCTCTCTCCCCCATAATCCAACCACCTCCCCTTGGCATTTAAAGCATTGTCCCATCGCTGAATGCCCCAGCATCGACATCCTGGAGAAATATTGACATCAAACTTAACTGAACAAATCACATCAATACCCCCACCACCTCGTCCCCGTCCCAGGGCACCTTCCCTTGCAATCGCAGGAGGTGTAATACCTGCCCATTTACCTCCTCTCTCCTCACTATCCCAGGCCCCAAACACTCCTTTCAGGTGAAGCAGCGATTTACTTGTACTTCTTTCAATGTAGTATACTGTATTCGCTGCTCACAGTGTGGTCTCCTCTACATTGGGGAGACCAAGCGCAGACTGGGTGACCGCTTTGCAGAACATCTCCGCTCAGTCCCCAAGCAGGACCCTGAGCTTCCGGTTGCTTGCCATTTCAACACTCCCCCCTGCTCTCATGCTCACATCTCTGTCCTGGGATTGCTGCAGTGTTCCAGTGAACATCAACGCAAGCTCGAGGAACAGCATCTCATCTACCGATTAGGCACACTACAGCCTGCCGGACTGAACATTGAGTTCAATAATTTCAGAGCATGACAGCCCCCCACTTTACTTTCATTTTTAGTCATTTTTAGTTATTTTTTCTTCCTTTTTTTAACATTCCTTTTTACATTTTTTACAATCTTTTTTTGCACTTATTTCATTTCATCTGAGTTTGTTCAGTTTGCTTACCCATTGTTTTTTTCAGGTTGTTTTTCTTTAGGTTTGCACTTGCTGATGTTCAATATTCAGTATATTCACACCTAATCTGTACTAATGCTTTGTCTTTCAACCCACCATTAACATATTGTTTGCCTTTGCTCCGTGACCTTTTGGTCAGCTATGTGGCCTGGTCCAATCTGCACCTTCTCCTTTGTTATCTCTTGCCCAACCCTCACCTCACTTGTTTATAATCTGTGACTTTTCTAATATTTGTCAGTTCCGAAGAAGGGTCACTGACCCGAAACGTTAACTCTGCTTCTCTTTCCACAGATGCTGCCAGACCTGCTGAGTGAATCCAGCATTTATTGTTTTTGTTTCAGATTTCCAGCATCCGCAGTATTTTGCTTTTATTTTAGTGTTTAATTCACTGCCACTTCTCTTCCAGGAATGCCTACCTTGAAGAAGTTCTGCTCTTCTCTCCGACGGGATTTTCGTTTGTCTCTTTTACCTTGTTCACCTTCATTGCTTTCCATTTCCCTCCTGGTGTTTGCTAAGGTATCTACCAAAACTCGTTTTCACAGCCACATCTCCTTCCTCAGTGACTGTCTCCGGCTCCGACTGATTCCACGTGGATTCCAACTGCAGTTTCACCCATCATGCTTTGAAACCACCCAGGATCACAGGTATCTCCGAGAAATACAACGTTCCTCGGACTGCTACTCTCGCCGCATCCTGAGATCCACACTCAGTGCTATGCACCGCCACATGCACACACTGGACCTCTCTCTCCAGCAGCACCGTCTCACCTTATCTCAAATCTGTTCTACTCCGCAGTTTCATCTCATCTTACGTCTCATCCGACGCATTATCTCTTTCCACAGATGCTGCCAGACCTGCTGAGTGAATCCAGCATTTCTTGTTTTTGTTTCAGATTTCCAGCATCCGCAGTATTTTGCTTTTATTTTAGTGTTTAATTCACTGCCACTTCTCTTCCAGGAATGCCTACCTTGAAGAAGTTCTGCTCTTCTCTCCGACGGGATTTTCGTTTGTCTCTTTTACCTTGTTCACCTTCATTGCTTTCTATTTCCCTCCTGGTGTTTGATAAGGTATCTACCAAAACTCGTTTTCACAGCCACATCTCCTTCCTCAGTGACTGTCTCCGGCTCCGACTGATTCCACGTGGATTCCAACTGCAGTTTCACCCATCATGCTTTGAAACCACCCAGGATCACAGGTATCTCCGAGAAATACAACGTTCCTCGGACTGCTACTCTCGCCGCATCCTGAGATCCACACTCAGTGCTATGCGCCGCCATATGCACACACTGGACCTCTCTCTCCAGCAGCACCGTCTCACCTTATCTCAAATCTGTTCTACTCCGCAGTTTCATCTCATCTTACGTCTCATCCGACGCATTAACAAAAAACTTTTTTTCTTCCTTTCAGGTGTTAAGGAACGCAAGCTCCGGCAGCTGATGGGGACTAATGCCCCTCCAGATCCTCCTTCCACTTCACTTCCCTCTGACCCCACCCCTTCTGATCTGACCCCTTGCCGTGTATTCACTATACCCTCTGACCTCCCCCTCTCTGATGCTGAGCGTTCTGTACTCAGCAAAGGTCTCAGTTTTATCCCCTTACGCCCCCACCTCAATGAATTTCGCGCTCGGCATGACGTTGAGCTCTTCTTCCGTCGCCTCCGCCTCCGGGCTCACTTCTTCGACCAGGAGTCCTCCCCCCGACCAGCAGACCCATTCACCCGCCTCCAGCATTCTCCCTCTACCTGGACCCCTCACCCTGGCCTCTTACCCGCTCTTGATCTCTTCATTGAAAACTGTCGGCGAGACATTTGTCGTCTCAATTTCTGTGCCCCCCTCACTCACTCTAACCTGTCCCCCTCTGAACTTGAGGCACTCCGTTCTCTCAGGTCTAACCCCGACATGGTCATCAAACCTGCAGACAAGGGTGGTGCTGTTGTTGTATGGCGTACCGACCTCTACCTTGCAGAAGCTCAACGCCAACTCACAGACACCTCTTCCTACCTCCCTCTGGACCATGACCCCACCACCGAACATCAAGCCACCGTCCAAAGGACTGTCACTGACCTCATCTCCTCTGGAGATCTTCCCTCTACAGCTTCCAACCTCATAGTCCCGCAACCCCGGACAGCCCGCTTCTACCTCCTTCCCAAAATCCACAAACGGGACTGTCCCGGCAGACCCATTGTGTCAACCTGCTCGTGCCCAACTGAACTTATTTCTTCCTATCTAGACTCTATCTTTTCTCCGCTGGTCCAGTCTCTTCCCACCTACATCCGTGACTCTTCTGACGCCCTACGTCATTTTGACAATTTCCAGTTTCCTGGTCCCAACCGCCTCCTCTTCACTATGGACGTCCAATCGCTCTACACCTCCATCCCCCACCAGGATGGTTTGAGGGCTCTCCGCTTCTTCCTGGAACAGAGGCCCAACCAGTCCCCATCCACCAACACCCTCCTCCACCTGGCTGAACTTGTTCTCACATTGAACAACTTCTCCTTCAACTCCATGCATTTCCTTCAAGTAAAAGGTGTCGCTATGGGTACCCGCATGGGTCCTAGTTATGCCTGTCTTTTTGTGGGATATGTCGAGCATTCTTTGTTCCAGTCCTACTCAGGCCCCCTCCCCCAACTCTTTTTCCGGTACATTGATGACTGTATCGGTGCCGTTTCCTGCTCCCGCCCCGAACTAGAAAACTTTATCAACTTTGCTTCCAATTTCCACCCTTCTCTCACCTTTACATGGTCCATCTCTGACACTTCCCTTCCCTTCCTCGACTTCTCTGTCTCCATCTCTGGGGACAGGTTGTCTACCAATATCCATTTTTAGCCCACTGACTCCCACAGCTACCTCGACTACACTTCTTCACACCCTACCTCCTGTAAGGACTCCATTCCATTCTCCCAGTTTCTCCGTCTCCGACGCATCTGCTCTGATGATGCTACCTTCCATGACGGTGCTTCTGATATGACCTCCTTTTTCCTCAACCGAGGATTTCCCCCCACTGTGGTTGACAGGGCCCTCAACCGTGTCCGACCCATTCCCCGCACCTCTACCCTCACCCCTTCCCCTCCCTCCCAGAACCGTGACAGGGTTCCCCTTGTCCTCACTTTTCATCCCACCAGCCTCCATATCCAAAGGATCATCCTCCGCCATTTTCGCCACCTCCAGCGTGATGCCACTACCAGTCGCATCTTCCCCTCCCTTCCCCTGTCAGCATTCCGAAGGGATCGTTCCCTCCGCGACACCCTGGTCCACTCCTCCATTACCCCCACCACCTCGTCCCCGTCCCAGGGCACCTTCCCTTGCAATCGCAGGAGGTGTAATACCTGCCCATTTACCTCCTCTCTCCTCACTATCCCAGGCCCCAAACACTCCTTTCAGGTGAAGCAGCGATTTACTTGTACTTCTTTCAATGTAGTATACTGTATTCGCTGCTCACAGTGTGGTCTCCTCTACATTGGGGTGACCAAGCGCAGACTGGGTGACCGCTTTGCGGAACATCTCCGCTCAGTCCGCAAGCAGGACCCTGAGCTTCCGGTTGCTTGCCATTTCAACACTCCCCCCTGCTCTCATGCTCACATCTCTGTCCTGGGATTGCTGCAGTGTTCCAGTGAACATCAACGCAAGCTCGAGGAACAGCATCTCATCTACCGATTAGGCACACTACAGCCTGCCGGACTGAACATTGAGTACAATAATTTCAGAGCATGACAGCCCCCCACTTTACTTTCATTTTTAGTCATTTTTAGTTATTTTTTTCTTCCTTTTTTTTTTACATTCCTTTTTACATTTTTTACAATCTTTTTTTGCACTTATTTCATTTCATCTGAGTTTGTTCAGTTTGCTTACCCATTGTTTTTTTCAGGTTGTTTTTCTTTAGGTTTGCACTTGCTGATGTTCAATATTCAGTATATTCACACCTAATCTGTACTAATGCTTTGTCTTTCAACACACCATTAACATATTGTTTGCCTTTGCTCCGTGACCTTTTGGTCAGCTATGTGGCCTGGTCCAATCTGCACCTTCTCCTTTGTTATCTCTTGCCCAACCCCCACCTCACTTGTTTATAATCTGTGACTTTTCTAATATTTGTCAGTTCCGAAGAAGGGTCACTGACCCGAAACGTTAACTCTGCTTCTCTTTCCACAGATGCTGCCAGACCTGCTGAGTGAATCCAGCATTTCTTGTTTTTGTTTCACATCAATAGCTTCTTCACCCAGCGGCTGGTGGGGGTCTCGAACTCACTGCCTGAAAGTATGGTAGAGGTAAAAACGCTCATCACATTTAAAACTATCTCTTGGATATGCACTTGGAGGAGTAAATACTCCATATTTAAAATGGGTAAGAAATAAGTCCCCTCGTCTACTCTGTCCCATCGAAGAAGATCAAAGAAGGTACGGCACGTGTTAGCTACAGAGTAAATCTCCATTTAAACTGTCCCTGGAGTGTCAGATGCACCGAGTCGCTCACAGTGCCCGGCTCAAGCTTCAGACTCACCTGCCTAAGTCACTGAGAGGCTCCTGTGTCACTTGCCTTGATGTATGCGGATGCTGGGTTTGGGAGCAGGACAGGCACACTCTCTCTTTCTCTCTGTCTCTCTGTCCCTTTCTCTCCCTCATTGTCTCTCCCAATCCCCCCTCTCTCTGCCTGTCTGTCTCTCTCTGTCTGTCTCTCCCGTGGAGGATAAGCTCCAGCAATCTGTCAGAGAATCAGAACAGACCAGCCAGACTCACCCATGAAAACTTGTGTTGAATTTGTGAGCCTCGCTTTCTGGAATGCCTCAGTAGTTAGTGATAATGTTGACCCAGAGAAATTTTGCCTCAGTGCGATGAATAGATACTATATGACTTTTCAGTAATGTACTGTGTTTAATGCAAATATGGACTGAAATGACTGAAATGGCAATGTAACTGATCAATTTTCGGCAGCATACTATGACTACAGTTATGCCTGCTATCCTGTGAGAATGCACAATAGACACGATGAAATGATGTCAAAGTGGCCAATGTTGAATTTGCTAACTTGATCTTTGTGGGAGCACAGGGTTGAGTAAGGTAAAAATATTAAATGGTCAATTCACTTCTACAAGTAAACACTTCACAGAATTGGGTATGGAATGTCCTGTGTGCTGCATTCCTACTACAAAATCATCTCTGTCAGGACCCCTCATGATTTGGAACGCCTGCATCAAATCTAATGTCAAGTTTCTCTTCTCTATGGAGAACAACCCCAGCTTCTCCAATCTATCCACATAACTGAAGTCCCTCATGCCTGGAACCATGCTCGTGAATCTTTTCTGCACTATCTCTGATGCCCCCCATCCTTCCTAAAGTATTGTTCCCAGAAATGAAAACAATACAAATAGAGGATGAGTCTGTGTTTTATAAAGCTTCATCATAACCTTCTTGCTCTTATACTCTAAGCCTCTATTTATAAAGCCTGGGATCCCGTATGCATTTTAACCACTTTTTCATCCAGCCCTGCCACCTTCAATTTGTGCACAGATATCTCTAGGTCTCTCAATGGCTGCACCCACTTCAGAATTGTATGCTTTATTTAATGTTGCCTCTCCTCTGTCTTCCAAACAAACTGCATCACTTCATACTTCTCCGCACCAAATTTCATCTCCCACGTGACCATCCTGGTGAGGAACTATTAAAAGTTGGTGCTTAGAGGAATTTGTGTGCCTTTGTATACAAATCCCACAAAGTTAACAGGCTGGTGCAAAAAGCAAGGCAAATGTTTTCTTGCTCTTTACTGCAAAGGATTGGAGTACAACAGTCAGGAAAGCTTACAGCAATTGGCGAGACCATAACTAGAATACAGTGTGCAGGTTTGGTCTCCATACCCAGGAAAGGTTATACTTGCCTTCCAGGCAGTAGAACAAAGGTTCACTTGATAATGGTGGAACAGACTTGAGGGACCTTATGGCTTATTGCTGCTCTTATTTCTTCTGTTCTTAGGTTCTCATGACAGAAAGGGACAGGAGAACAGGGAGGTCTAGAAAGAAGGAGTGGGGGAGAGAGCGAACAAACAGGAAAGACATATGGGAACACCACCACCTGCAAATTACCCTTCAAGTAACACACCATCCAGACTTGGGATGGGATCAGTGCTCTTTCACTGTCACTGGGTCAGAATCATGGAACTCCCTTCCTAACAGCACTGTGGGTGTACCTACCCCACATGGACTACATAATTCAAGAAGGAGGCTCACTCCCACCTATTGAAGGGTGATTATGAATGGGCAATAATTGCTGGCCTAGACAGTAACGCACATATCCAACAAATGGATAAAGAAACTAAAATTTTCTCACCGAGTCACGTAAGGAGAGATTAGGCAAGATGACTAAAACCTGGTTCAAAGAAGTTGCATTCAGGGAGCGACTGCAAAGAGGAAAGACAGTTAATGATACGGAGAACTTTAAGAAAGGAATTCCAGAGTTAGGGCCTTGGCAGCTTTAAGACACGGCCACCAATGGTGGAACGATTCAATTGAGGATGTGTAGAAGTGTTTCCTAACATCAATCAAGAACAAAGAACAGAACAGCACAGGAACAGGCCATTCGGCTCTCCAAGCCTGCACCATTCTTGATGCCTGCCGAAACTAACACCTTCTGCACTTCCGGGGCCCATAACCCTCTATTCCCTTCCTATTCATATATTTGTCAAGATGTCTCTTAAACGTCGCTATCGTATCTGCTTCCACCACCTCCCCTGGCAGCATGTTCCAGGCACTCACCACCCTCTGTGTAAAACAATTGCCTCACACACCCCCTCTAAACTTTGCTCCTCTCACCTTAAACCTATGTCCCCTAGTAACTGACTCTTCCACCCTGGGAAAAAGCTTCTGACTATCCACTCTATCCATGCCGCTCATAACTTTATAAACCTCTATCATGCCCCCCCTCCACCTCTGTAGTTCCAGTGAAAACAATCCGAGTTTATCCAACCACTCCTCATAGCTAATGCCCTCCAGACCAGGCAACATCCTGGTAAATCTGTTCTGTACCCTCTTCAGAGCCTCCACGTCTTTCTGGTAGTGTGGCGACCAGAATTGCACACAATATTCTAAGTGTGGCCTAACTAAAGTTCTGTACAGCTGCAGCATGACTTGCCAATTTTTATACTCTATGCACCGACCGATGAAGGCAAGCATGCTGTATGCCTTCTTGACTACCTTATCGACCTGCATTGCCAATTTCAGTGACCTGTGGACCTGTACGGCCCGATCTCTCTACATGTCAATACTCCTAAGGGTTCTGCCATTTACTTTATATTTCCCACCTGCATTAGACCTTCCAAAATGCATTACCTCACATTTGCCCGGATTAAACTCCACCTGCCATTTCTCCACCCAAGTCTCCAACCGATCTATATCCTGCTGTATCCTCTGACAATCCTGATCACTGTCCGCATCTCCACCAACCTTTGTGTCATCCGCTAACTTACTAATCAGACCAGCTACATTTTCCTCCAAATCATTTATATATACTACAAACAGCAAAGGTTCCAGCACTGATCCCTGCGGAACACCACTAGTCACATCCCTCCATTCAGAAAAGCACCCTTCCACTGCTACCCTCTGTCTTCTATGACTGAGCCAGTTCTGTATCCATCTTTCCAGCTCACCTCTGATCCCGTGTGAATTCATCTTTTGTACCAGTCTGCCATGAGGGACCTTGTCAAAGGCTTTCCTGAAGTCCATATCGATAACATCCACTGCCCTTCCTTTATCCTTTAAACTTTGATCAAATCATACCGTAACCTTCTAAATTCCAGGGATACAGAGTAATGATCCATCTACACTGTCGCATGAAATGCTGTCAAACTATTAGTCGACTGTTGAGTAAATCTCTGTTCTGTCAAACACGTTCAGGGCAGGTACATTGTGGGGTTCGATACAAAGTGAAGCTGCCTCTCTATAATCCTCTCTTTTTCCTCCTCCGTTCAGATGCAGAGAGTAACAGTAAGAAAGGACAGGGATAGATATGGAGAGAGATGCACTGGTAGCAGTGTGTACCATCTGCAAGATGCACTGCAGCAATGCACCAAGGCTCCTTAGACAGCACCTTCCAAACCCGGGAGCTCTACCAACTAGAAGGACAAGGGCAGCAAATACATGGGAGCACCACCACCCGCAAGTTTCCCTGCAAGTCACATACCATCCTGACTTGGAACTATGTCGCCATTTCTTCACTGTCGCTGGGTCAAAATCCTGGAACTCCCTTCCTAACAGCACTGTGGGTATCCATACCCCAAATGGACTGCAGCGGTTCAAGAAGTCAGCTCACCACCACCTACTCAAGGACAATTAGGGATGGGCAATAAATGCAGGCCTGGCCAGCGTCGCCCACATCACATGAATGAATTAAAAAAAGAGAATAACAGCGTGAGAGAGAGAGAGAGAGAGAGAGAGAGAGAGAGAGAGAGAGAGAGAGAGAGAGAGAGAGAGAGAGAGAGAGAGAGAGAGAAGGTAGCAATAGGCAGATAGTACCAGAGAGAAAGAGGAAGAGGTTGGGATGGAGAGTATCGGCGAATGTTCGCGCAAAGGTGTGCACTGCATCGTTGAGAGATCACACAGCGAGAGATTGAGATTCAGAGGGTACAGTTTGAGATACAGAGAAGAGCAGAGAGATAAATATGGAGAGAATAGCATGGAGGGGAACTAGTGATCGACTGAGTAAGAGAGAGGGGAAGACGAAGATGGAGAGAGATTACCAGTAAGAGTAGCTCTTTACCTCTCTCGCCATGCCTATCTCTCCCTTTCTCACTGTTACTCTCTCTCCATCGATATTTCTCCCTCTCTCCTATTGTTTCACACTCTATGCCTATTTCTTGTATGTCTTTGCACACATAATTACATAAAGCTATCATTATATTTGACATTTGACCTTTCAATCTAACCTAACAACGTGACTGTTTCCAACATGATTTCTATGTTTATGAACAGTGGGATCTTGGAGTGACCTTTAACTGATTCCTGAGGCTGACCGGACAGGTGGATAAGGTGGATACTTTCATTTCCCGACCAGCGGAAATAATCTCTCCGTGTCTACCCTATCCAGTCCCTTTGGAATCATATATGTTTCAATCAGATCACCTCTCATTCTTCTAAACTCCAGAGATTGCAGGCCCAATTTCCTCGGCCTCTGATCCTCGGACAATGGCAAAGAAACTAAACAAATACTTTGTGACTGTCCTCACAGAGGAAAATACTAAAAACCTCACAGAAATAATGGATAATCAAGGGACGAGTTAAAACGAAGAACTGTAAAGTATTCGGATTAGTAAAAAAAAAAGTACTAGACAAATTAATGGGTCTTCCAGAGTGTTGAAAGATTTGGTTGTGGGGATAATTGATTCATTGGTGGCCATCTTTCAAAATTCGATAGACTCTGGAATGGTTCCTGCAGATTGGAAGGTGGCAAATGTAAGCCCACTATTTTTAGAAAAAAAAAGGAGGGAGAGAGAAAACGGGGAGCTACAGACATGTTAGTGTAACATCGGTTAGAGGGAAACTGCTCGAATCTATATTAAAGGATGTGATAAACAGACTTTTCGAAAGTGGCACAGTAGCGCAGTGGTTAGCACCGCAGTATCGCAGCTCCAGCGACCCGGGTTCAATTCTGGGTACTGACTGTGTGGAGTTTGCAAATTCTTTCTGTGTCTGTAGGTTTCCTCCGGGTGCTCCGGTTTCTTCCCACATACTAAAGATTTGCAGGTTGATAGGTTAATTAGCCATTGTAAATTGCTCCTAGTGTAGGTATGTGGTAGGGAAATGTGGGGCTGTGGTTGGAATGTAGGATTAGTAAAAGTGGATGGTCGGCACAGACACGGTGGGCCGAAGGGCCTATCGCACTAAAACTAAAAAAATAATGGTTGGAGTGGACAACGTAAGCGTGGATTTATGAAACGAAGATCATGTTTAACAAACCTGTTGGAGTTTTCAGAGGAAGTCACTAGCGGAATAGATAAGGGGGAACTGTTAGATTTGGTAGATTTTGCTTTTCAGAAAGCTTTTGAACAGGTGCCACACAAGAGGTTAGTAAACAAAATTAGACCACATGGGATTGTGGGCAATCTACTGGCATGGGTTGAGAACTGGTTAACAGACAGGAAACAGAGAGTAGGAATAAATGGGTCATTTTCACATTGGCAGGCTGTGACTAGTGGGGCACTGCAAAGAGAGAGTCAGATAGAGAGAAGCGATAGACAGAGAGAGGGAGTGACAAAGAGCGAGAGGGACAGTGACAGAGTGAGACAGAGAAAGAGGTAGAAGACAGAGTCACAGAGATAGGGAGACAGAGGGAGAATCAGAGACAGAGAGAGACAGACAGAGAGAGTTGCATGGGGACAGGCAGCGACAAAGGGAGACAGAGCGAGAGACAGTGAGAGACAGAAGGAGAGAGAGAGAGAGAAATAGAGGCAGGGAGAGAGACAGAGGAAGAGAGAGAAGGGCATACAGAGAGAGAGGGATAGAGAGAAAGACAGAAGAGAAAGTCAGAATGATGGTGGGAGAGAGAGAGGCAGAGACAGGGAGGGGGAGAGAGAGAGAGAGAGAGACAGAGAGGGAGGCCTAGAGAGACAGAAAGAGGGAGGGAGAGAAAGAGATAGAGAGGGAGGGAGAGGGAGATGAAGTGAGAGAGGCATAGAGAGATAGCGAGAGGGAGGATGAAAGACAGAGCGAGAAATACAGAGAGAGAGCAAGGGAGACAGAGAGATTAAGAAAGAGAAACAGAGAGATGCATGAAGTGAGGGCGAGAGACAGAAACAGAAAATGAGAGGGAGCGAGAGAGAGAGAGATGGAGAGAAGGTGACAGGGGGAGATGGAGCGAGGGAGACAGAGAGAGTGTGAGAGAGAGAGGTCAGAAAGGGAGAAGAGAGGGATACAAAGTGAGAGCGAGAAAGAGAGAGGGAGGCAGAGAAAGGGAGCCAGAGAGATTGAGAGAGGGAGACAGAGAGAGGGTGGGAGAGAGAGAGAGGTCAGAGAGGGAGAGAGAGAGACAGACAGTGGGATGGAAAGAGATGACAGAGAGGGAGGGAGAGGGAGACAAAGTGCGGGAGGCAGAGAGACAGAAACAGGGAGGGCGAGAGAGAGAAGAAAGAGGGAAGTGTAGAAAGACAGACAGAGGATGGTAGAGAGAGAGAGAGAGTGATAGAGGGAGAAGAGAGGGGGAGAGAGCAAGGGAGGCTGAAACAGTAAGACAGAATGACAGAGAAAAGCCTGCAGTGAGAAAGGGACAAAAACAGGGAGAGAGGGGAGAGGGAGAGACAGAGAAATGGTAGAAGAGCAGGAGGTCAGAGAGGGAGACGATAGAGAGAATGAGAGAGAAAGAGACATAGAGGGAGACAGAGAGATGCATGGAGTGAGAGACTGACAGAAACAGAGAGAGGGAGAGACAGGCAGACAGAGACTGAAAAAGTGGCCGATGGAGAAGAAATGAGGGAGGCATACAGAGACAGATCGAGGGAGGGAGAGAGAGAGAGAAAAAAGTGAGGGAGAAGGCTAGACAGATAGAGCGAGGGAGGGAGAGAAAGAGTGAAAGAGAGAGAGAGAGACAGAGAGGCATAGAGAGACAGGGAAAGGGAGAGAAAGAGAGAGAGAGAGCGACAGCAAGGGAGACAGAGAGAGTAAGAGAGGGAGAGAGAGAGTCATGGAGTGAGAGTGACAGAAACAGAGAGAGGGATGGAAACAGAGCGAGGGAGAGTGAGATGAAGTGAGGGAGGCATAGAGAGACAGAGAGAGGGAGGGTGAGAAAGAGTGACAGAAAGAGCGAGGGAGCTAGAAAAAGACGGAGGCATAGTGAGACAGAGAGAGGGTGGGACAGAGAGAGATGCAGTGAGATAGGGAGAGAGAGAGAGAGAGAGATGGAGAGGGTGGGATAGAGAGAGGGAGGTCACAGAGGGAGACAGAGAGAGAGAGACAGATACTGAACAAGGGAGACAGAGTGAGTAAGAGAGGGAGACAGAGAGAGGCATGGAGTGAGAGAGTGACGGAAGCAGAGAGAGTGTGGGAGAGTGAGAACCAAAGAGGGAGGGAGAAGATGATGAAGTAAGGGAGGCGTCGAGAGGCATAGAGAGGGAGGGAGACAGAGGGAGACAGAGCGAGGGAGGGAGAGAAAAAGGCAGAGAGAGAGACCGTGAAAAAGAGAGAGTTTGCCATAGAGAGAAAGAGAGAGGGTGTGAGAGAGAGACAGTGAGGGAGGGAGAGGGAGACAATGTGAGGGAGGCATAGAGAGACAGAGAGAGGGTGGCAGAGAGATGCAGACAGAGACGAGGGTGAGAGAGATACAGCGAGAGGGAGGGAGAGAGAGATAGGTCAGACAGGGAGAAGAGAGGGAGACAGAGAGAGAGAGAGAGAGAGAGAGAGAGACTGAACATGGGATGGAGAGACAAAAAGAATGGTAGAGAGAGAGAGACGTGGTGTGAGATATTGACAGAAACAGAGAGAGGGCGAAACATAGGAACATAGGAAGATAGGAACAGGAGTAGGCCATTCAGCCCCTCGAGCCGGTCCCGCCATTCAATGAGATCTTGGCTAATCTGCGGTCTAACTCCATATATCTGCCTTTGGCCCAGATCCCTTATTATCTTTGCTTAAGGAAATCTATCTATCCCAGATTTAAAATTAACAACTGTACTAGCTTCAACTGCTGTTTGTGGGAGAGAGTTCCAAACCTCCACCAACCTTGGCGTGAAGAAATGCTTCCCAACATCTCTCCTGAACGGATTAGACGATGCCCCCTAGTTTTGGAAACTCCAACCAGTGGTAACAGTTTATATTTTTCTACCCTGACTTTTCCTGTTACTATCTTGAAGACATCGATCAGATCAGCCCAGAACCTTTTACATTCTCGCGAAAACGGTCCTAATTTGTGTATTCTCTCCTCGTAACTTAACCCCTGTAGTCCAGGTATCATTCTTCGAAACCTACGTTGCACTCCCTCCAAGGCCAATATATCCATCCTAAGGTGTTGTGACCAGAACGGTTCACAGTCTTCCAAGCGGGGTCTAACCAGGTTTATGTACAGCTGCAGCACAACCTCTGTGTCTGTATACTCCAAGCCTCTAGATATAAAGGCTAGCATTCCATTAGCCTTTTTGATATTTTCTGCAGTTGCTCGTGGCATTTTAAAAAGCTATACACCTAAACCCACAAGTCTCTTTTGACATCCACTGTACTTAACCTCATTCCATTTAAAAAGAACCCTGCTCTATCCTTTTTTGTTTCAAAATGGATTGAAATCTATCTACCACAGTTTTTCTCATTCACCTAGTCTGTCAGTATCTCCTTGCAATTTTATGCTATCAACTAGACTGTCTACAATGTCGCCTAACTTTGTATCATCAGCAAATTTGGATATATGTCTTACTATGCCATCATCCAAGTCGTTCATGAATAATGTGAATAACTGAGGCCCCAACACAGATCCCTGTGGGACACCACTAGTTACATCCTGCTAATCAGTGTACTTACCCATTATCCCCACACTCTGTCGCCTGCCACTCAACCAACTTCCTAACCATGTCAATAATTTTCCCTCAACTCCATGGGGTTCTATCTTAGTTAACAGTGTCTTATGTGGGACTTTTTCAAATGCCTTCTGGAAGTCCACATAAATAATAACCATAGACGTTCCCCTGTCCACTACCTCAGTCACCTCTTCAAAAAACTCAATGAAATTTGCCAGGCATGACCTTCCCGTTGTGAATTCATGCTGTCCCTGATTAATAGGTTTTTTGAGGTGTTCAGTTACCCTATCCTTAATTATAGACTCCAGCAATATCCCCACCACAGATGCTCGGGTATCTGGTCTATAATTAGGTTCTTTACACAGAGAGTGGTGGGTGCGTGGAATGCGCTGCCAGCGGTGGTAGTAGAAGCAGATACATTAGGGGCATTTAAGCGACTCTTGGATAGGTACATGGATGATAGTAGAATGAAGGGTAGGTAGTTAGTTTGATGTTAGAGTAGGTTAAAGGTTCGGCACAACATAGTGGGCCGAAGGGCCTGTACTGTGCTGTACTGTTCTATGTTCTATGTTCGATAATTCCATGGTTTTCCCCTTTCACCCTTCTTAAAACGTAGAGTGACGTATGCAAATTTCCAATTCAGAGGGACCACTCCAGAATCTAGGGAACTCTGAAAGACATTAGTTAGGGCATCTACAATGTGCTCCCCTACTTCCTTTAACACCCTCGGATGGAAACCGTTAGGTCTTGGGGATTTCTCACTCTTTAGTTCCATTTATTTCCTCGTTACTGATGTTTAACTTAAGTTAATTGCATTAAGTCCCTGTCCCCTATCGGCTATTATTTTTTTTCGGTACTTCCGGCAAATTATCCTCCTTTTCAACTGTAAATACTGAGGCAAATTAATTGTTCAACATGTCTGCCATTTCCTCAATATCAATGACAATTTCTCAATTTTCAGCTTTTAGTTGGCCTACATTGCTCTTGACACCCACTTTCCCTTTATCTAACTATAACATTTCTTCTTCGTGATTTTCATGTCCCTTGTAAGTTTCCTTTCATAATCCCTTTTAGTAGCTCTTATAAGCTGCTTTGAGACCCTTTTCTGTTCTTTGTATCTCCCCTATTCGGCCCGTTCTGTGCTGTGGTTTGCATTTTTGTAAGCCCTTTCTTTTAATTTTATGCTGTCCCTAATCTCTTTCGCTGTCCATTGCTAATTTTCTTTTCTCTGTGAAGTAGTGATTTTTCCTGTCAGGGGTATATATCGCTCTGTATTTCGTTTAATGTTTCTTTAAATATTCTCCACTGTTCTTCAGTCGTTTTACCCATTAACAGATCTACCCAGTTTACTGTGGACAGTCTCTGTCCATACCTTACCCAAGTCTACAATTCCACTAGCTGATTCATGCTTTTCACTTTCAAACGCTGCCTTGAATTCGATCATGTTGTGATCACAATTTGATAAATGTTCACGCACAGTTAGGCTACAAATTAAATTTGGCCCATTACTCATAACTAAATTAAATATTGCCTGTCTCCTTGTTACATCTAGGACATATTGCTGCAGAAAACAATCCCGGAAATATTCCAGAAATTCACTACCTTTCTGACAGGTGCTAGTCTGCCTCTCCCAGTCTATGTGGAAGTTAAAATCCGCCATTACTACTACTCTACCTTTGTGACACAGTTGCCTAATTTCTGCATGTATGCAATCTAACACCTTAGTGGTTAGCACCGCAGCCTCACAGCTCCAGCGACCCGGGTTCAATTCTGGGTACTGCCTGTGTGGAGTTTGCAAGTTCTCCCTGTGTCTGCGTGGGTTTCCTCCGGGTGGTCCGGTTTCCTCCCACAGCCAAAAGACTTGCAGGTTGATAGGTAAATTGGCCATTATAAATTGCTCCTAGTATAGTTAGGTGGTAGGGAAATATAGGGACAGGTGATTATGTGGTAGGAATATGGGATTAGTGTAGGATTAGTATAAATGGGTGGTTAATGGTCGACACAGACCATTAATGGTGGTTAATGGTGGGCCGAAGGGCTTGTTTCAGTGCTGTATCTCTAAATAAAAAAAATAATAAAATAAATAAGAACTGCTACCGGGGTCTATACACAACACCGATAACAATTTTTGATCCTTTTCTGTTCCTCAGTTCCACCCAGAAGGTGGATGCTTCCCCATCATTATATCTTCCCTCACCAATGAGGTGATATTATTTCCAATCAGTAAGGCTACTCCACCCCCTCTGCCATTTTCCCTGTCAGTCCTGTAAAATTTAGTTCCGACCATCCTGCAGCCATGTCTCCGCAATGGCCACCATATCATAATCTTCCATTTGAATTTGCACCTTCAGCTCATCTAGTCTATTCCTTACACTCCGTGCATTAGTATATAGAACTCTTATTTGGGCTCTACCCACTAACCTGGTCCTCAGCACTGATGCTTTATTCGGCTGTTTATTATTTCTCTCTTCTGGTTCAACTAGCATACTTCTTGCAGTTTTGCCATCACCTGCTGTTGCTCAAGAAGGGTTTCTGACTGTTTGTTTATTCTCTGCGCTGTTACTTGTTTTTGAAACGGTATTGACTTCCCCTGAGGCATCCACCCCCACCCCCCTCCCCATTTACGAGTTTGAACTCCTTGTGACCACACTATTTATCCTTTCCGCTCGGGCACTGGTCCCAGATCAGTTCTGGTGGCGCCCGTCCCAAAGGCACAATTCCCTCCTGTCCCAGTACTGATGCCAGTGGCCCATGAAATGGACTACTCTTTCGCACACCACTGCTTTAGCCATGTGTTGACTTCCCTATTTTACTCATCCCTATGCCAATTATAACCCTTGAGGACATCTGTTTTAATTTTTAATTTTATTCCTAGCTCCTGATAATCTGAAAACAGGTTCTCTTGATTAGTCTTGCCTATTTTGTTTGTCCCAACGTGGACCACAACAACTGGATCCTGCCGCTCACTCTGCAGTATCTTTCAATCCGGTTAGAGATGTCCCTCACCCTGGCACCGGGTAGGCGACATACCATGCGGGACTGTCGGTCCTGCTTACAGAGGATGCTATCAGTACCTCTAATTATGGAATTCCCTGCCAGTACCACTTTTATGTTTGCTCCCCCCGCTTGAATGGCCTCCTGTATCACGGTAGAGTGGTCGGTTTACTCATCCTCCCTACATCCACACAGGGATAAAGTACAGCGTACCTTTTAGACTATATCTCCAACACAGAAGTCCTTGAAGCGGCCGACACCCCCAGCTTATACACACTACTGAGTCAGCGGCGCTTGAGATGGCTTGGCCATGTGAGCCGCATGGAAGGTGGCAGGATCCCCAAAGACACATTGTACAGCGAGCTCGCCACTGGTATCAGACCCACCAGCCGTCCATGTCTCCGCTATAAAGAAGTCTGCAAACGCGACATGAAATCGTGTGACATTGATCACAAGTCGTGGGAGTCAGTTGCCAGCATTCGCCAGAGCTGGCGGGCAGCCATAAAGACAGGGCTAAATTGTGGCGAGTCGAAGAGACTTAGTAGTTGGCAGGAAAAAAAGACAGAGGCGCAAGGGGAGAGCCAACTGTTCAACAGCCCCGACAAACAAATTTCTCTGCAGCACCTGTGGAAGAGCCTGTCACTCCAGAATTGGCCTTTATAGCCACTCCAGGCGCTGCTTCACAAACCACTGACCACCTCCAGGTGCATATCCATTGTCTCTCGAGATAAGGAGGCCCAAAAAGAAAGACCCGTTAGACAAGGTCAAGAGCTGAGGCTCCTCCATTGCTGATCTCAGGATCCCTCTAACTGCCTCATTTGCAGCCACACCCTCCTGTCCCTGACAACTGGCCAATTTGAGATTCTTAACCTACGGGGTGTGACTGTCTTAAGCACAGTGCCCAGGAACCTCTCCCCGTCTCTGATGTGCTGCAGTGTCTCGGACTCCAACCCATCAAATCTGAGCCGAAGTTCTTCGAGCTGCAAGCACTTTTTATTTATTTATTTTATTTAGAGATACAGCACTGAAACAGGCCCTTCGGCCCACCGAGTCTGTGCCGACCAACAACCACCCATTTATACTAACCCTGCAGTAATCCCATATTCCCTATCACCTCCTTACACGATGGGCAATTTACAACGGCCAATTTACCTATCACCTGCAAGTCTTTTGGATGTGGGAGGAAACTGGAGCACCCAGTGAAAACCCACGCAGACACAGGGAGAACTTGCAAACTCCACACAGGCAGTACCCAGAATCGAACCCGGGTCCCTGGAGATGTGAGGCTGCGGTGCTAACCTCTGGTGACCAGATTGGTCACTGTGGCTCGCAATGGGATCAGCCAGTTCCCACATCATTTAGCTATGGTACATTGTTTGCCTTGTCATCTCTACTTTACTTTAGTTAATTGGTTTTTCAAATTTTTCAAATTAGTTTTTCAAATTTAGTGCAGATTCCCTACCAGTTCTCCTGTGACGTCACTCATTTCAGATTTTTTTTCTCGGTTTCAGTTGGAACACTGAAGCAGTGAAAGCAGCTCCGCCACTCTGGGTCCATTCGACCTCCACTCTCCGGTGACTGGGCCGCGAAATCCCCGGGGTATGTCATTTATACTCACAGCTCCATTGCTCCACCCCTCCAGTCCGCTCTACCTCCAGTCCCCGGGGTTGCATGTTGGGCTGGGATTGTTTAAGCTTGCGTTGGGTAGGAGGGCCGTTGGGCTTGGGAAGTTGATGGGTGGTTTGGCTCAGTTAGATTTTACACTGGGTTATCTATATGCATCGTTGTGTGAAATAGACACTAGGTTGGTTCAGTTGGAAATATGGCAGGCAGGCTTCAATGCTGGACTTCATAAGTTGGCTTTTAGGCTGCATGAGTTGGAGTATGAGCTGATATCACGTTATTTTAATATTGTCGGGTGCACCACAAATAAGGAGGGATGGGAACTCATTAGTGAGAGGGTAGAAAATATTCACGCCAACAGTTCCAGTGAGGAGGTTCTTCAGTTACATGGTTAGATTTGAGGAGAATTGCTGTTCTCCTTAGAAAAGAAAAGGTTGAGAGAAGAGTTCATAGCGATTTTCAAAATCATGACAGGTCTAGACAGATTAAATAGAGAAAAACAGTTCACGTTGGCGGAATGGTGGAGAACCAAATGACACAAATTTAAGGCAAATGGCAAAAAATACAAAGGCAACATGAGTAAAAACTATTTTTGTGCAGCGAGGTGTTAGAATCTGTAATACATTGCCTGAGACTGTGGTGGAAGCAGAGAGAATCGTGGCTTTCAACATTGCATTGGCTTTAATTTGAAGAGAATAATTACTGGACTATGTGCCAGAGAGTGTGACTAGCTGAGTTTCACTTGCAGAAATTTGGCCTGGACACGAAGGGTCGAATGGCTCATTTATGTTGCAACTATTCTATGATTCTATCACCATGTATGACTGTTGATTGACGAGATTCTGAGACAGCTCCCCCGACCGTAGACTACGGTATAGAACAAATGAAACTGCAGGTAAAAATGTTGGAAAGCAGTGTTGTTGAGGAGGAAGTGAGTTGCTGTTTGGTGTCCTCATTTGATGCCTACATCACAGCAGCGTTGTCCATACCATTGTATTCTTGCTAACTTTGCAGTGGTATGACAACATTTGGCTTCGAAGGCCACATTAGAATGCAGATAGAATGATTCACTTTGCAATGGGAATGGAATAGCATAAAGGAAAGCTTGGTTAACGAGGGGAGTTTTCCTTTCCCGATGGACTTCAGTGAAATATTTTTGATCAACGAAAATTCCTAGAGCTGCATATTCACTTTAAGGTTGATCTTGACGTTGTTTTATAGTTTAACACGTGTATTGTGGACGGGACAGAAAGGCTGTGAGGCCTGATCTCTCCAAAAGGTCGTTCCAGTACCTTAAGACAGTTATTCCAAAGTTCGAACTTCCTGTTGCCTTCCAGCTGTGGGAGGAATCTTCGCCAGGATCAGCTGGAGCTGGCTGGTACTCTCTTCTTGCGATGTCACACTCAGTTTTACATTAGGGCTTTCTTCAGCAGGGCAGCACCAGTTTTCCACAGGCAGGCAGTTAGGGTGGGGAAGTCGATCCCTTTGTGCAACCTGGGGAAAAAACACACTGATACACGCTACAGATTTTCACAGCCCCACACTTGGGTTTTCCATCCTCTGCTCACACGCCCAACAGTCCAAACAAAAGTGTATTTCCGGAGCTCCAAACTCACCTTTCCAAACAGAATTGCTGCCTCCATGCCTCCCCAGCAGGTCCAATCTCCTTCATACTTGCAGCTCTCCCTATTCTCTCTCATTTCTGCTCTCTCCTCTGCAGTTGCTATACCCACAGACGGCTGCAAGGGCCGCTGCTTTGCCTGATTACAGACAGTAAATGCTCCAGAATCCCCAGCAATAATCGTCCTGGGAGTGCTTGATGGCAGCAGTGTAGAGGGAGCTTCACTCTGTATCTAACCCTTTGCAGTACCTGCGATGGGACTGCTTGATTGTACTGTGCAGAGGGAGATATACACTCTATCCAAACCGTGTTGAATGGGCGTGTATATTGAGACACTGTTGCAGGAACTTTTCCCTGCACCTATCAGTGCTGTACATGCTCTGTGATTGAATAATGCGACTGTGTGGAGTGAGCCATTTACTCTTTCTCCAACTCCGTGCTTATTCCTGCCCTGGTAGTGATGGATGGGAATGCGTAAAGGGCAGATTTGTTCTGTGTCTAACACCTTGCTGTATCTGCCCTGGGAGTCTTTGATGGGACAATGTAGTAGTAGCTTTGCTTTGTATCTAACCCATGCTCTACCTGCCCTCAGAGTCTCTGATGGAACAATGCAGATGGATGTTAACTCTGCAGCCTATCTACCATCTACAAGGCACAAGTCAGGAGTCTGATGTCCTCTCCACTTGCCTGGATGGGTGTCGCTCCATCAACACTCAAGAAGTTTGACACCATCCAAGACAAAGCAGCCCGCTTGATTGGCACTCCATCCACAATCAATCACGCCAACCACCGCCTACAAGATGCACTGCAGCAACTCACCATGCTCTTTAGACAGCACCTTCCAAACCCACGACCTCTGCCAACTAGAATTACAAGGGCAGCAAATGCATCGGAACACCACCATCTGCAAGTTCCCTTGCAAGTCACACACCATCCTGAACTTTGGCGCAGTGGTTAGCACTGCAGCCTCACAGCTCCAGGGACCCGGGATCGATTCTGGGTACTGCCTGTGCGGAGTTTGCAAGTTCTCCCTGTGTCTGCGTGGGTTTCCTCCGGGTGCTCCGGTTTCCTCCCACATGCCAAAGACTTGCAGGTTGATAGGTTAATTGGCCATTATAAATTGCCCCTAGTATAGGTAGGTGGTAGGGAAATATATAGGGACCGGGGGGGATGTTATTGGAATATGGGATTCGTGTAGGATTAGTATAAATGGGTGGTTGATGGTCGGCACAGACTCGGTGGGCCGAAGGGCCTGTTTCAGTGCTGTATCTCTAAACTAAACTAAACTATATCGCCGTTCCTTCACTGTAGCTGGGTCAAAATCCTGTAAGTCCCTTCCGAACAGCACTGTGGGTGCTCCTACCTCAAGTGGACTGCAGCGTTTCAAGAAGGCAGCTCACCACAACCTTTTCAAGAACAGTTAGTGATGGTCAATAAGTGCTGGCCTAGCCAGCGAAGCCCACATCCCATGAATGAATAATAATAATAATAAATTACCGGTGCTGTACATGTTCTGGTCCTGTGTGATGGGAAAGTACAGTTTAAGCTTCACTCTTTACCTTACTTGAGCTGTACTTTTTTTTCGAATTGTTTAATAGGCAGTGCAGAGGTACATTTGCTCTGTATTTAACACTAGTCTATACTTGTTTCGTATATTTGACGCAACAGTGGTGAGGCTGCTGGATTGATGTGACAACAGCAGGGAGAGATATATTACATATTTCGTGTCCTCACTTTGACAAACTCAGAATACACTGGAAACGCAATACAAAATTAAATACCGGTACATGTCTCTAATTTATGTTTAAATACTGTCGTGCTTAAAAGCATATATCACCGCAGCCCCCCCGCCCCACCACCGCCCACCCCCCCTGCCCACGCGCCCCCGCCCCGATTTCAACCTTATTGCACACATCTTACTTTGTCCTGATTTCTCAATCTCGATCCCTCTATCCATGTTTACCTCCCTCTCTTCCTCTCCATTCCCTTCTCCCCTCTCTCTTTCCCTCTCCCTATCTCTTACACTCTCGCTCAGGTCCTCAGTTTCTTTCTTTCCCTTTCATTAAACCCGTCTCTCTCTCTCTCTCTCTGTCTGTCGCTCTCCCTCACCGCTAGGTTTTATATATCTCATATGCATATCAGTGTTACACCTGTTTATCAAATTGATATTGATAAACAATACACAGGCTTATTAAGACAGTTAATTGTTAAATGTGACAGTATATCTCATACATGGAATTAGAATTATACAGTTAAATATTAAAATTAATTCACCAACCCATACACGGGTTAAATATATTATTAACTGTTAGTTTGGACTTGACAACAATCCCACAGGGCACTTTAAAATTGGTCCTGATAACCAATGCACACCATTATTAAGCTTAAATTCATTGTTAATTTGAATATCATAACCACTACACAGGGGACAGATGTTGCACTTAATTGATATACTGGGTTTTATAACAAGTAAAAAGGGGACTCATGTCCCAATAAGTGAATATCTCAGGCTTGATAACCAGTAAACAGGAGACTGATATTATCCTTGATTCTAACACTGGAATTGATAACCAGTACATAGGAGAATAACGTTACAGTTAATTGTAGCATGGAGCTTGATGACAAGTACACAGTGGAATGATGTCACAATAAATTGTCATATTAGCTTTGATAACCAATATGCAGCGGAATGATGACATGGTGAATTGTTATACTTAGCTTGTTAGCAAGTACCAAGGGCAATACTGTTTTTATAATCAATTGTTACAAATAATTGTTATATTGAGCTGATTTATAGGACAGAAGGGAATGCTGTTACTGTTAATTGTATTATTGGTCTTCCTAAGCAGTACACAATTTAATGATATTACTGTTTATTTCTAAGTTGGGCTTGATATACAGTACACAGTGGAATGATGTTGCAGATAATTGTTGTATAATGTTTCAAACCAGTGCACGGAGATATGATGTTGCAATTCACTGTTTTATTGGGTTTTATAACCAATACATAGCAGAACGATTTTACAGTGAATTGTAATGTTTAGTTTGATAATCAGTCCACAAGAGAATGATGTTACACTGAATTGTTATGTTGCACTTGATAACCAGTAAACAGGGGAATCATAGAATTGCTACAGCAGAGTAAGAACTGTGTTGTGCCAGCTCTCCAAAAAAAAAACAATTTATCCTGGTTCACTTCCCCGGCTTCTCCCCATATCCCTGAACATTCTTTCTTTGCAGATAACAATCCGATTCACCCTTGAATGTCTCTATTGAACCTGCCTCCACCATAGTCTGAGGTAGTGCATTCCACATCCTAAACACTTACTGCATAGAAAATGTTTCTTGTCATGTCGTCATTGCTTCTTTTTGTCAATTGCCTTAAAACTGTGCCTTCATGTTCTCGATACGTCCACCAATGGGTACATTTTTTTTCGTACCTACTCATCCCCAGGGAGAACAACCTCAAGTTCTCCAATCTATCCACGTAACTAAAATTCCTAATAACTGGAACAATTCCAGTCAGTCTTTACTGCACTCTATCTAATGCCTTCAGAATTCCAGTTGTGGCTGTAACCGTATTCTGTACAAGTTTAACATAACTTCCTTGCTTTTGTACTCTTTGCCCCTGTTAAGGAAGCCGAGGATACGGTATGCTCGATTATCCACTCTCTCAACCTAACATGCCACTTTCCATGATTTATACACATACACAACTAGGTCTCCCTGTTCTTGCACCCCCTTGAGAACTGAACCCTTTATTTTATATTGCCAATATTGAAATTGTGCCCGATATGCTCAATTCCAGGTGATCAATACATTTCAGGAACAGCAGGGCTCCAGACACCAACCTTTATAGAACTGCACTACAAACATTACTCCAGTACATAAAAAAGTAATCTTTACTCTCTGTTTCCTGTCGCTCAGCCAATTTTGTATCAAATATCATTACTGTCCATTTTATTCCATGAGTTACAACTTTGCTCACCAGTCTCTTGTGCGGCATTGTATCAAATGTTTTTTTTTTTGAAGTGCAGGTACACCACATCAACAGCATCAACCTTATAATCCATCTTCGTTACCGCCTCCAAAAGAAAAATACAGCTGGCTGTTACAAAACGAGTTTCCTTCACAAATCCTGCTGGCTGAACCACATTTGCACAAAATACCGCTAATTTTCTCCCGAATACTGTTTCTAGAAGCTTCTGCACCATCGAAGTTACACTGACTGGCTTGCTGTTGTTGGGATTATTTTAACACACTTTTTTAAACATGTGTGTAACATTGACTATTCTCCAGTCCTCTGGCACAACCCCTGATGCAACGAAAGTCTGGCAAATTGTGGTCAGTGCCTCCTGAACTTCCACTCTACTTCCTTCTGTATCCTTGGATGCATCTTATCACGTCCTGGTGTCTTATTAAATTTAAATACAGCTAGCCTATCTAATACATCATCCTTATCAATTTTAATCCCTTCAAATGTCTGAATTACGTCCTCCCTCATCATGAACTGCGCAACATCTTCTTCGTTTGTAAGGACAGATGTAAATTTTTCATTTAACACTTCAGCCATGCACCCTGCATCCATGCATAAATCCCCTTTTTGGTCCATAATCCGTCCGACTCCAACTTTTACCACCGTTTTAATATTATGATCTAAAGAAGACTTTTGAATTCCCTTTTCTCTTTTCTGTCACTCTCTTTAAAAACTCTTGCTTCTCTTACTTGTTTTTTTTTCACTTTCACTCTTAACCTTCTGTATTCTGCCTGGTTCGTAGTTGTATTATCCACCTGAAATTACACCTGTGGCTGCACTTCAAAAAGTATTGCATTGGCTGTAAAGTCCTTTGAGATGACCACTGTGATGTGGAATGCACTACAGAATTGCAAGGCTTTTTTTTTAAATCTCACTGCTTGTGCCTAAAGGCCAGTACATAATATTAAGGGGAACAAAGAAAATGACAACACATTATTTTTAAACGAATTATTTCATCTCGTTTAATTTATAGGTAGATTAAATTAAACCTTCACCGCAACATGAACCACTACATTGTTGAAGACAAAAAAGATTTTCCACAGCACTGACTTTCCACGCAAAAGTATTCCCAATCTTTACACTCTGTTTGTGATGCATTCCAGTTATGACCAATCTGCGCATACAGTATAGACCAGAACCAGAGAACTGTGGGCAGTTCTTAGCACCGCATTACATGATGCTTGTGGTCGAAACAGAGAGGGTACAGAGGAGATTTACAGAGGATGTTGCAGGGACTGGCGAATTTTAGCAATGAAGAAAGATCGGATAGACAGGACTGTTCTCTTTGGAACAAAGGAGGATGAGGGGAGATGTAATCCAGCTGTAGACAATTATGAGGACATTAAATGGAATAGAGAGGACACGCCTATTACCCATAACAAAGAGACCAGTAATATTAGGAATTGTTTTAAAGTAATTGGCAGTTGGATTAGAGGGAAGTTTACGGTGGAGGGGTTATAGAAATCATTGGCTGAGATGCGAGTAGCTGTAGGCACCTGCATTGCATTTGAAAATAAAGTTGTGATGCACTTGAAGGGCTGGAGCCTACAGGACTACAATCCAAGCGCTGAAAAAATGTATGAGGTTAAATAGTTCCTTTTTTTGGTTGGCACATGCACTGTGTGCCGAATAGCTTCTTTCAGCACCATATATTTCAATGACTCTGTAATTCTGTCCTATTTAACATTTTGTGTACTGCATTGTTTGAGGTGATGTATTACTTTGAGTTATTGTGCTCGTTTGAGCTGTATCTTTGAGATACATTATTCATTGAAAGTAATGCATTAGTTCCACGTGGTACATAAGTTTGAATTATGTGAGATGCTGACTAATTCAAGGTGAATTATTAGCTTGAGGACTGTTTTTGTTCGAGGTGACTGATTATTTCAGTTGTTGTATTTTTAAGAAATTCTTCATCAATTTGAATATCTCTCTCGGTTGGATGGTTATTTTGTATAGAAGGCAGGTATGAGTTGGAAGTAATGCATCACTTGAGGTGAGCAATTTTTTAAAAGGATTTTATTAGTTTGAAGTGTTCTATTTGATTGAGATGTAGTATCGCTTGTGGTGTTGATTTGGTTGCAGATTCTGTATTAGTGGAATTCACTAATGCATAGTCACAAAAATACTTTAATCTCTTAACTGAATGTCCACAGTTAAAGGGGACAGCCACATCCCATAGTGCAGTGGAGCAGCCCTGAGCAAGGCGCTCAACATTTGGCATTTCCTTACTGAATGCTCACAGCCGAGTGAAGGACACCACTGAAACTATATGAAATCTAATGATATGACTGATGGTATTTGAACGAACAACCTCATTGCTGGTAACATGCAGATTCTAACTTTCATTAGTTAATCCATGTGAAATGCGTTGTCCTATCTATGGAGGTTTTCAATTAAGTCGAAGAACCAAATATACTAGCAGGATGTAGGAAGGGGAAGGAAACTGCAGGGGATGGGAACAATCGAAAAGTGGAGCTTATTCAAGGAGCAGCTACTGCGTGCCCTTGATAAGTATGTACCTGTCAGGCAGGGAGGAAGTTGTCGAACGAGGGAGCCGTGGTTTACTAAAGAAGTTGAAGCGCTTGTCAAGAGGAAGAAGAAGGCTTATGTTAGGATGAGACGTGAAGGCTCAGTTAGGGCGCTTGAGAGTTATACGCTAGCCAGGAAGGATCTAAAGGGAGAGCTAAGAAGAGCAAGGAGAGGACACGAGAAGTCATTGGCGGATAGGATCAAGGAAAACCCTAAGGCTTTCTATAGGTATATCAGGAATAAAAGAATGACTAGAGTTAGATTAGGGCCAATCAAGGATAGTAGTGGGAAGTTGTGTGTGGAATCAGAGGAGATAGGGGAAGTGTTAAATGAATATTTTTCGTCAGTATTTACAGTAGAGAAAGAAAATGTTGTCGATGGGAATAGTGAGATTCAGACTACTAGGCTAGATGGTATTGAGGTTCACAAGGAGAAGTTGTTAGCAATTTTGGAAAGTGTGAAAATAGATAAGTCCCCTGGGCCAGATGGGATTTATCCTAGCATTCTCTGGGAAGCTAGGGAGGAGATTGCAGAGCCCTTGTCCTTGATCTTTATGTCGTCATTGTCGACAGGAATAGTGCCGGAAGACTGGAGGATAGCAAATGTTGTCCCCTTGTTCAAGAAGGGAAGTAGAGACACCCCTGGTAATTATAGACCTGTGAGCCTTACTTCGGTTGTGGGTAAAATGTTGGAAAAGGTTATAAGAGATAGGATTTATAATCATCTTGAAAAGAATAAGTTCATTAGCGATAGTCAGCACGGTTTTGTGAAGGGTAGGTCGTGCCTCACAAACCTTATTGAGTTTTTCGAGAAGGTGACCAAACAGGTTGATGAGGGTAAAGCAGTGGATGTGGTGTATGTGGATTTCAGTAAGGCGTTTGATAAGGTTCTCCACGGTAGACTATTGCAGAAAATACAGAAGTATGGGGTTGAAGGTGATTTAGAGCTTTGGATCAGAAATTGGCTAGCTCAAAGAAGACAGAGGGTGGTGGTTGATGGCAAATGTTCATCCTGGAGCTTAGTTACTGGTGGTGTACCGCAAGGATCTGTTTTGGGGCCACTGCTGTTTCTCATTTCTTTGAGACCGCAATTGTTGACAACGCGATCGGTAGGTGGCGCTGTTTTGGCACATGCGCTGAAGCAGCATGTGCCTCGAAAACGTCACAACTTGCGACTGCAGCAGCTGCCAGGACTGAAGATGGCGCTGCTCAAAAATCACAGATGAAACCTCACAAACACGTGGCAGAATACAGCGGCCGGAGTGAGAGAGTGGAGCGGGCCAAGGAGAGCAGCGCGGGGAGACCAGCGGTAGCGGTGCCGGGGGGGAGAAAGAGGGAGGGGGGAGAAAGAGGGAGAGGGGTGGGAGAAAGAGGGAGAGGGGGGGAGAAAGAGGGAGGGGGGAGAAAGAGGGAGGGGGGAGAAAGTGGGAGAAGGAGGGGGAGAAAGAGGGAGAGGGAGGGGAGAGAAAGAGGGAGAGGGAGGGGGGAGAAAGAGGGAGGGGGTGTCAAAGAGGGAGGGGGGTAAGAAAGAGGGAGAGGGGGAGAAAGAGGTAGAGGGGGAGAAAGAAGGTGAGGGAGGGGGGAGAAAGAGGGAGAGGGAGGGGGAGAAAGAGGGAAAGGGAGGGGGGAGAAAGAGGGAGAGGGAGGGGGCAGAAAGAGGGAGAGGGAGGGGGGATAAAGAGGGAGATGGAGAGGGAGGGGGGGAGAAAGAGGGAGAGGGAGGAGGGGAGAAAGAGGGAGAGGAAGGGGGAGAAAGAGGGAGAGGGAGAGGGAGGGGGAGAAAGAGGGAGGGAGGGGGGAGAAAGAGGGAGAGGGGGGAGAAAGAGGGAGAGGGGAGAAAGAGGGAGAGAGGGCGAGAAAGAGGGAGAGGGAGGGAGAGAAAGAGGCAGAGAGGGCGAAAGAGGGAGATGGATGGGAGAAAGAGGGAGAGGGAGGGGGAGAAAGAGAGAGAAGGAGGGGGTTGAAAGAGGGAGAGGGGGAGAAAGAGGGAGAGTGAGAGGGGGAGAAAGAGGGAGATGGAGGGGGGAGAAAGAGGGAGAGGGAGGGGGAGAAAGAGAGAGAGGGGAGGGGGGAGAAAGAGGGAGAGGGGGAGAAAGAGGGAGAGGGAGAGGGGGAGAAAGAGGGAGAGGGAGAGGGAGAGGGGAGGGAGGGGGGAGAGGGGAGAGGGGGGAGAAAGAGGGTGAGGGGGAGAAAGAGGGAGAGGGAGGGGAGAAAGAGGGAGGAGGGAGTAGGGGAGAGAGTTGGGGGGGAGCAGCGGAACGGAAGAGGAGTGCCTTTTTCTGTGCATGCGCCATAAACACAACAGCAAAAGACTTACTGATCAGTCCCTGGACCTGGTGACACCAAGGTCTTCCCACGCTCGCTCCCCGCGGCTCTCTACGGCCTCTCGCTTCCGGCCCTCTCCATTCAGCCGTTCCCTCCAGCTGTGGATGCCCAATCCAGTTGCTTTCTCCCCTACCCAGTTGCTTTCTCTACTTCTCCACAGTACTTCAGGCATTGCAACTGTCTGGTCCCTGCATTTTGCATGCTCCCTCTCCCCACCCCTCCCCCTCTTCACCCCACCCCTCCCCCTCTTCACACACCCCTCCTTTACCCCCCACCTCCACCCGTCATTTACACCCTACCTCCACCCCTCCTTTAACACCCTACCTCCACCCCTCCTTTACCCCCTACCTCCACCCCTCATTTACCCCCCTACCTCCACCCCTCCTTTACCCCCTACCTCCACCCCTCCATTACCCCCTACCTCCACCCCTCCTTTACCCCCTACCTCAACCCCTCCTTTACCCCCTACCTCCACCCCTCCTTTACCCACTACCTCCACCCCTCCTTTACCCACCTACCTCCACCCCTCATTTACCACCTACCTCCACCCCTCCTTTACCCCCCTACCTCCACCATAGTTGAATATCTGAAATGCAGTTGCAAAGTCGGGGAAATAGCATGCAAAACAAAACCTCAACAATTCTGGGTTTAATTATTGAAAAGTTTTATTAAGTTCATTAAGTATCCGAGGAACTGCTGTGCATGGATACATGAGTGTTGTGTCCAGCATTCCCGTTAGACAGACAGGCCGAGTCTCTGCTATGCACAGCTAAAGAGATTGTTCCTGGAGAGCCTTGTGGTGAATGAACGCTTGGGTCTCTATTCCACTACTGTATTGTCCATGTGAAGAAGGCAAAGTCACAAGAGTCTGAGCTCAGTCTATTCTTGGTGAATGTTCGCCAACTGCATCCCAATGTGCATTCCCAATTCATCCATAAATGCAATGTTCCTTTCCACATCGTGATGAGCTCCGCAGCATGATCCAGTTGCCTTCGTTGCTTGAATGCTGACCGTAAGTCTCGAGGATTGTTTTCTCGACGGCATGTTTTACATGAAAAGAAGAAAATCAAATAAGAGTCAGAGCTTGCCTCCCTCCATCCACTGAAATTACTGTTGTGCACACCTTTTTAAGTTCTGCAGTGAAGGCACCAATTGAGAACGTCGCCAATGAAGCACTTATTACCCACCTCAGATGCAGGAATCATCACATCCTTGCGTCATCTCCTGTACTGCCTCCTTTGCTGGAATGCCGTCCTTAAGTGTCAAGGATTGTTTTCTCAAGGGCACATTTTACACAAAAGGAAATAATGAAAGAACATCAGTGTCAGAGCTTCGCTCCCTCCAATGAAATTACTGTTGCGCATGCTTTATGCTCTGCAGTATAGGCCAATTAATCACGTTGTCCCCACCTCAGCTGTAGGAGTCAGGATGATGTCACTGCCCCTATCTCGTGATGGTTCAATGCTGCTCTCAGGGAAAACATGAATGATGTGAGGGTGCTGGAAAAAGAAGCACATTTCTTTTGGACTATGAACATAAATCAGGCCATTTAGCCCAGCTGTTCCTTGCTCGTGGTTATGCTACTCGTGCATCTTCCCATCCATTCCCATTTAATCCTGCCGACTACTGTCAGCATCATCTTCCATTTCTTTCACTGTTATCTACCTTTGCCTTAAAGCAACACTGAGGATGGAGAATGGTGTGGCTGCACTCCCACCTCACCACTTGTGTACGCAGCAAGAGCATTCACATTTGTGCTACCACTGGACACGGCATGCTTGTTTCTTATAGTGCTCAGTCTCTTCTTGCTGCATGTTACCCAAGTGCTTGATCCCTTTGGAAGCCTTCTCTGCTTGACAGGCAGCAGCTGGCAATTGCAGAGTCTCACAAGGCTCTGCATGGTTGTTTCAATGGCCGATGGGGAAACATGTGGCTGTGTGTCCACGTGCACTGCTTGGATGGGTGCAGGATCAGGTGACTGTGTAACTGAACAGCAAGGAGAGGATACCGCAGGTGGGGGAAGTGGAGCTTTGAACAGGCAGGCGTATGTATGATCCATCAGATCATTAGGCCAGGGGGTGAAACGCTCAGGATACATGGATTGTGGGACGCGATTGATGTCCAGCGCGTGGCCACCTCCATCCGAAGGTGCTTCCGGGCAATTGTTGTGCAAATTAATTGGCTCCATCTCATCAGCCAGTCCTTGTGTTTATGGCGCATGCACAGAAAAAGGCACTCCCCTTCCGCTCCGCTGCTCCCTCCCGACCTCCCTTCCTTCCCTCCCTCCCTTCCCTCCTTTCCCCTCTCCCCCGACCTCCCTTCCCCCCGTTCCTCTCTCCCTTCCCCGCCGTTCCTCCCTCCCTTCCCCCCCATTCCTCCCTCCCTTCCCCCCGTTCCTCCCTCCCTTCCCCCTGTTCCTCCCTCCCTTCCCCACCGTTCCTCCCTCCCTTCACCCCCCGTTCCTCCCTCCCTTCCCCCCGTTCCTCCCTCACCTCCCCCCGTTCCTCCGTCCCTCCCTCCGTTCCTCCCTCCCTTCCACCACCGTTCCTCCCTCCCTTCCCCCCGTTCCTCCCTCCCTTCCCCCCGTTCCTCTCTCCCTTCCTCCCGTTCCTCCCTCCCTCCCCCACGTTCCTCTCTCCCTTCCCCCCGTTCCTCCCTCCCTTCCCCCCCTTTCTTCCCTCCCTTCCCCCCGTTCCTCCCTCCCTTCCTCCCTCCCTTCCCCCCGTTCCTCCCTCCCTTCTCCCCCGTTCCTCTCTCCCTTCCTCCCGTTCCTCCCTCCCTCCCCCACGTTCCTCTCTCCCTTCCCCCCGTCCCTCCCTCCCTTTACCCCCCGTTCCCCCCTCCCTTCCCCCCGTTCTTCCCTCCCTTCCCCACGTTCCTCCCTCCCTTCCTCCCTCCCTTCCCCCCTCCCTTCCCTTCCCCCTTCCCCCATCACTTCCCTTCACCCTTATCCCCCTCCCTTCCCTTCCCATTCCCCCCTCCCTCCCCTTCCCCCTCCCTTCCCTTCCCTTCCCCTTCCCCCTCCCTTCCCTTCAACCCTCCCGTCCCTTCCCCCTTCCCCGCTCACTTCCCTTCCCCCTTCCACTTTTCCCTTCCCTTCCCCCTTCCCCCTCCCTTCCCTTCCCCCTTCCCCTCCCTTCCCTTCCCCTTTCCCTCCCTTCCCTATCCCCCTACCACCCTCCCTTCCCTTCCCCCTTCCCCCTCCCTTCCCTTCCCCCTTCCCCCCCTCCCTTCCCTATCCCCTTCCCCCCTCCCTTCCCTTGCCCCCTCCCTTCCTCCCTGCTCCCTTCCACCCTCCTCCTTTCCCCCCTTCCCTTGAAATGTATTTTCAGAGCAACTTACCTTGGAACAATCTCCTCTGTCTAATAAAAATGAAGCAAATTTCCAAAATGACTGAATAATTGAGATAAAATGTCCGACGATCCCTCTCCTCCTTCCATTTTCAAAAAGTCGCGCCGAAGCTTTCGGAGGATTGAAGCACATGCGCACACGGTCTCGGGACATCTGCGCATGCGCGGCGTCCGGTTTGCCAGGACCAGTCTGCGCATGCGCAAATGCCAACTCGTGTTCCCCGAGGAAGATGACGGTACGCGATGACGTCGTCTGCGCATGCGCACACTGGTCCTGGCAATCCGGACCGCAGCGCATGCGCAGCTGGCTCGAGACAGTGTGCGCATGTGCGCACTGCGGCACATTCTGATGACGTAGCGTTGTCATCAATCACTTTGTTTCTTTAAGTGACCTGGAAGAGGGCGTAGAAGGGTGGGTTAGTAAATTTGCGCATGACACGAATGTTGGTGTAGTTTTGGATACTGCCAAAGGATGTTGTAGGGTACACAGGGACATAGATAGGCTGCAGAGCTGGGCTGAGAGATGGCAAATGGAGTTTAATGTGGAAAAGTGTGAGGTGATTCACTTTGGAAGGAGTAACAGCAATGCAGAGTACTGGGTTAATGGGAAGATTCTTGGTAGTGTAGATGAGCAGAGAGATCTTGGTGTCCAGGTACATAAATCCCTGAAAGTTGCCACCCAGGTTAACAGAGCTGTTAAGAAGGCATATGGTGTGTTAGCTTTTATTAGTAGGGGGGTCGAGTTTCGGAGCCACGAGGTCATGCTGCAGCTGCACAAAACTCTGGTGAGACCGCACCTGGAGTATTGCGTGCAGTTCTGGTCACCGCATTATGGGAAGGATGTGGAAGCTTTGGAAATGGTGCAGAGGAGATTTATTAGGATGTTGCCTGGTATGGAGGGAAGGTCTTACGAGGAAAGGCTGAGGGACTTGAGGTTGTTTTCGTTGGAGAGAAGGAGGAGGAGAGGTGACTTAATAGAGACATATAAGATAATCAGAGGGTTAGATAGGGTGGATAGTGAGAGTCTTTTTCCTCAGATGGTGATGGCAAACACGAGGGGACATAGCTTTAAGTTGAGGGGTGATGGATTTAGGACAGATGTCAGAGGTAGTTTCTTTACACAGAGAGTAGTAGGGGCGTGGAACGCCCTACCTGCAACAGTCGTAGACTCGTCAACTTTAAGGGCATTTAAGTGGTCATTGGATAGACATATGGATGAAAATGGAATAGTGTAGGTCAGATGGTTTCACAGGTCGGCGCAACATCGAGGGCCGAAGGGTCTGTACTGCGCTGTAATGTTCTAATTCCAATACTGTAGCAAAACACGGAATGAACTCGATGTCATACTTTTTGCCATTAACAAACAGTTTGAATGATGTGGCAACCTCAATATCCCAGTGGAGATCCCGCAGGGTGTATTGCCTTCGCGTTTAATGCAGACAGATTAGGAGCAGCACTAAAGAACTGATCACTTCACAAAGAAAATGTATGAAACATTAAACAGTATCGAGAAAATCTATTACCTGATTATTGCCATCATTGGTGTTCCTGTAAGTTAATTTAGCCATTCAAATTATGCAAATGTATGGTGAGATGGTTTCTGCTTTTAATCTGTGACTGATAATAACACATGCTGACCTAGTAGTCAACATTACAAAGACATGTGATATATGGCCTCATTTCATTCAGTCAAATGTACTGAATTATCTCTGTGATTTTATTTCATTGCTGAATCAAAACAGAAACATGTGTTTGTAACTCACAGGCTCTCTGAATTAATGGGTTTATTGGAATATCATGAACAAGACCTCAGTGAAGGCAACACTCTGTGTGAACGTGTTAGTAGGAATATCAATCAGTGAAAAATCATAACAACCATGAGTCACTAACCGAAGTGGAACACCTGATCCCAGTGACCATGTGCGACTGGGAGTATCTGTCACTGCAGAATGGTACTGAGTATGGATTACTAACCAGAATGGAACACCTGTTCCCAGGGGTGATGTATTACTTGGAGTATAAGTCAGTGTAGAATTGTACTGACTGTGGGTTAATAAACGGAGAGGAACACCTAATCCCAGTAACCATGTATTACTAGGAGTTTTGGTATCTGTGGAACTGTACTGTCTATGGGAAAATAACCTGAGTGGAACAAGCTGGTACTACTTTAAATCTTTGTTTCAGGTGACTGCTGTCTCTACTCCGTGCAGCTGCTTTCATGATTTAAGAATACAGTAGATTGCAAAGTTGAAGATTTTTGCTGTTGCTTGAAGTTGTTTGGTTATAAGTTGATAAATGAACTGCATTGATATTGTTCTGTTTCTTATTGAACTGCACTAACTGAAACGGATATCCACTGCTTACTGACAGGTAAGCAGCAGGATAACACTGTTACAGTATTCAGATCCTCTGTATAATCACTTATTCTTGTTCCAAGTATAGTTACTGGAATAACTTTAGTTATTTTGGTGTTAATTAATCTATTTCACCGATCACGGTCCGCAGAATTGCTGGGTCATAAATGCTCAGTTTTATTCTCTTGCTATTATGCAGGTTGAATGGTGGGCTGTGATTCCTGAGTATTCCACTTCTGTAACTGATTAACGTTTGGTGATCGATTTCTTATCTGTACCTCAGAAACTCTACACATGTCGCTGCAGCGATTTCTGCCCTTAGCTGAGGAAGGTATGTCACTGTGAGAAAAGAGCTGTGTACAACTGAGGAACATACCTAGCGTCTTTTCATAATGCAGAGTTTTTTCCAGGGCATTAAATAATCATATCAGTACACAGTTAGTAGTAAAATAAATAGTGCACTGCTTCAGTCCATAAATTACAACAATATCTACAATGTTATGAAATAACTGCTGACTCTGATTCATAATCACATTCCAGAGAATGTTATAGAAGTTACAGGACAGTAACTGGTCATTCAGTGCAATATTTTTTACATCTGTCTCTATGCTCGGCAAGAACCTCTCCGCATGCTTGACCATCTAGATCAATTAGTACGACCAAGGCAGAGGAGTGCACTGTTAATTCATTCCCTCTTCTCCACAGATCGCAGCATATTTTTTGAAAATGTCTCCCACTTACTGAAACAGGCAATGGGATACATTATGTTTCTGCAGAATAGAGCACACTAACCAGATTACTGAACAGCAAAGTTCAAACTTCATTATAAAACAAAGTTTAAACAGTAATGAAGTAAAACAATATTATACAGATCGTTTTTTTAAAAAATCCAACATTTTTTTTTCAAAGCCCTTTTCGACCGTAACCAATTTGTAATGCCCTTTTTACCATAGTTTCTTCACACTCACACACACATATAGACCGGTTAACCGAAAATAAAAGAAAACATGTTTTAGATCAGCGCTCTATTACAGACAAAACAAGGGACAAACAAAACCCGGGCTACTCACTTGCTCACCCGTGAAGAAAATTGTCACATTGTCCAACCACCGAGAACATGCAGACAGGTCACTGAGATCCCCGTGCGACAGTTCTCTTCAGGCGGCATTGATAATATAATTTTTATCAGACTTTTTTTTAAATACAGTAAATAAGATGAATCGACACTGTGGACTTCACAGGGTCCTTTACAGAATTTTGACGAAGCAACCTGGGTTGATGTCTTCTGTCAGTTTTTGAAACATCAGTAGCACTCGACATTATCTCCATTCAGAAGCTAACACACACTCACTGACACACAAACAGAAAGCTTCTCAGTTTTGTTTCCCATCCCAGGTGTTCTCTGTTACTAAAACTCTTGTCCAACCAACTTGTCATTTTTCTGCCCCTGTTAGCAGGGTTTCTGCTGTGTGCATAATCCGAGTCATGTAAAAACGTTGTTGCCAATCAAACTCACTCAGTCCCCTTGATGGTTCCCTTTAAAAAAAAAATGTTCAAACATTTATTCAGCTTAACCCTAAATTCGTTTAAAAATATTGTAACAAAACAGAATCACTTTCATAACACCTCAACCCTTGGAGGAGGAAACACCATTTTAAATGTATTTCATTGCAAAGTGTGTGGTAAATGAAAAAAAAACATTTTCATACTCGTTCTCATTCATTCCTTTCATTCAAATAACTTAAACAAAGTTAGATTCTCGATAAAGCATCTGCAATTACATTATTTTGTCCACAATGTGGATAATCCTTAAGTGATAAGGTTGTAACAGTAAACCCCATTGGAATAGTCTGGCATTCTGATGTTTCATGCTTTCTGTAATGGTTGTCAGGTTATGATCAGTATATACCAGTGTCTCTCTGCAACTGTGGCGGACATAGTGTTCAAAATTATTAACAGCGAATAATAGACGAAGGTGTCCTTTTCCACTGTGTAATGTCTTTTTAACGTCGATTTAGTCACGACCAAGGCGGGAGGAGTACACTGTTAATTCAGTCCCACTTCCCTCCAGGTCACAATATATTTTAAAAATTCTCCTACTTCCTGAAACAGTCAATCAGATGCACTATTTGTCCCTTGAATAGAATGCACTAACATGTTTCTTTACTGAACAACAAAATTAAACGATTATTATAAAACAAGTTTTAACTAGTAATAAAGTAATGCAATATCATGTAGATTTTTAAAAAATCCAACATTAAATTTTCAGAAAGTCCTATTTCCACCTTTCCCAAATCTTAAAGTCCCATTTTACGTTATTCCCTTCGCACTCACACATGCACATTCCGTTGGTTGAAAAAAAATTAAAAAGGATTTTTAGATCAGAGCTTTATTGCAGACACAAAACACACCCGGGCCGATCACTTGCCCAATCCTGAAAATCAAAAAGAGGACACATGCCGCACAAAACTGTCACACAGACCAACATTTAATCACACACAGACAAGCCACCGAGATTCCGCCGGGACAGCTCTCTTTAAGCAGCATTGAGAATTATTTTTAGCAGGCTTTTTTCAAATGCAGCAAACAAGGTGAATCGACACAATGGAGTTCACATGTTTTTTTTAATGGAATTTCTGGCAGGCGAGCTGGGTTGTGGTCATATGTCCTTTTTTGACACATCAGCAGCGCTTGACTCTATCTCCTTCAAAAGGTAAAACCGCACACACAGACAAACAACTATGAAGCGTGTTAATTTTCTGCCCATTCCAGATGTTATCTGTTAATACTGGCCCGGTCCTGTCAAAAGAGCCCTTGTTCCATGTCAGCCCATGTTTGATGGGTTTTTGCTCCAAGCCTAACCCAAGCCATGTGACGACAAGCAACGTTGTTGCCAATCCGGCTCCTTCAATCCTCTTGATGGCTTCTGAAAAAAATTGGTTCAACATTTATTCGACTTAACCATAAATTCCTTTTAAAAAAAGAATCTATTTCAAATCGCTATCAATGAACCCAACTATTCATCTCCACCACTTATACGGCTTTCCCTTAAATTCTATTCACCTCAACTCCACGTGGTAACAGCTACGTATTTGCAACATCCCCTTAACATAGAAGTCCCTCCTAAATTCCTTCTTTGATTTATTAGTGAATATCCGATATTCGTGTCTCCCTCAGAAGTGGAAACAACTTTTCCTGATTTCCAAGATCCTTCTCCTTAATGGTTCTAAAAGCCTCTGTTAGGTCACCCCTCAGTCTTTCCCTATCTATCCTACCACCATAACTCACTTGTCTGTGCCTCTATCATTGCTTAAAGAAAAAACTGCTGAACATCTTCCAGTTCTGATGAAAGCCTAAACGTTAACTCTGTTTCTCTCTGCACAGATCCTGAGTGTTTGCAACATTCTGTTTGTTCTTTAAATAACTCAGACTTTCCTTAGGCTCAACGTTTTTCTTTTGCTCACGTACTTAGACCTGGATGTTATGAGGGGTGATTTACAGTTGGGACCGGAATTGCTGTCAGCAAAAGTGGAAGTCCTGCATTTCTGACATGCTGTGGACTTTTAGCGGCACTGAGTGCGTACTTTCCACTTGACGGGCGCGGAAGTCAACCTAATAGACGAGCTTTGCTTTCAGTTGGGTGCGAATGAGTCTGGAGCAGCTCGCAGGATCATGTAGGTATGAATGATGAACCATTGCAAAGGAGCGGCTGCCTGTCTGATGCCAGAAGTTTGGGAACCACAGGCCCGGGAGGGGTATCCAAAACACAGGGATGACAATTCCCAAATAGAACGGGAGTGTCCTATCATAAGGAATGCTCCAAATCTTGGGGAGTGCGGTGGCCGAGCGCTAACTTTGTGGAATGAGGTTCTTTACAACTTTCATAGAGTGTAGGCATCTCTGGAAAGCATTTTTGGCCCATCCTTAATTGCACTTGAGAAGGCGGTAGTGAGTTGCCTTCTTGAATTGCTGCAGCCATCTGGTCCAAATACACTCTCTGTGCTGTAAAGAAGGGTGATCCAGGATTTTGATCCTTCAACGGTGAAAGAATCGCCATATATTTCCATGTCAGGATGGTCTGTGACTTGGAGGGGAACTTGCAGGTTGTGGTGTTCCCATGCCTCTTTTGCCTTTGGCCTTCTAGGTGGTAAAGTTTCCAGTTTGGAAGATGCTATCGAAAGTGGTTTGGTGAGTTGTTCCACTGCATCGTGAAGATTGTACACACTGCTGACACTGTGCATCAGTGGTGGAGGGAGTAAATGTTTAAGGCGGTAGATGGGGTGCCGATCAAAAGATCTGTTTGTCCTGCATTGTGTCGAGTTTTCTGGGAGTGTGTGGAGCTGCACCCATCCAGGCAAGTGTGAGACTTACGTCACACGACTGACTTGTACCTTGAGGATGGTGGGGCACAATTTTGGGATTCAGAAGGTGGGTTAGTCGGCCAGTAATTCACAATCTCTGATCTGCTCTTGAAACCGCAGCATTTATATGGTTACTCCAGTTCAGTACCTGGTCAATGGTAACACTCAGCATGTTATTAATTGTAATTCATCGGACGTAATGCTACGAAGGTCAAGGGAGATGGTTAGATTCCCTTTTTTTGGAGTCCACCATTGCCTGGTACCGATGTGGCGTCAATGATTTACGCCATTTATCAGTCAAATCCTTGAGTTTGTCCAGGTTTCACTGCATATAGATTTCTTCATCATCGGAGGAGTTGCGAGACCGTGTGGTTGGAGTTCAATCCCCGCCACTGCTATGGTTCTGAATGCGCAGGAGTGTCCAATCCTGGACAGGGTAGAAGGTGTCAATTACTAACACTGCAGTGGGACAGATTGTGGGAAGGGTCCAATCTCAGACTGGGCGTAGGGAATCCAATCTCCAGCACTGTGGTTGTTCAGATTATGGGTTGTGATCAATCCTCGGCAAGGTGGGGGGTGTCCACTGGTGGATAGGGAGCAGTGTGTCCAATCCCTGACTCTGCGGTCATTCTGATTGTCTGAGGTTTCTAATAGTGTACGGGGTTGAGGTATCCAATCCCAAACACTGCAGTCGGTGTGATAGTGGGGAATGTCCAATCCCAGGCAGGGTGGAAGGAGTCCAAACCCCGACACTGCAGTGAATCAGATTGTAGGGAATGGCCAATTCCACACAGTGTTGAGGGAATCCAATCTCCGATACTGTGGTGGATCATATTGTGCGAATTGCCCAACGCTGGACAGGGTGGAGGGAGTCCAATCCTCGAGACTGTCGTTGTTCAGATTGTGGGGAATGTCTAATTCCAGACAGGGTGGAGGGAGAACAATCCACGATAAGTCTCCCATGTTGGACCTTGTCAAAGGATTTGCTGAAATCCATGTAAACTACATCAACTGCACTACCCTCATCTACACACCTGGTCACATGCTCAAAAAATTCAATCAAATTTGTTAGACATGACCTCCCTCTGAAAAAGCCATGCTGAATGTTCCTAATCAAATTTTGCCTCTCCAAGTGGATATAGATTCTCTCCTTCAGAATTTTCTCCAATAGTTTCCCTACCACTGACGTGAGACTTACTGGTCTGTAGTTCTCCTGACTTATCTCTACAACCTTTCTTAAATAGTGGGACCACATTAGCTGTTCTCCAGTCCTCTGGCACCTCCCCCGTGGCCAGAGAGGAATTCAAAATTAGGGTCAGAGCCCCTGCATTCTTCACCCTCGCCTCCCACAGCATCCTGGGTCACAAAATGTCCGGACCTGGAGGTTTGTCCACTTTTAAGCCTTCCAAAACCTCCTATACCTTGAAACTCCCTATGACAATTTGCTCAAGATCCTCACAGTCTCTCTCTCTAAGTTCCATAGCTACATCCTCATTCTCTTGGGTGAAGACAGATGTGAAGTATTCGTTCAACACCCTGCCAATGCCCTCTGGCTCCACCCAAAAAAAACCCCTTTGGTCCCTAATGGGTCCTACTCTTTCACTGGTTATCCTCTTCCCATTGATATACTGACAGAATAACTTGGGATTTTCCCTACTTTTACCAGCCAGAGCTTTCTCATATCCCCTCTTTGCTCTCCGAATTGCTTTCTTAAGCTCCATCCTACACTTTCTATCCTCCATTAATGCTTTCATTGATTTTCTCTCCTTGTATTTGCTAAAATCCTCTCTTTTCCTTCTCATCATACCCTCTATGTTTCTGGTCATCCATGATTCTCTGGGCTTGTTGCTCCTACCTATTATCCTGGAGGGAACATGTTGGGTATGTACCCTCCCCATTTCCTTATCGAATACCCCCCAATACTATTCTGTAGATTTCCCGACAAGGAACTCTTTCCAGTCTACCTTGGCCAGATCCTGCATTATTTTCCTAAAATTCGCTCTCCCCCAATCCAAAACCCTTTCTTACCACATCCTCCAGCAACTACAACCCTCCCTATGTCTGTAACCTCCTCAGCCAATACAATGCTCCCTATCTATGTCACCTCCTACAGCCCCGACAACCATCCCTGGCAACGTCACATCCTCCAGCCCCTAAAACCATACCTATCTCTGTAGCCTGCTCCAGCCCCACAGCACTCCATAGCTCTGTCACCTCCTGCAGCGGCTACAACCCTCCTGATCTCTGTAACTTCCCCCAGCCCCTACAACCCTACCCATCTCTGTAACTTCCTCCAGCCCTTATCTCTGTAACCAACTCCAGTCCAACAGCCCTCTCTAGCTCTGTAACCTTCTCCATCCCCTCCAACCCTCCCTATCTCTGTAATCTCCTCCGGCCGCTACAACTCTCCCCATCTCTGACCCCTACTCCAGCCCCAACAACGCTCACTACCGCTGTCACGTCCTCCAGAGATACAATCCTCCCTAACACTATAACCTCCTCCTGCCCCTAAAACCATCCCCAACTCTGTAACATCCTACAGCACCTAAAGCCATCCCCATCTCTGTAAAGTCCACCAGCCTCTACATCCCTTCCTATCTGTCAAATCTCCTCCAGCCCCAACAACCCTCAATATCTCGGTAAACCCCTACGCCCGCTACAACCCCCCCTATCTCTGTAATCTCCTCCAGCCCCTACAACTCTCCCCATGTCTGTAACCTCCTCAAGCCCCTAAAAACCTCCCTATCTCATTATCCTCCTCCACCTCGACAACTCTCTCCATCCCTGTAACATCCTCCATCCCCTAGAACCCTCCCTGGCTCAGTCACATTCCCCAGCCTCTACAACCCTCCCGAATTCTGTAATCTCCTCCAGCCCTACAACCCTCCCTTGCTAAATCACCTGCTCCAGCCCCTACAACCCTCCTTATCTCTGTGACCTCCGACAGGCCCTCCAAACCTCCCTGTCTCTGTAACCTCGTTTGCCCCTACAGACCTACCTAACTCTGTTACCTCTTACAGCGCCTATAAACCTCTCCAGCTCTGTCACCTACTCCAGCCCCTCTGCAACTCCCTATCCCTGTAATCTCCTTCAGGCGCTACAATCCTCCCGATCTCTCTACCATGCTCCAGCCCCGACAACCTTCGCTATCTCTGAAACCTCCACCAGCGCCTTCAACCATTCCTTATCTCTGTCACCTTCTCCAGGCTCGGAAATCCTCTGTATCTCTGTACCCTCCTCATTCCCGGCAACATTCTGGGGAAGGTGGGACTTGTACAAGAGGGACGGGTTGCATCTGAACTGGAGTGGCAGCAATATCCAAAGCGGGAGGTTTAAACTAGTTTAGCAGGGGGATGGGAACCGGACCTACGGATCAGTGGATGGGGTAGCTGTTGAATAGGCAGATACCGAGTGCAGAGTGTCTGTGAGGAAGGTTAGACAATTGACACGACAAAGTTGCAGCCAGTATGATGGGTTGAAGTGTGTCTATTGTAACGCAAGAAGTGTCAGGAATAAGGGTGATGAACTTAGAGCATGGATCAGTACTTGGAGCTACGATGTTGTGGCCATTACGGGACGTGGATATCACAGAGGCAGGAATGTATCTTGGATGTTCCGGGGCTTAGATGTTTCAAAAGGAATAGGGAGGGAGGTAAAAGAGGTGTGGGAGTGGCATTGCTAATCAGGGATAGTATCACAGCTGCAGAAAGGGAGGTCGTAGAGGAGGGTTTGGCTACTGAGTCATTATGGGTGGAAGTCAGAAACAGGAAAGGAGCAGTCACTTTGTTGGGAGCTTTCTATAGACACCCCAATAGCAACAGAGACACGGAGGAACAGATAGGGAGGCAGATTTTGGAAAGGTGCAGAAGTTACAGGGTTGTTTTCATGGGAGACTTCAACTTCCCGAATATTGATTGGAACCTCCTTAGTGCAAATAGTTTCGATGGAGCAGTTTTTGCCAGGTGTGTCCAGGAAGGTTTCCTGACTCAATATGTCGATAGGCCGACTAGAGGGGAGGCTATGTTGGACTTGGTGCTTGGCAACCAACCAGGCCAGGTGGCAGATCTCTCGGTGGGAGAGCATTTCGGTGATAGTGATCACAACTCCCTGACCTTTACTATAGTCATGGAGAGGGACAGGAGCAGATAGGAAGAGAAAATATTTAATTTGGGGATGGGGAATTACAATGCTATTAGGCAGGAACTGGGGAGCATTAATTGGGAACTGATGTTCTCAGGAAAATGAACGACAGAAATGTGGAGGTTGTTTAGGGAGCACTTGCTGCGACTACTGGATAGGTTTGTCCCAATGAGGCAAGGAAGGGATGGTAGGGTGAAGGAACCTTGGATGACAAGAGATGTGGAACAGCTAGTCAAGAGGATGAAGGAAGCTTACTTAAGGTTGAGGAAGCAAGGATCAGACAGGGCTCTAGAGGGTTGCAAGGTAGCCAGGAAGGAACTGAAGAATGGACTTAGGAGAGCTAGAAGGGGGCATGAAAAAGCCTTGGCGGGTAGGATTAAGGAAAATCCTAAGGCGTTCTACACTTATATGAGGAACAAGAGGATGGCCGGAGTGAGAGTAGTGCCGATCAGGGATAGTGGAGGGAACTTGTGCCTGGAGTCGGAGGAGGTAGGCGAGCTCCTAAATGAATACTTTGCTTCAGTATTCACTCGTGAGAGGGACCTGGTCGTTTGTGAGGACAGCATGGAACAGGCTGATATGCTCCAACAGGTGAGGTTAAGAGGGAGGATGTGCTGTAAATTTTAAATGATATGAGGATAGATAAGTCCCCGGGGCCAGACGGGATATACCCAAGGATATTGCGGGAAGCGAGGGAAGAATTGCCGCGCCTGTGGCGATGATCTTTGCGTCCTCACTGTCCACTGGAGTAGTACCAGATGATTGGAGGGTGGCAAATGTTATTCCCTTGTTCAAGAAAGGAAATAGGGATAACCCTGGGAATTGTAGACCAGTCAGTCTTACATTGGTAGTGGGCAAATTACTGGAGAGGATTCTGAGAGACAGGATTTATGATTATTAGGAAAAGCAGGGTTTGATTAGAAACAGTCAGCATGGCTTTGTGAGGGGCAGGTCATGCCTCACAAGCCTTATTGAATTCTTTGAAAATGTGACAAAACACATTGATGAAGGAAGAGCAGTGGATGTCGTGCATATGGATTTTAGCAAGCCGTTTGATTAGGTTTCCCATGGTCGGCTCATTCAAAAAGTAAGGAGGCATGGGATAAAGGGAAAGTTGGCTGTCTGGATACAAAATTGGCTGGCCCATAGAAGTCAGAGGGTGGTAGTAGATGGAAAGTATTCAACTTGGAGCTCGGTGACAACTGGTGTTCCGCACGGATCTGTTCTGGGACCTCTGCTCTTTGTGATTTTTGTAAATGACTTGGATGAGGAAGTGGAAGGCTGGGTTAGCATGTTTGCTGATGACACGAAGATTGCTGCTTTGTGGATCGTGTGGTAGGCTGTTGTAGGTTGCAACGGGACATTGACAGGATGCAGAGCTGGACTGAAAAGTGGCAGATGGAGTTCAACCTGGAAAAGTGTGAAGTGGTTCATTTAGGAAGGTTAAATTTGAATGCAGAATACAGGCTTAAAGATAGGATTCTTGGTAGTGTGGAGGAACAGAGGGATCTTGGGGTCCATGTCCATAGATCCCTCAAAGTTGCCACCCAAGTTGATAGGATTGTTAAGAAGGCGTATGGTGTGTTGGCTTTCATTAACAGGGGGATTGAGTTTAAGAGCCGCGAGGTTCTGCTGCAGCTTTTTAAGGCCCTGGTTCGACCACATTTGGAATATTGTGTTCAGTTCTGTCGCCTCATTATAGGAAGGATGTGGAAGCTTTAGAGATGGTGCAAAGGAGATTTACCAGAATGCTGCCTGGACTGGAGGGCATGTCTTACGAAGAAAGATTGAGGGAGATGGGACTTTTCTCATTGGAGCGAAGAAGGATGAGAGGTGACTTGATAAAGGGGTACACGATGATGAGAGGCATAGATAGAGTGGATAGCCAGAGAATGTTTCCCAGGGCGGAAGGGCTATCACCAAGGGGGAATAATTTTAAGGTGATTGGAGGAAGGTTTCAGTGAGATGTCAGAGGTAGGTTCTTTGCACAGAGAGTGATGAGTGCGTGGAATGCGCTGCCAGCGGTGGTAGTAGAAGCAGATACATTCTGGACATTTAAGCGACTCTTGGATAGGTACATGGATGATAGCAATATGAAGGGTATGTAGATAGTTTTATCTTGGAGTAGGTTAAACGTTCGGCACAACATCGTGGGTCGAAGGGCCTGTACTGTGCTGTACTGTTTCATGTTCTATGTTCTATGTTCTAAATCTGTCGCATCTTCCAGCTCAACAGCCCTCCCCAGCTCTATCACCTTCTCCCGCCCCTACAGCCCTCCTTATCGCTCCAACTGCCTCTCGCCCCTACAACACTTCAAATCTCTGTAACCTGTTCCATCCCCTTCAACCCTCCATATCTCTGTATCCTCCTCAGCCCCTACAACCCTCCCAATCACTCTAACATTCTCCAGCCCCGACAACACTCCTTATCTCTGTAACTTCCTCCAGCCGTGCCAGCACACCCTTTCTCTGTAACCTCCGCCGGGCCCTACAACCCTCCCTATCTCGGTAACTTCCTCCAGCCGTGCCAGCACACCCTTTCTCTGTAACCTCCTCCGGGCCCGACAACCCACCCTATCTCGGTCACCTCCTCCAGCACCACAACCTTCCATAACCTTCACCCCCTACAGCCCTCCCTATCTCTGCTGCCTCCTCCAGCCCGTTATAACATGTCCTATCTCTGTCACATCCTCCAGGCCCGAAAACCTTCCCTAACTCTGTCACCTACTACAGGCTCTACAACTCTCCCTCTCTCTGTAACGTCCTCAGCCCTACAACCCTCCTGATCTCTGTAACCTCCTTCACCCCTACAACCTTCCCTGTCTCATGTTTCAGGTCAGTGATGAAGGTTCTGATGAGGGGTCACCGTCATGCAAAGTTAACTCTGCTTCTCTCTCCACAGATGCTGCCAGACCTGCTGAGCATTTCCAGCATTTTTTGTTTTTATTTCACTTTACATCTATGCCCCCTTGTCACTGGCCTCTCTGGGAAGGTAAATAGACCCACCACATACACTCTATCCTGGCCCCTCACTACTTCTGACATTTCAATCTAACCTCACCTCAGACTTCTCTGTTCCAAGCTCAACAGCCCCAGCCTATCCAATATTTCCTCACATCAACATTTTTTCCAGACCTGGCAACATCATCGTAAATTTGCTCTGTACCCTCTCTAGCGCAATTAAATCCTTTCTGTAATGTGGTGACCGGAACCACACAAAGTACTCACGGTGTGGCCCAACCAATGACTTATATAGTTGCAGCATAACCTCTCTCCTATTCTGCACCTCGTCTAATAAAGGAAACGTATTCCCTATGTCTTCCTAACTCTATTGGCGACCTGCCCTGCTATCTTCATGGATCTGTGAACATTCACTCCAAGGTCCCACACTTCTTCTACACCTGGAAGGATTCTTCCATTAATTGTGTGTTCCTTTGCCTAGCTCGACCTCCCCAAATTCATCACCTCACACGTCTCTGCGTGAATACCATTTGCCACTTTTCTGCCCACCTGGCTAATCCATGAACATCTTCCTGCATTCTACAGCTATTTTGTTGACTATCAACCACACAGCCATTTTTTTGGCATCGCCTCCAATCTTATTGATCATGCCCCCTACATTTAAGTCCTATTCCTAAATATATAGCTCAAAAAGTAGTAGATCTATTAGTGAGCCCTGTGGAACGCCACTGGAAACAGCCTTGCAGTCGATATATCAGCATAAAAGAGAATTGGCTGAATAACAGGAAGCAGAGAGTCGGGATGAATGGGTTATTTTCAGGGTGGAAAGCTATAACTAGTGGAGTACAACAGGAATCAGTGCTGGAGCCTCAAAGTTGTACGATCTATATTAATGTCTTGGCTGAAGTGACATACAGACTTGGAGCCAAATCTGTTGAGGAGGTGAAGATTGGTAGGAAAGCAAGTTGTGATCAGGGTAAACATAGTCTGCAAAGGGAAATATATACGTTAAGAGAGTGGGGGAAATATGGCAGATGCAGTATAACGTGGAGTACGATGTGAGGTTTCCATTTCGGTGGGAATTACAGAAAAGAGGACTATTATTTATGTGGTGGGACATGGCAGAATGCAGTGATATGAGGAACCTGGGTGTCGATGTACAGGAATCAGAAAATGTCAGCATACAAATACAGCAAGTAATTCGGATGGTAAATGAATTGTTGGTATTCTTTGCAAAGGGGATGAAGTATAAAAGAAGGGAAGAATTGCGACAATTGTACGGACCATTTGCGGGAAGGCAGCTAGAGCATTTTCGACAGTTTTAGTCACCTTATTAAAGGAGCGATATCCTTGCAATGGAAGCAGATCAGAGAAGGTTCACTAGATTGAATCCTGGGATGAGAGGTTTCTCTTATGTCGAAATGTTAGACCAGTTGTGTCCATACTCAACCGAGTTTGAATATTGAGTGTTGATCTTACTGCGAAGTATAGGATTCTGAGGAGACCTGACAGGGTAGTAATTGAGAGGAACCTTCTTCTCGTGGGGGAATCTAGAACTAAGGAGCACAGTTTCATCTTAATGGGTCTCCCATTTAAGTCAGAGGTGAGGTGGAATTTCCTCTCTCAGACTGTTGTTAGTATTTGAAATTGTCTACCCGAGCGAGGAGTGGAGATGAGTCATTGAATATATTCAAGGCTGAGATCGACAAATATCGATTAACATGAGAGACAACGGTTATGGTGTGGGGGAGAGTGCGGGTGCGGGTTGCAGGTAGGAAAGTGGACTCAAGGTCGCGATTAGATCATGCATGATCTTATTGAATGGAGGAGCAGGTTCGAAGGGCCGAATAGCCAACACCTTCTGTTGGAGGGAGCATTACAGAGGGACTACTGTTCTGTTGGAGGGAGCAGTACTGAGGGAGTGCTGCACTGTTGGATGGGCAGTACAGAGAGAGCGATTCACTGTTGAAGGGGCAGTATTGAGGCATCTCTGCATAACCAGTGGTGCAATGGAGTGGGAAAACACACTGTTCGAGACGCAGCAATGTGGGAGCGATGCCCTTTTAGAGGTTAATTTCTAAGGGCGTGCTACACAGGTGTAGGGTAAGTACAGAGCCAGCACTGCACTGTGGGAAGGTCAGTATTGAAGAGGTACTGGACTGTCGGTGGGATATTACTGGAGGAGCTCGGCCCTGTCCGCAGAGAGAGTACTGGAGGAATGCTGCACTGTCAGAGGGGCAGTACCTTTTCCGGCCCTGCATTGTCAAGGGGACAATATTAGTGGAGGGCTGCACTGTTCGATGCTTAGTACTGCGGGAGAGCTGCACTGTCGAAGGGCCAGTACTGATGAAGTGCTCCACTGTCGAAGGTGCATTTTTGGGGATGAGACGTTAAACCAAGCCCCTCTGCCCTCCCTCTGGAGGTAAAAGTTCGCAAAGTACTATTTGGAAGGAGAACAGGGGCTTATCTGCGGTGCCCTGGCCAATATTTTGCCCTCGATGATGATCTGTTTATTATCACCCTGCTGTGTGTGATATCTTACTGTGTGTCAATTATCTGCTCTGTTTTCCACATTCCAACAGTGACTCCACATCAGAAACATTTGCATGGCTGTAAGGCACTTCCAGACATCCCGTGGTTGTAAACAACGCAATGCAAGTGCAAGCCTTTCCTTCTTTCTTTACCTTCATGCCACGAAAGATAGCTGCAGAAAATATCACTTCAGCTGACCACCGCAAATATCTCTTAAAATGGCCACAGCAAATATCAAAATATGATTTTGAATGACCAGTAGGCATATCACATTAACTGGACTCAGGATACATTACTGAAAATTGCCAGAGCACATATCTTGTCATTTCATTAACCTAAATATAATTAAAACAGCCACAGAAAATATCACTTAAAATGACCTCACCATATTTCACTTAAAATGACCACTATGCCTGTCAGTTGAAATGGCGACAGGTGATATCACTTAAAATGGTTGCAGTTGCTTATCACATAATATATGTAGCAAGCATGCAACTTAAAATGGTTGCAAAGCATATCACATAAAATGGCAGTCACAAATATAACTTAAAAGCCTACTGTGCCTGTCATTTAAAGAACCAATCGGCATATCACATAAAATCACAGCTGCGGTCATAAATCACTTAAAATGGTACATTGGAGCAAACGCATTTTAAAATGGCTGCTGTGCATTTCACTTAACCATGGAACTCAGCATTGAAATGTGCACACTTCTCATTGATGACTCATTGGATTACAGGAAATAGGAGCAGGAGTGTGCAATTCGGCTGGTGAGCCTTCTCTGCCATTCTAACAATGCCATTCAAACTGATCATGGCTGGTAATCTACCTCTACGCCATTTTTGCCCACTATCTCCATCAACCTAAATGACATTAATATCCAGAAGTCTATAGATTTCTGTCTTGAACATGCTCAGTGATTGAGCGTTCACAGCCCTATGGGGTACAGAATTCCACAAATTCACCACCATCTTAGTGAAGAAATTCCTCCTCATCTCAGTCTTAAATGGCCTACCCCTTATTCTGAGACTGTGTCACTTGGTTCCAGACTCACCAGCCGGACAAAAATCCTACCCATATCTACCCTGTCACACCCTAAAAGAATGATGCAACTTTCAATGAGATCAACTTTCATTCTTCAAAACTCTAGGGAATACAGGCCCAGTTTCTGCAATCTCTCCCAATAAAATAATCCAGGGTTAATCTGCTGAACCTCTATTGCACTCCCTCGATGACAAGTATACACATCTTAACAGAAGGAGACCACAACTGTATAGAATACTCCAGGTGAGTCTCACCAAGGCAATTTGCAATTGCAGCAACATATCTTTATAACCTGTATTCAAATGCCGTTGCAATGAAGGCCAGCATACCATTTGACTTCCTAAATGCTTACTGCATCTGCATACTAGCTTTTCGTGACTCATGAACCTGGACACCCAGATCACTTTGGGCATCAACACTTCACACTCTCTCACCACTAAAGAAATACTCTGCCTTTCTGTTTTTATACCATAGTGGATCACACTCTGGAACTGGTTGAAAAAAGTTCACCTACCTTGGCTCAACTATCACCGGTAACCTGTCTCTCGATGCAGAAATCAACAAGCGCATTGGAAAGGCGCCCACTGCTATGTCCAGACTGGCCAAGACAGTGTGGGAAAATGGTGCACTGACACGGAACACAAATGCCCGAGTGCATCAAGCCTGTTTCCTCAGTACCTTTCTGTACAGCAGCCAGACCTGGGCAACGTATGTCAGCCAAGAGCGACGACTCAATTCATTCCATCTTTACTGCCTCCAGAGAATCCTTGGCATCAGGCAGCAGGACCGTATCTCCAATGCAGAAGTCCTCGAGGCGGCCAACATCCCCAGCATATACACCCTACTCAGCAAGCGGCGCTTGAGATAGCTTGGCCAGGTGAGCCACATGGAAGATGGCAGGATCCCCAAGGACACATTGTACAGCGGACACGTCACTGGTATCAGACCCACCGGCCGTCCATGTGTCCGCTTTAAAGACGTCTCCAAACGCAGCATGAAGTCCTGTGACATTGAGCACAATCGTGGGAGTCAGTTGCAGTGATCGCCAGAGCTGGCGGACAGCCATAAAGGCGGGACTAAAGTGTTGCGATTGGAAGACACTTAGCTGTTGGCAGGAAAAAAAGACAGAAGCGGAAGGGGTGACCCAACTGTGCAACAGCCCCGACAACCAATTTTATCCACAGCACCTGTGGAAAAGTCTGTCATTCTGGAATTGGACTCCATAGCCACTCCAGGTGCAGCTTCACAAACCACTGACCACATCCAGGTGCTTATCCATTGTGTCTCGAGATAAGGAGACGAAAGAAAGAAAGAAAGACAAAAGAAAGAAAGAAGAAAGATTCACTCCACACTTATTCACATTATATTCCAACTGCCATGTTGTCGCCCATTCACTAAGCCTGTCCAAATCCCCTTAAAGCCTCCTTGCATCCTCCTCACAACTTAATTTCCCACCTAGTTTTGTGTGATCAGGAAATTTGGAAATATTCCATTAGGCCCCCGGATCCAAATCATTTATATAGATTGTGAACAGCTGTGGCTGAAGCACTGATCCTTGCGGTACCCTGTTAGTAACAGCCTGCCATCCTGGCACTGACCTATTTATTCCTACTCTCTGCTTTCATTCTGTTAACCAGTTCTCAATCCATAGCAGTAGGCTACTCCCAATGCCATGTGCTCTAATTCTGTTTATTAATCTCCTGTCCGGGACCTTATCAAAAGCCTTCTTAAAATCCAAATACAGCACATCCACTGTTTTCCTTTCTCTATCTACAAGGAAGATACTAAAAAAAACTCCAACAGGTCTGTTAAACATGAATTCCGTTTCATAAATCCACGTGAACTCAGCCGATCATATCATTTGTTCCAAGTGTCGTGTTATCTCATTCTTCTTAATAGATTCTAACATTTTCAAGACGACTGACATCAAACTAACGGGTTCGTAGTTCTCTGTTTCTCTCTCGCTCACTTCTGAAAAATGTGGGTGACATTTGCTAATTTACAGTGCGCAGGAACCCTTCCAGAATCTATAGAATTTTGAATGCTAACCACCGATGCATCTACTATCTTTATAGCCACTCCTTCAATACTTTGGGATGTAGCTCATCTAGAACAGGGGATTTATTAATTTACAATACAATTATTTTTTTCAAATCCTACCTCTTTATTTATACTAATTTATTTCAGTTCCTCATTTTTACCGTGGTTCCCCAGAATTTCTTAAGGATTTTCTATATCTTCCTCCGTGAAGACAGATACAAAGTAATTGTTTAGTCTCTCCGCCATTTCGTCATTCTCCATCACAAACTCTTCTATCTCCGCTTGCAATGGACCCACATTCGTCCTTGCTAACCTATTCATTTTCAAATGCATAAAGAGATATAAAGTTTCTAGCGAGCTTGCATTCCAGATTTATTTCCCTTTCCCTATTAGTTTATTGATTCTCCTTTGTTGTTTTCTAAATTTCACCTAATCTTCGGTCATGCCACGTTTCTTGGTGACCTTACAAGGCTTACAACTTTGACCTAATGCAATCTTTACCTTATTTTGTTAGCCACGGTTGATTCACCTTTCATTCTGGGTTTTTGTTTCTTCGAGGAATGTGCATTTGTTGTCAACCGTGAATTAACTTCTTTAAGTGCTAGCCATTGCCTGGCTACGGCTACTGTCAAATCGTTTAATGCATTTTCCCAATACAACGTAGGCAACTTGCCCTTCATATCTTCATAGATTCCTTTGTTCAGAATTAAGAGCCTCGTTTCAGAATGAACTGTATCATTTTCTCAAATGTAAATTTCTATCATATTGCGGTCACGATTTCATAATGCCTCCTTCACAGCAAAGGTTATTAATTAGCCCTTTCTCATTACAAAATACGAAATCTGATATAGTCCGACCCCTAGCTGGTTAGAACATAGAACATAGAACATAGAACATACAGCACAGAACAGGCCCTTCGGCCCACAATGTTGTGCCGATCCTTTGTCCTCTGTCAAGGACAATTTAATCTATACCCCATCATTCTCCTTTATCCATATACCTATCCAAAAGCCTTTTGAAAGTCCCTAAAGTTTCTGACTCAACAACTTCCCCGGGCAAGGCATTCCATGCCTCGACCACTCTCTGGGTAAAGAACCTTCCCCTGACATCCCCCTTATATCTCCCACCCTTCACCTTAAATTTATGACCCCTTGTAACGCTTTGCTCCACCCGGGGAAAAAGTTTCTGACTGTCTACCCTATCTATTCCCCTGATCATCTTATAAACCTCTATCATGTCACCCCTCATCCTTCTCCTTTCTAATGAGAAGAGGCCTAGAATGTTCAGCCTTTCCTCGTAAGACTTATTCTCCATTCCAGGCAACATCCTGGTAAATCTCCTCTGCACCCTCTCCAAGGCTTCCACATCCTTCCTAAAATGAGGCGACCAGAACTGCACACAGTACTCCAAATGAGGCCTTACCAAGGTCCTGTACAGCTGCATCATCACCTCACGGCTCTTAAATTCAATCCCTCTGCTAATGAACGCTAACACCCCATATGCCTTCTTCACAGCCCTATCCACTTGAGTTGCAACTTTCAATGATCTATGCACATAGACCCCAAGGTCTCTCTGCTCCTCCACATGCCCAAGAACCCTACCGTTAACCCAGTATTTTGCATTCGTGTTTGTCCTTCCAAAATGGACGACCTCACACTTTTCAGGGTTAAACTCCATCTGCCACTTTTCAGCCCAGCACTGCAACCTATCCAAGTCCCTTTGCAGACGACAATAGCCCTCCTCGGTATCCACAACTCCACCAACCTTTGTATCATCTGCAAATTTACTGACCCACCCTTCGACTTCCTCATCCAAGTCGTTAATAAAAATCACAAACAGGAGAGGACCCAGAACTGATCCCTGCGGCACGCCACTGGTAACTGGGCTCCAGGCTGAGTATTTACCATCTAAGACCACTCTCTGCCTTCTATCAGTTAGCCAATTCTTAATCCAACTGGCCACATTCCCCACTATCCCATGCCTCCTGACTTTCTCCATAAGTCTACCATGGGGGACCTTATCAAATGCCTTACTAAAATCCATGTACACCACATCCACTGGTTTACCCTCATCCACTTGCTTGGTCACCTGCTCAAAGAATTCAATCAGGCTTGTGAGGCAAGACCTACCCCTCACAAAACCGTGCTGACTGTCCCGAATCAAGCAGTGTCTTTCCAGATGCTCAGAAATCCTATCCCTCAGCACCTTTTCCATCAACTTGCCTACCACTGAAGTAAGACTAACTGGCCTGTAATTCCCAGGGTTGTTCCTATTCCCTTTCTTGAACAGGGGCACAACATTTGCCACCCTCCAATCACCTGGTACCACCCCCGTCAGCAGAGAAGATGAAAAGATCATTGCCAGCGGCTCTGCAATTTCATCCCTTGCTTCCCATAACATCCTTGGATATACCCCGTCAGGCCCGGGAGATTTGTCTATCTTCAAGTTATTCAAAAACCCCAACACATCTTCCCTCCTAACGAGCACTTCCTCGAGCTTACCAGTCTGCTTCCCACCGTCCTCTTCAGTAATACACCCCTTCTCATTCGTAAATACCGAAGAGAAGTACTCATTCAAAACCTCACTTATCTCTTCCGGCTCAACACACAGTCTCCCGCTATTGTCCTTGACCGGACCTACGGTCCCCCTAGTCATCCTCATATTTCTGACATACGCGTAAAAGGCCTTGGGGTTTTCTTTTATCCTACCCGCCAAGCATTTTTCATGCCCTCTCTTAGCTCTCCTAATCCCTTTCTTCAGATCCTTCCTGGCCATCTTGTATCCCTCCAGAGCTATGCCTGTGCCCTTTTTCCTCAACTTTATATACGCATCCTTCTTCTTCCTAACAAGACTCTCAACCTCTCTTGTCAACCACGGTTCCCTCACATGACCATCCCTTCCCTGTCTGACAGGGACATGCTTATCAATGGCCCCTACTATCTGCTCCTTGAAAAAGTTCCACATTTCGACCGTGCCCTTCCCTGCCAGCATATGCTCCCAACTTATGCTCCTCAGTTCCTGCCTGACAGCATCATATCTACCCTTCCCCCAATTGTAAACCTTGCCCTGTTGCACATACCTATCCCTCTCCATTACCACAGTGAATGCTACAGAATTGTGATCACTATCTCCAAAGTGCTCGCCCACCAACAGCTCTATCACTTGCCCTGGTTCATTACCTAGTACCAAATCCAATATTGCCTCCCCTCTGGTCGGGCAGTCTACATACTGAGTCAGAAAAGCTTCCTGGACATACTGCACAAACACTACCCCATCCAAACTATTCGATCTAAAGAGTTGCCAATCAATATTTGGGAAGTTGAAATCCCCCATAATTACTACCCTGTGAC